>NC_142245.1:35477639-35832139 GCF_052056855.1 Sturnus vulgaris | reverse complement strand
GATTTCCTGCAAAGGTGTGAGTGCCTGGGCAGCAGGTACAGGGCAAATGCAGTGCTTCCTGCACATCCTCAGCACACCATGCACACTCCTGTGAGCTCTGAGTGGCTGCACTGAACAACACTCACACTCTGGTCACTTCTGTAAGCTCAGCATGTGGGAGCTGTACCAGGCTTGGCCAGGCTAGAAGACATTATCAAGTCTTATATCAGTATAAAATGTCCTTTCAATCAAAGTGCAATCCACTTGCACACCATTTCGAATGGGAGATGCACCCAGGAAAACCCTGTCAATCGCTATCCTTAATATTTGACGGAGGAGTTGACTGATGCCATTTCTTACTTTGCCTCAGTTGATTCTTCTATTGCTGCCAACTGATGTGGTTTTCCATTCTAAGAACTGATTCTGATACAAATGCACACAAAGAATTTACTTTTAGATGAGTAGGAAGGGCTGGTGGGGAAAAAAAAAAATCAGGGAACTGCCAGAAGTCTGTATACAAAAGAAGAATAAATCTGAGCATGAGTGGACTGTTTTAATAATGGCAGTTGTATGAAAAGTACTTCCTAGAGAGGACTGCTTTTGTGTGATTTATGTCACTTCCTTCTCTACTTACCTGTAATTATTTATATTATCCCTGCTTGCAGTATCTTGTTTCAATTGCTATCACAAAGTCAGCTAGTTTCATGCGATCATGAGATATCTTTTGGATTCTCTTACTTCTGTACTGCTCTCAGAAACTCAATAGCCAGAGTACAGTTAACTGCTTCTTTAAAATCAGTTCACAAACAATGTAAGCAAGCCTTTTGTGATAATTTAGTACATTGGTTCAAGGAAGAAAAAAAAAATTGTTTCTTGTGGTGAGCATTCAGAGTCTATCCACTAATTCTCTGGAGCTATAAAGCCTCTTTGAGAAGAGGTTCTCTGTCTTCCAAATGCTATTACAGCATGGCAGTTAGAAAAGCAGTACTTGCATAGCAGTACCCAATATATAAAATTTCACAAAAATTCATGCAGAGTAGTGTTGTGGGGTTTTATTTATACAGAGGAGTTGGATAGTATTATTTCACTGTTTAAGTTTCTAATTTATATTGACACAGATTATCAGGACACGGATTTTGCTGTTCACTATGAAATACTGCTCTTGCTAACTTCCAAATTCAGGCATATTCATGCCTTACAAAATAGTGGAATCAGTCTAATTAAAACTTGCAGTGTTTTCATTTGGGAAGACGTTAAATGCAATAAATTTTAAAGTGCAATCAGGAACTAGCAGAGCTGGTTTTTACCTTACTTATACTGGTAGCTCAGTGGAAATAATATTGTTATGCTAGTGTAATAACAACTCTTGACAGAAAACCTAACTTTTCAGAAGACTTGATCCAAGCTCCCAATCTTCAAATAGTGCCTTCCTTCTTGAATAAACCTTCTCATTTCACCGGTCTTCCAGTGAAGAAAAAAATACAAAACCAACTCTTATAGTAACATGAATACAGCCATCATAGTCTTTAAGGGGTATGTTCTGCAGTCATCCTGTACCAACCTATTTCACTATACTGTCCACTTTTAACAGATAGCCAGTTCTGGTTTGAAACACATCCAAATCATTAAAGAATGCAGCAAATATTTGTTCAATAGCTCATCAGTACCTGTTGCAATTACGGTCACAAATTTAGGATCAAACCCAGCAGCATAGGCTGAGGTGAAACTTAGGGTGTTCTTTGCATTGCTCTTTGCATTAGGGAGCCCTCTTGTTCTGGGTTCATGATCTACTCAGCAATCAGATAGAGCCTGAAATCAATGCATGATTTTAAAGAGGGTAGCCAACAGAAGAAATAAATGTAGCATGTCTTTTTGCAGCATGCTTTCAGAGGGGAAGAAGAACTGTTACCCTGGAACAAATCTATAGATTTCTGTTTGTCTACAACAGCAGATAACATTAAATACTTGTGAAAACTCCTTCCCCAGCACACCTAGCTAACTTAAGTGCCTGCTAGTGCACAATTCCTGTGAGGGATTGATCTGCTTCTCTGCAAGCTGATGTCTGAGGTTCAGCCTTTCTGTTTCTAGTATTTTTTCTTCACCTTGTTTCCTGCTAAGTTAAACAGCAATTTGCAAGTACCTCCTACAGTTATTCATTGCTTCTGAATACTTTCCAAAAGGAATTACCTTTGATAAAGAAAGGCAGAAGCACAGTAGGTAGAGGTGTGGGAGAAACTAAGTAATTTAGGTGCAATATTTTTTTTACAGCATTGTTTTTTTATTAAACACCAAAAAGATGTAATGTTTCTGAATGGAGAACTCTAGCAACAAAAGATATTATCAACACTGACTGATAACAAAGGCATACAGACCATGCAGAGAAAATCATGTACAGTTCAATCTCCTAAGATGTCTGATTCTTAAGCCTAGCCATTTATTAAGTAAATTACAGCATTACTCTTGCTGGTTCAACCAAGCCCATGCTGTTGAGACATTATGTCCAGTCTGGATTTCCAATTTTTAAGGTAGAGGTTGAAAAAGAGTTTTAGACTCTGGCAAGACACAAAAGAATGATTCAAAGACTGTAAAATCTTATTTGAAAAGTGAACAACTGACAGAAGCTTTGAATGTTTTATCTTTCTCTGAGAAATTTAGAACCACGATGAGATCAGAGTCTTGCATGAAGACACAATATTTGCATAGACAGGAGTTTAGAATGAAGCTGTTAAGAAGAGGGCTTGTTTGAGTCTTTTACAAAAATGCATGGCAGAATGTAGACAGAGGTAACAAACTATTTTAACAGATTGTTAACAAAGCAACCAATTTTATAAGTCATTTCAATCTCATATCTCAAGGTTCAACGCCTTTCCAAAACATGCTCTTGACAATACAGATGAAACAACATACTCTGCTCTGTACAGGAAGCACATTTTCCCAAAGGTCCTTTCCAACCTTCAAAACTAATAGTAAAGTTAATGATTCAGTGGAAACAAGAGAAGCCTCCTTATAATGAAAAAATTAGAAAGCCCCAATCCGGCACATCAAATAAATATGCACTTACAACAGCAGAGTTTCAATTATCTCAGTCAAAAATACTATCAAGATGCTCCTCCAGCAGCTCGGTGTCTACACACTGGACAATCATATTGTAAGAAACCAAGAGTTTAGAATTTAAGGGGGGGGGGGGGGGGAGGGAGAAAGAAAAGGCAACAGAAAAAGCATTGGAGAAAATAAGCATAAACCTGTGTCACTCATCAAGGGGCCCAGAGGGACATGGAAGAAACAGAGGGACCATGCAGGAAACTAATAATGAGCTGGTGGTGAAATAGAGTTCCTAAGACATTCTTTTTCCTGTCACAGTCTCTTTTTCCATAGCACACCTGGCAAGTACTGGAGACAATCCTTAGTGCACACACACTGGAAGGGTAGTAATATCCTTAGAGGGAAGAGATTAGTTTAAGCAATATACTTCTCCAAGGATATTTTATATTCTGAACTTTTATAGAGAGAACAAACATACAACAGAGAAAAAAAACCAACTGGGGTTATCACAGGGATTTCCTGTTTCTTATTCAAAATTAACTGATTGTGATTTGTGCTGGAGACACAGTCAGGAAAGGTTTATTTCACCTAAAAAGAGAAGACAAATCAAAACATAACTATTTGTATGTGGAGGGTGATAGAGAGTCACCTTTTCTGAAGAACAGAGTGCACAGTACTTATCCAAATCTTTTAGACAAAAGTGTCTGGCTCGTGGGCTCTAGTTCTGAAGCATATGTGCAGAGTATTTGAGCAGACAGCAATGCAATGTCCCATTCTCCACTCACATACACAGGATATAGTCTAACACACACACACAAAGCCCTTACCAAGTCCTTTGTTGTGCAAGAGGTTCCTTGACGTGGGCACCTGGTACCAGACATAATACACATCTTTAATTGCATGTCACCCACACTTCAGCTCACATACAGATTATGCTGTTTTATTACAACAGACTATTTCCTACAATGATGATGATGTCTTAAACCACAGTAACAAAATTAGTTTTCATCACAGCGTGAACCTAAGTCAGTATTGCCTTCCAGCTCTTTTCTTGCACATTTATAAAGTGTGAATCTCAAAATGGTGTTGAGGCACCTGTTAGAATATACCATTAAGTGGCAGCTGCCAGAAAAGCATATTTAGATTTATTTAATCTACAGAAATTTGCAACATCTCATAAGTTTTGTGTATACAAAATGTACATTTAGACACTAGGGCTCATGGAAAAAAGCCCTAATGGCCAATTATATATACATTGGCTCATCTGTAAAGACAGCACAATTGCCTACAGTTAGTTCAGTCCTTGTTCAGGCACTTCTTAAAAATGCATTGACTTGCAGATTCACTACACACCTTGGCTTCCCAAGGAAACCATGATGGTTGCACAGCTGTTGTCATGCCAAGTGCTACACGGTTCAAGTTGTATGAACCTTTCCTCTTTACTGAGATGATCAACATAAGCACATAGACACCAAGAGTATATTGACTATTCATTACAGACCTTTCATTTTATGCACCCTTAGAGATGTAAACGTCCAATAATATTCTTTTCTTAAGAAATAGACCATCAATACTCTTCCCAAGTTTACAGATGCTTTCCAAAACTGAAGATCATGATGGAAGAACTTAGTAATTTGTTCACCGGCCTTGACTGACAGAAACTGATTTATCTCTCACTCATACTCTGCCCAAGTTGCACATAAGACATTGTTCTGGAAGTACCATAACACTTCTCCAGCAGTTCCAGTGCCCTTAGTTTTAAGGTACTTCCTATTCAGGATCTTTAACTGTGGCAATAAGGAGACACTGTGCAGCTGATTTTCTATCTGAAGATTTAAGTTGCCTCCTTCATTAAGAGCTGCACACTTCTAACAGGCTTTAATGGTAGATCAGATTGCCATTCTAGTAAAGCTGTGGATGAATCCCAGTGCTGAAATAAGACCTGTAAAGCATCTATCAATTCTTTTTCTCCTAATATTTCTGAAGTATTGTATTTGCAAAGAAATCAAGATTTTGATCAAGTTTTTTAATGTAAAAAATTTAAAATTGCTAGAGACTACTGAATTGATCATTTTAATACATAAAAATGCATTTGATTTTATAATTACTGATCTATATTCCAAGATAATGTCTTAATTTTTCCTATAATGAGTACTAATATCTTGGTCAAAACATTTATTCATTGTTGTGCCTTTCTGGAATGAGTTGGAGTTTCTGCAGCACCACAGTATAATTTTATGCCCTTGTTTAAAATCAAAGTCTAGGCAATTTCCCTTTTAGCCTTCCAATGACTGATGATAGCACATCTGTCTCTGTTGATAATGACGCTCCTTTTAACATATGAAATAAAATACACACAGATTTCATTATTCTGCATTTAAAATCAAGCACATGAAGGCAATTCCGTCTTATTTCAGCTTTTAACTTTTATGAAGAACTAGTTCTTTACAAACTCTTTAATTCATTAAAATTTTACTATTAGAAATCCAATACCAAAATCCATTTGAAAAGTTCCTCATTTTATCCTAATACTATTAATCCAGATTTCTAATTTCATTTTAATAATTCCTCTTTTAAAGACTGTAAGAGCTATGTCATACATATCTATTACACAGCCTGAAATGGAGGATGATTGGGGCTTTTTTCTGTTATATAAATAGACTGGAAGAAAAATACTCTCCTTTTAGTCTAATAAATTACTCCACACTAAACAAAGAATTTTTCTTCCAAACACTTAACTTGTACATCAGTCAGTCTTAGATTTAGATGACTAAAAAGAACCAAAATATATTATTTTCCTGCAATGTATATACACATCAAAATGTATAATTTGGGAAATTAAAACATTCTTTTTATCTTTGCAGAAAAGAAAGAAAAAGAGAATTGTTACATATCTTTTTTGTAGGTATTTAATGAAAAACAAGCTGTGACTTTGAAAACAGCACTTCAGTGAACCAACATAGTTATGACTATTTCATATGCTGTGCCCTTTAAACATATGCCAATTAAAAATTAAAGCCACCATTTCTCTTCACAAAAAAAGCTATTTAGCTCAGTGTCTTTGATTTGTTGTTCTTGTTAGTGTTCTATTACAATACAGTCATCACAAGCACACAAAATCTTTGCAGATATAGTTAGAACTACGTTATACTGCAACTTTTTCACGCCAGTCCTGAAATCAAACAATACTTCCAAGTGTCTGGCAGCACATCTCACTGAACAAGCAGTCCAGTTGTTAGATAATTGTTTCTTGCAATGTGTAAATTACACTAAACAACAAAATACTGCATTGCTGTGGAAGATGCACCACTTCACATAGCAAAATTTCCTTGTATAACACCATGCCTGAGTGAGAAGTAAAGGACCAGTGAGTAAAACTTGAGCTGCGTCAGGATCTTGTGATCCTACTGAGTTGTTCCAACGACAAAACAGACAAAAGATCCAATTCAACATACACTATGACACACATTATTAAACTGCAGAAACAGGTTTTTCCTGTCAGAGACTCTGAATCAGGTTTTTTTGGAATGTACAGGTTTGTTGCAATTTCTGGATTATGATGCCTGATATGTAACATAAGAATTGAAGAAATTACACATAAATAAGGAATAATTTGAAACTGTAATATTAACAGACCAGCAGCACACTTCTTGTTCCTATTACAACTTTATGGTTATAACACTATAGCTTCCTATAAATCATTAATGAAAGCTGATTATTAGTTTTCATTTTCCAGTAGTATTACCATGTGTGCAATAATATTACACATTGCTAGCTACATTTTCCACCTCAGAATCACTTGCTTGGTTTTAGTGGAATACGAAAGAGCAATGCACAGAGATGTGTTTGAGTAACTGCATTTGAAAAGAAAAAGTGACTGGACTTTGCCACTTAAAAAGCAAGCTAACTGACTTGATACATTAAAAACACAGAGCTCCATTCTTTTTTATTTGCAGACTGTTGAAGTAGTATTTTTTTATTGTTGATTTTTTACTGTAGTTCAGCTTTAAGTATTTTTTATTTTATAGAACGGAGACTTCTAAAATTGAGTTTGAAGCATAGTGTGGCCTCAATAGTAGAAGACTTTTCAGTACTGCATTGTAAAATCATAGCAAAGAAATGGTAAGATAGCACAGATATATGTATGAGAGCTATACGGCAATGAATTAATAAACTTCAGCGCTGTTTAATGGTTCAGTTCTGCTCAAGGAAAGAGTAAAATGAAGTAACTGGGAGAACAGATAGATGATTATCTATCTTCTAACAGAAGATGAATGATTACTAGAAGAAGACTGACTGTGACAACACACCATTTCCCACGGAAACAAAAACTGGGAAAGCATTACAAATTCACAGACTTCAACTATTCTGCAGCTGATGTTGAACAACAGATTCAGATGGTCCCCCTGAACACTTTACATCCTCATTAAAGACCATTGTCTGTAAAAGCAAAAAGTAAGCAATGATCAGAGGGAGTAACATGATATTTCTAGATTACTTCTGTCAATAAATACTCTGCAGATTGCTTCCATTCTTGTATTTAATGATCCATTACTACAAAAACATGCTAAGCAAGAGCAAGCCCATAGTGAAGCATGCTCTGGGGTTTGCAGTCACAGAGGACCAGCACAGAGCTTGTACAGAAGCCTTGGAGGCAGCAGATCTGACTGAGAAAGGGCTTGTTGTCATAATACCCCAAATTCAGCTCAGAGAAAATTACTCCTTAGAAAATGGGTGTGCTCCTTATCTCTCTGAGACCTTAACTACTGCAGAGCACATCTTTTAACCCCACTGACTTATTAAAAAAAAATAGCTTTCTTTGGCTGGTGATTTTTCCTCAATGACCTTAATAAACCATACCTAAAGGTACTTTGGTCATTTTCTGTGTTCAGAAGTAAATACTGCTGCCATTCATTTCTTGATGTTTTCCATTTTTTAATATCACAATATTGTTCTTCCAAGTAATGCAAAAATTCCCTGGAAATAATTTCCATCTGAAGTGGTGAGGAACGGTAAGATGGTAATGAAGAAGTAATAAAAAATAAATTTAAACAATTCTTACCATTTCATCTACTTCTAAACTTTGATAGTTTACACTCTCTGATCAGAGTATTTTCTCTTAAGGGCGAGTCTGCATGGCAATATATATGAAAACATCAGAAACGGTTCAAAGGAGAATCACTTGTCAGGTAACTCCAAACAATCAATGCTTCATCAATTCTGCGACAGGCAGTGTCAGTTTAACCATACGTCTTTTGGATTAGCTACTCAGGTGACATAAGCCAGGGTTAACATTCCTGAAGCATTTTATACATATTAAATTCTTTTTAATTGAACATGGGGTGCTCCTGGTTTGGCTATTATCATTTAATTGGTTTCAGTAGAGTGAGCACTGTTGTTTTCAAAGGTACAAATAAGATCAGAACAAAACCTTACTGATTACATGACTTCCTTACCTTACTTTATTAAAGAGTTGCAAATTAATTTATTGTTAGTTAATGAGATTCTAAAATAAACTATTAATGGTAATTGTTTTCACTTTTATCAGACACTGTTCCAGATTAACCACATTTAGCATTTATGCTTCTTCATTTTTACAACCCACTCATTTACTTTTCACAGCTTTTTGGCAAAACTCTGCTGTCAATTAGCATGAATACTAAGCTTTTTCAGTGTTGACTTGACAAATTAGTGAAAGACAGAGAAAAAAAATCTGTTTTCAATGAAGTCACTACAGAAAGCTTCATAGATTTCAATTGGAGTAGGAGCAGTTCCTCCAAAGATGAAATCTTCAGGCTTGAAATTGTTGGGTAGGTATTTAGCTAGTTAACAAACAGGGGCTTGAGTTCTTCACTACAAATTCTGCACAGGTCTCAATAAGCAGTTCTGACAGAATTTTTTCTAGCCTTGGTATTCCAAAGCACTGCACTGCTGTAGGACAAGAGCTTTCTTATTTGATAAGGCTTATTTATGGAAAGGAAACCAATTTCACCAAGGTCAGATGTATGCCCTGAGAACATCCAGAGTCTGACAAAGGACTGAGTAACCATTGCTCTGGCATTTTCAGCTGGAAAGAAGCCTGTCCCACACTATAACATTCAGGACACTGCACCTTACTGTTCTGTCTCCAGCCCTTTACCCACTTCTGAACAAGGGTCTTCGTGGTAGGAAGTGTTGACTTCATCTGTGCTCTGTATACTACAGGCAGAAAAGTCCAAATGGAAGTTTCCCCCCTTAATTATAACTAGGAGCTTTTCTGCTTGCACTGAAAAATTAATTACGGGCAGGAGGATCCATGAGATAGTTACTTTTGTCTGGGAATGCATGATCTCAGTCTGATTGGAAAACAGGAGCTGACTATATATTAGCTGAGGCAGAAAATATAAAGCCATGATCACCAGATTTATTAGGCAGAAGCATTGTACAGAGTTATGAGGATTTTTATTTCTTTTTTTCCCGAGGTTAAATTGTAATAGTAACAATGTAACCATGATAAAGCAGTTTCTGCAGAAGTAATATAAACGTGAGTCAAAGTTTAATCCACAGAATAGCCTACCCAAAGCAATATGAAACAAACCACTGTGTATGGTTTATGGGAATATGTAAACTATGTGGCTCACTTTAAAGAATGCCATGGTCAGTGAAGCTGCTTTTTAAGTTTTTTCTACATGAATTGTCCTATTCAGGTATAAAAAGGAGGTTGAGTTTGTGAAAGATGCCAAATTGCTAATAGACTTTGCTTGTTTAAGGTGGGGGGTTTTTTTGATGTTGGAAACAATAAGTGTGCAGTAGTGTTTTGTTTGGCTTCTGGTCAGGATCCCCAAACACACAGGCACTGGAACAAGGCTGACCCATCCCTACCTTACTAGGATTACAGGTCTTACAGCCAGTTTGGAATTGTCAGGCTTAAACACTGTGGGAAAAGATTTCAGGCAGATCAAAAATATCATCGTGTGGTGGTTTGACCTGGGCTAGACACTAGGTGCCCACTGAAGCTGCTCCATCACTCCCCTCCTCAGCAGGTCAGGGGAGAAAAAAATATAACAAAAAGCTCATGAGTAAAGGGCAAATTTCCCTGTGAGGGAAATTGGGCACTCACCAATTTCTCTCACAGGGAAAACGTACTTGAATTAAGAGAAATTAGTTGAATTTGTTACCAATCAAAATCAGAGCAGACTAATGAGCCATAAAACAAATCTTAAAACACGTTTCCCACACCCTTTTCTTCTACAGAGTAAAAGTGTAAAGAATTGTGATCAATACAGTTCTTCAACCTAGCAAGTGTATTCTCCTTCAGAATGGATTTATAGTATTCTTTTGTCTTCAAATTTTAGTAAACTAACAATGACTATAAGAAGCCACGTTCAGGTGAAGCACACATAAGAACATCCCTTGGCATATACTCTGCAAGATGAAGTTATCCTTTACCCTCACCAAATGAAAGGTTGCCCACAAAACTGCACTGGATCTATTAATGCATTTGTGAAACATTTTAGATGCAAGTTGACAAGTATCTTTGATAAACTAACTTTAGAAGGTTTTTTTCCAAAACCAAGAGCAGAAGTAGAAATCATATTTATTTTAATATGAGCACCTCTTTGCACTGGCTTCTTCTGTCCCCCCCACTCTGGTTTTAGAGATCAGTGTAAAATGTTGTCAATGTGGTTTATTTCCAACAGTGAGCTTTCAGTTTAGCTTTATCTGGAAGCAGGGAGGAGGAATCTCAGAACAGATTCAGAAATGGAGTTTTGCAGACTACCTTTTTGTGTGGGCTCTGTACTACCCGGGCTCTCTGTCCATCCACTTCTCTGGATCATTTCTGCAAATTCAGAGAACCTGAAATTTCTTTCTGCTCTTGGAGTTGGAATCTTGGAAAGCAACGTAATTGAAATTAATGGCTGTCATCTTTCTGAGGAAGTAAAACATGCTCTAACATGCTTTAAACTCTTGAACTTTTGAAGCCAAAGTTCAGTATATGCTGGATGTATTTCCTCTTGCTGATGAGATGTACACACAACATGCATGCCTATGATACCTACATGTACATTTAAGGACATTTCATTTGCAGGGCAGATATTACACCTGGGTGCAATGAGTTACATCAGCATAAGGATAAAGTGAGTAAATTTGCAAAACTAGGTTGTTGCACTGCTAATATCATATCACTGTCACATACAAGCTTGAAAGCATAGAACATAAAATGCTTCAAAATCTAGCTTCAAATTGCAATTTGTATTGAAAATTGCTGAGTCATAGAAATCTAAAATCATTGGTGCTCAGACTGAGTCAGTAATAGGAAAAGAGTGATAAGTTATGGGATATGAGACATGGCTCAAACCAGGCAGCCAGACAGAAATGGGGTAAAGAACTCTATGGAAAATCACAACAGTGCAAAAATCAAACCACGGGTTCTGCAAACTGCAACACTGCAAGGAAAATCAATCTGTTGCTCTAGCCTGCACAACACATTGGATAAGACCCTGGAGATAATGCAAAGAAATTTGGATTTAAACACATGCAGAAAAATTGAGCATTTTGCTGAGTATGGTGTGTTGCTTCTTGTAAAAACAGGTAAATAAAGTTAGCGCTCCAGGCATGCCTCCGAAGTTTATACATTAATATTCCAGTGTACATTGTGTTGGGAACTTATATTTCTGCTACATCAGAAGGACAGACACAGGTGATTAATATAATGTCAAACAGCAGTTCTATGGTCTCTTGATTACCTGAAGTGACTTACTTGCAATGCTTTCAAGGTTTGTCACTTGCTAGCCCTCCACTATATGCAGTAAGTGATCTGGGGAACCAATTTCTTTGTTTGGTTGCTACAATCATATGATTTTTACTCGTTGCTGTATTTCATACTGTGCACAGTTATGGGAAGCATGGAAATACCTACTTGCTGTAATATTCTAGCAGCACTTTATGCTACTGTAACAGACTAATGTCAGTGACTGTAACAGACAGAACTGGAGAAAACTTGGCCATGTAAATGGTTTGTTCACAGAAACAAAATCTAGTCTTCCGAGTGATTCATACAATAGAAATATTTACATTTAAAAAAATAGAAGCCATATTTGCAAACTGCACAAAGACATTTACCCTGGTAGACTGTGTACTGCTACGTCCTGTTGTGCAAGAACAGACAGATCTACACAGCTGTTACCTCACTTCAAAGATTTCTCCACTTCAAATGGCTATGCTACAGATTTAGCTCCGTGCCTAAAGTTTTTTAAAGAATGACAGCCATGTTTCCCAATAATCAGTCTAAAGTCTGACATCAAAATAATGGTGCTTAATTGGGAAAGGTTTCCTAAGCCCTCTGTAGTACAACCTTAGCTTTGCTTTTGTGTTGTAATACAGCACCTTGGCAAGGTGAGGTGGAAACTGAGCTTTGTCAGTTGCCACTTCATGTTGGCAGAATTCTCTGGTTCTGTGCTTATTGTCTCCAACAAGAGTAAAGTTCAGAATGAACACATACAATTACAAAAGTTTTGTCCCCACCATGACCACGAATAGGCTCTGGCTTAGACTGTACAACACGGTATGTTTTTCCTTAACTGTGCATCTGCTGCACAATTGTTTAGAGCAAAACTTTGTGGAACTTCAGTCTCCAGGCAGTGAAACGCTGGTTTGCAAACAGCCAGCTATTTATATTATTGCACACTATTGTGACTGCCACTGCCTCCATCTGTGGAGGAATGTGGGCTTCTGCAAAACTTGCAAAAATCTACAGGACACTGAAAATACCATTGCATTTGAACCAAGACCACTTGAACAAACTGAGAAGAGCATTCCATTTCAAATAGAGAAAAGCATATACTTTAGGGTTACAGATTTATAGCTTAGTGCTGTAATTTATAGAGCCATTAAGTATTCCTAGTTTAATAAGGCCAGTCCTACAAAAATGACACAGCATTTTGCCCACAAGATCTGCTAGTTCCAAACTCCCTTATCCACTTCTACCTAGCTATTGTTCCAGCTATTCTGTAGCCCTTCCCCATCAGAAAGCTGTGGTTCAAGTGATTTGTTATTCTAGAGAATTTACAAATATACAGTGATAATTTCTCCATCTGGATTACAATTCATGTCAAGGGATTGTCAGAACAAAAGAGCAACTATAGGACCCCTATCATCAGTCTCCTGGCAAAGCAGCAGGGCCTTGGCATCACCATTGCAACCTGTCCCTTTATGTGATTCATTGTGGGGAAGGCTTGCTACTGATATCAAAGACCTATTTGTTCATGCACCATTGACTTCTGCTTTGCCATCGTGCTGAGAGATTGCTTCAATAAATGGCCAGAAAGAGCGTTTACGTCACAAGCAACACTTGCTACTGCAATTACTTTCCTATCCACCCTTTCCCACAGAGTGGAGCCCAGAAGAATTAGTATCCAATAATGGATCACAATTCACACTCGTAGAGTCTGAAACTTCTGGGGAAGCGAAGCTTCATACACAGAAGATCAAATGCTTTAATTAAACTTTGGAAGAAAGGTGTACTGATTGCTGGAGAGAATACTTCCTACAAACTTACACAGCATCCACTTCCAAAAGTGTAACACAGAAGATGCTTCCCAAATGACTATATAAGCTAAATGCTACTGTATTATAGATAAGATACTCTGAAACAGGAGCAACAGAAGCCCAATAGATGAAGTAAAATCACAAAACAAACTCAAGTTATCCTCACGGTGCTAAGAATTTGCAAGCATCTTGCTTGCGATAATATAAAATCTTTGATTCTTTTAAGTAGAATCAAAGTCCATATTGCTTCTCAAGACTACCAGAAAAGGAAAAAGAAAATAAACAAAAACACCTCCAAACTACCCAATAAGACAGGTGAAAATGCCTCCCTGACTAACACAGGAAACACAGTTTATCTGCTGACAACAGGACATACACAAGAGTTCCCGAACAAAAAACACAGAAGGAAATTAAGATTCTTTAAAATTCTGCCAAATCCTGATTAACCACCTCCAGGCACTGCAGACCATTAGCTAAATAAGCATAAATTGTAATAATTTTGTCACGAATTTGCCTAGTTGGTCCCCGATCATAGGACTCCCTAGTAAATGGCTATGTAGCTGCTGAGACAGTAGATAATAAAGTTACTATTTCATTATTACGTGTATGCAACATCTTTCACAACAGGCATACATAGTCTTGCAGTAGATGCTTGGAAGGTGCTGCTTCCAAGTTTGGCAGGCTGCCCTCTCTCTGCAGATGCCCAAAAAAGGAAACTTCCTGGCTTGCTGCTGCTATTGCTATGACCCATCACAATACACATCCTTTTACTGAGGAAAAAACAAACAAACAAACCAACCCACAAACAAGAGATAAAAACCCACAAAAAAGAGATAAAAACTCAGATCAACATTCACATTATTCTCTGTGAAAGAGAAGATACAGAAGCCAGAGAGACATGAGGTGAGACCTTACAAGGATGCAGTCTTTTATGTCTGGCTTCCAAGAATTTTAGACATTTGTTAGATTTCTGCCTAGTGTCTTCCCCATGATATTTTTCAAGTATGTTTGAGATCAACAAAGACATATCAAAGATTTATAAACTCTTACAAGTCTATGAAAACTGCTAAGTGGATACACAATGGACTGATAAATGTCCAAATGGGAAAAAAAAAATGAGTAATTAGCATTTTTAAATTATACTCCAACAAATCAACACATGAGAAATCCCATATATGACCCTTCAAACAGAGCCTATGATCAATTGAAAGGTTCAAATCCAGAGAAATTCAAGTTTCAATTTCTTATAACACATTATTACTGAAAAGAAAACAACTACTGCAAAGAGCATATTGCACAGTTCTCAGGTATAGCAGTTATCTTTGAAAAGTCAGTGTTCCAGGAGGATTTGAAAAACTGCATTTGTCACTTTAAAAAAAAGAACAGGCAATGCCTTGACTGCCTTACCACCATGGAGCTCTGAACAAATACTGATATTAATGGTCTGAGCACAGCTGTTCATATTGGTATCAGAAAAGCACAGCCACTCTGTTGGCCGCAATGCATTGCCTTCTGCCATTCCTCATTATCTATCATTCAAAGTGCCATTAAAACATCAGAAAGTAGAGGTGAGTAATGCTATAATGGCCTAGCTAGAAGCAATCATTTTTTGTTATGATATTCAGTTTATTTTGTCAAACTATGTTAGCAATCACTGATTTGAAATATCCATTAGGCTTAGAGAGGACACACATCTATGAAGAGATAAAGATAACAATTTTGTGCCAGGCATTGATAAGCTATTTACTGCACCACAAATCAAAGGAAATATTTTCACTGAAGAACAGATATACCATTACAGCAATCACCAAACATCTGCCTCATCCAGATCAGAGAGGCATGCAGACACTCAAATTACTTGAATGATCAAGTGTCTGAGCACAAAATACAAGTTTTAAGGAAAAAAAAGCCTACTGTGTTCTTCTGGGACAAGAACTTCCAGATCATAGATTACTTCACTGTACTTTCAGCAGCTCATCTGAAATTAAACAGAAATTGTAGTCTATTCAGTTCATATAGATCTCAGCTCCCACCCTTTTAGGTTGGACACGATATGTATAAATACTGAGGTGGGGGGAGAGAAGGAGGAGGAGAGGAGTTGTGTTGGAAATTAGGCTTTGGCCATAATTTTTTTTTTTACCCAAATCATAGCTTGTCTAACTTTTCATGCTCTTACAATTTGACTGCCCATCCATTTTTGAGGGTTGCAGTTCTAAAGTATTAATCCCATTCTTCGCATGGACAAGACACGCCACAGCACTGTGAACAAATAAAGCCAACACTCACCAATATAAATTACACTTCAGTCATATTTACAAGGACAAATTTCTTTCACAACTTTTTAGTTTGAGTCTTTGCTGGTTTATCCACTTGATCAAATTGACTCTTTGCTTAAATAAAGCAAAATATCAGTAGTAATCCAGTTTCTCTAAATGTGAGATTCCTGCAGAAGAGATGTAAATAGTAACAAGGCACTCCTGGGAGGAACTATCTCAGCTAAGGATATCTTCTGATGGTGATGTGGCTCTAAGGAGATGAGTTTTTTCCCCTCCTCTTCCTACAGAGGCACACCACTGAGGAGAGCTGCAAAAAATTGCCATCTATTTAGATTATTGTGTCCTCTCCTTTATTTGAGCAAGGTTACTGTTTGCCAGAAATGTCAAATCTATTCCAGCAATGCACTAAATTCTATCTTGTGAGAACAGGTGTTTCTTAGTGTCAAGGAGAAGCTTTCCCCACAGTTTTTAACCTTTCAGCCTGTGCAACAAAGGCTGTGCTAACATTCTGAAGGTTAAGGTTACATACTGTGAGATGCAGACATCTTTTCTTAAAATTTATTACAGCAGCTTTAATATCACTTCTTTCTCTTGCACAGCTTGACAAAGACTTGTTTAACTATCAGCTTAATTAACTGTTAATTAACAAACTAAAAAGCTAGATTTTGAAGTACAATTCTTCCATGCTTTCAGGTTTTACGACTTAAGTTTTGATTCAAGCCTACCCATTTGTTGAATACTGTCAATGTTCCCTTCATTTCAATGTTGGCAGAAACTGCCTTTATCTTAATAATATGGAAAAAGGGGGAAAAAATGAGCCTTGGCTTTCTTTCCTTTGCTTTTGTACTGGGCAAGTTTGAATGCTTACTTTAAAGATAAAATTGTAGTTTTTTAAACATTGGTTGAGGTATGGCTTTATGTCATAAAAAAAACCCCACAGGTCCCTTTTTTTTGTTTGTTTGTTTTTAATGTTGTGGTATATAGGGTTGTAAAGCACAGAATACAAATTTCTCTGGCCATGCACACCCTGACTTCCTTCACAATAACCTCATCTTCTGAGAGTGATTCTAGACTGGGCTTTCCTGCAATATATCTGTGATCTAGTTATAAGTTTAAAAAGTGAATTAATTATGGTAGCTCCAAGCTACAGCTTTTCTTTCCTGGCAGACTGGCAGCTGGTTATTTTATAGAGTATCTCATAGGTGCCATTGAGGGGGAGGTCCAGAAGTCCCTTATGCATGTTTCTGGCTTTATTGCAGTAGCAAAGTTCAGACACCTGTCAGGTATTACCAGTGAAGAGATGTGCAGTGGTCTGCTCAACACAAGTGGATCAGGGATACACAGTCCTTAAATGCACTAAGCACTAAAACACATGAAGAACCATTTATCTGGAGTACAGTCTGGAAACAGCCCTCAGTCATAGACCAGGGACAGACTCTAGAAGATTTCTTTCCTGCAAGGTCTCACATTCAACAGGTCCCAGGTGAAGGCCCACATTGCTGTAAGCATTGTGGTCTGCTAGGCTACCTACACCTCAAACAAGCTAGAAAATTTCTGCCCTCCCAGAATAGCTGTGCTACATCTCAGTTTTCCATCATTCTTACCCAATGCCCCATCAAAAAGAAAGATCACAAGTAAGGAAAAATAAAATGTTCCCATCATTTTATGCATCATGAGATGAATGAGGAGAAATGCCCCCAACCAATATGTTCAGTCAATAATCACATACATCTAGTGAGGCTGAAGCATTCCTCAGAGCTGTAAAGAAGCAGAGGCTGTAACCAGAAGTGTTTGTGATTATGATACAAAAATCAGCACTGCAGCTCTTCTCTCCCTCTGCCTGTCAGAAGGGGAGGGAAATGGTGAAAAGCTGGATCTGAACACACCCTCACTGAGCACTTTTGTGACTGCCTGTTGCCTGTTCAGCTTCGAGCTCTTTATCCCACCCAGGTGACCTGACTCTCAGCTACTCTCTGTTCAAGTTCTCTCCTCAGCCAGTTCTCAGTCCTCTATACAAAACCTCACAGGGTTCTCAAACTCTCTCTTTGGTCACTTCCCTGTTCTCAAGAGATCCAGAGTAGTAACTGTATTTTCCAAAATTATTGTAGCTTTTTCTATCATTTCATGTAAGAAGCCATGCAGATTAAATCATCAAGTTCCTTAAATTATTTGTAGTATATACAGTTTGGTCAATATTTTCTTCAGGGTACTCTGAGATGAGCCACCAAAAGTTAGAAAATTAGGAAAATTAATGTGACACTAAGGAGCATAAAGAAAAGATTAAAAAAATATGGTACAAGAGCTCAAAAAGAGCAGTGAGCTTAATTGCTATCTAATCAGCCTAATGTGATCCAACAGAAACACTTTAGAACTAGGAATCTTAATATGTGCTGAAAGATAACAGAGCAAAATTCCCTTTGACATGACTGGAAATAATTAGGGCTTCTCTTCTAGGACAGGAAACCTCACTGGTTCCCAAGGAAGATTTTTTTTCTGCCACATATATTTAATTTCCTTATTACATTCATAGACAGTAAAAAAACACCACAAGGCCATTGTTAGCTACAAAATGGGAAGCTCGACCCTGTAAAATTGAAATAACAATTTTATCACCTAAGCATAGAAAAATAGATATTTTAAGTGAACAAGTAAAGTGAGAACAGTTCCTAAGATGCGTCATGTGGCTTTTACAGGCATTAATTCATACATTTTGCTATACACCACTAGTAAACTTCAGCATCGTTCCAGTGGGAACCAATTGCTTGACAGGGTGATCACAGTCGTTCCAGTGGGCCTCCACAAATACCAATATCTAGCACATTGGGAAAAGTTCTTGTTCCATATTTATACAGGAGCAACAGGAGAAAAATTTGCCCTTCTGTTTAATGACATATCATAATTTTTTCCCCTTTTCATGGGGGTAAAAACAATTGTTCAGATTTCAGAAAAACTGTACCATAAAGTCAAGAAATCCCATTCTTTCTATACCACTGGGGAAAAAAAAAAAAAAGGGGAAAAAAAAGTTCACCCAAGCAGTTATGTTTACATTTCCATTAAATTTTTATCTTCTTACTTTCCACTCAGGTATCTCTCAATATCGTGTCCTTAAACTAGTCCTTATAAAACAAACAATTCCTTGACAGTAGTGGCACAGATGGATTATAACAATTTGTACTGAAACAGAGGCACTAATACCATTAGTGAACCCATTTGGGGTTTTTTTCCTTTCCACTACTTCTGCAAAGAACTTACAACAAAATACCTTGTTGTCAGTCCTGACCTCTGAGAAAGGCAGTGATGAAGTGCTGAGATCATTTAATTGAAAAAGCAGCATTAATATATCTAAAAATGTGGTGACTCTTATAAGGAAGCAAGGTGCCACGTTACTTAGCAGAAAATAACAATGCAAAATAAATCAGCCTCTTTCTCATGAGGATGTTTTAATGGTGACTGTGTGACTAGGCTTGTTCTAAAAGAACTTATTTTTTCCAGAGGGATGAAAAATACTGTGGCTTGGAATATCAGCAGATAGTAGAATACTAATTTCCCATACTGTTAATACAATTTTGTTTATCTGAGACTGCAAAGTCAGGACAGATTGACTTGTAAAACCCGAGTTCTGATCCCAGCCTTTGTGTGATCTGTATGAGCTGATTCACCTCTCCTAACTCATTTATTTAGGAAAACAAAGCCCTAATCCTCACAAGTGTTAAAAATTAGCACTAACTATGAGACTTCCAATAAAATGCAACCTAATTCTTTAATATCTTATACATAATGAACACTAGTTGCTTTCTGGTTCGGGATCTGAAATGTAATAGTTTATCCCAAGCATAACTCCAAAGCTCCATATTTCACCAGTACCTTTTACCAGAAGGACACAACTCTGGACCTCAAAGTTGGGATGCCAATGCCTCATCACAATCTCAGGACTGACATCCAAATATTTGTGTACTGCTTATACCAGTCCAATGATAAAAGACATGGTAATACATTTGCACTGCTTGGTTTTTTTTACTGTGGATAGCATCAGTTCTGATTAGTGAATTCTCATTTATTTTCACAGTCAACAAATTCCTCATTCTCTATATACAAAGAACATTAATGCCTATAGTCATTCTTTATTTATAAAATATTAAGGAATTACGATTTTGTTTCTGACAACTTCTTTAAGGTTATTAACCAGGTGACTTCTAAAAGGTTTGTCTGTGCCTTTCAGTCTCCCTCTCTCGTTTTTCCCTTCTGCTCCTGTCTGACAGTTTTACAGAACTGCAATTATCAGCAGAGCCACAGTAGCAGCATTGTGACTATTAAACATGCTGCAGTTCAGAGCAATATTTTTAATTGCTCACCAGAGCAATGCTTAACTGGGCGTACCACTCAGGTATTTTTACCAACATTTCATTTCACGTGTTTAATTAAACCTTTTAGTCACAGTTCCCACACATTTTGCATTTTGAAATAAAAGGCTTTTTCTTCCTACATCCTCTATGTGCTGATTAGTTATTCAAATCTAAATAGTCCTAATCTGTATTCTCTGTTTATGATACTCAGTAGTATCTGCAGTTGTTTCTCGCATTCATCAGAGCATAGTACATGAAATTTGTGTCTTAATGGCTGCTAAAATCTTTCTGGGAGGGGAGGCCCCACTGGCTAATATGATTGTCTGCAAAGTAGCTCATTCCCATATATTCATGACTATGAATCATCCTGGGTTTGGACAAAAGAATTAAACATTAAATACTAGGACTGTGTTGTCCATTTGGAAACTTTCACTGAACTCCCACTGATCTCAAGCTAAAGCATGGCAATTTAAAAATTAGTAATTAACACTAAGTCATTGAGCAGTGCTGAGCATGTTTTCAAATCTAGGGTCAATGACTAACATCTAAAACCTGCAAAGCTCTAAACCTTTTTTCCTGTACATTTCTCTATCTAAAGTGGAAGTCCATCTCTGCTTTGAGACAAAGTTTGGGCTAGTTAAAAGTAGGATCTAATACAAAACGAACTGGATCTAATACAAAACTTTTTGTTTTAGCTACTCTTAGCAGTGAGCTAAAGATATATAACTTTCTTTATTTTTGTAGCTGTGTCTCTTTGGCACTTTGAACATGCATTTCAAATGTTCCAGTGGAGAGGGTAGATGAACAGGAATGATGGATGGTCGACTATCTGATATATAATGCCGTTGTTTTCCATCCCAAAAACTGAATCCAACATAATTAAAGTTTCTTTTCAATATTCTTTTTTTTCCTCTCTGATGCTCACTGCCTTCCATTTCCCCCAACTATCACGATTTTTCCTAATATACAATGGGCACTATTTATCAAAAATGACATTCTTAGATAAAAGCAGCTCCAGAAGCTAAGTGCATAGCCTACAGCCTGTAGAGATCACTTCTACTGCCTTGGCCAGGCTTTCTAGGTAAACAGCGATTCCCAGTCACTTTTGAGTCTTTTGCACTGCTGTGGTTTTGGTGTTGAAAATTGTTCATCATGTAACACTATAAAAAAGCAGCCTTGCCCTGAAAGTTTGTGAAGCAGTTAATTAAAAGAGAATAGGGCATAAATTTTCAGCTCCACATTTGGTTACTTTTATCCTTTCTTTGTTTTCTTTACTTTATCTTACCCACGTGTCTGTATAAAATACATCACCCAAATGTATGAGGGCTCTTTCCCCAGAATTACCTATGGCTGTATGGGATTATTATTCCAGAATAGAATAGAAATCATTGAGAAGCAAATAACATTATCATGAGCAATTCTCCCACTAAATGGAGTGTTTTCCTTGCATTCAACTCAGCTTTTTGTATGCTTGGCCCTCATGAAGTATTGAGTATGAGAGAACTGAATACTTGATGGTGCACTAAGGGGAAGGGGTAAGCATCCTGTGTCTCACATACACACATTATAGCCATGAAAGATTCAACAGGTACTCCCTTAAAATACATGTGATCCCCTGGCACCACAAATAGCTCTAAATCTAGCAGTTGTCTCCCAGATGCTTTCCCACATTCTCCAAATAACTTCAAACACTGATGCTCTCAAGCATATCAAGGGTAGCTCTGATGAATAAATATGCGGCAATCACTTAGCAATGATACCTGTAAATAAATTTGGGATTTTAAAAGCAGACAGTATTTCCAAATGTTACACAATTGTCTTAATTTTCTGAATGTGATTCTTCAAAATTCCTGCAATCTAGAATTCTTAAAGGAGAATGCAGGTGATTCAATGTTCATTTTATGCATCCAGTATCCAATCCTGTAAAACGTTGAATAACAGTGAGATGAGCTCACAATTTTCAAATCTCACTGCCACTTCAAAACCTTGAGAGATTAGGCCTTTGGAAAATGATAGAATGATGAAAATGATAAAATGATGGCAGCCTAAAAGATGAAAACCTAAAAGAAAACATTGGCTCTAAAAATCTTTCTAGAGTATATGGAGAAAACACCTTTCTCAACAGTTGTCTTGGAAACTCTTAATGGGTCATTCATTATCCTACTTACAGACTTACTTTGCCATCTTGTTCTAACATCAAGACAAACTACTGTGCATGACTGTTGTCTGTCATTTGAGCTCATTTCACTGTAGCTCAGCTGTGATGACAATTGCACATTCACAAAATGGAGAATCCTCAGTTACTAAGTGTAGGTGATGAGTATCACTGCATTAGACTGTTCTCTGTTTGATTAAACATATAAGATCTGCAGTTTTCTAGCCAGAAGGTGAATTTTTTCCATAACTCTACAATGGAGATAAAGCACAAACTGCAACTTCAACATGTAGGAACTGTTATGAGCAAATATAATGAGGAGCCATGGGAAAAGTTCAGATAAGATAAAAAGGAAACTTTGAGTTAAAAAACAAAATAAAACAGAAGAGCCTAGAATTGTCTGGTCTTTTCCAACCTAGATGATTCTATGATTCTACAATGTGACAGGATTTTTTTTAAGCAGCATGGTTTTCCATCAATATATTTGTTTTGGTTAGACAAGTACTAATCTGAATCTACAAGAATTTGCACCTTGAGAGCTGGGCCAAAGATCTCTAAGACTGCAGGAAAACAGGAACACATCATCATCATCACCCAAAGCTCTCGCTCCTGTGAAGGAAATAGAGGCTGAAGTACTATGTGCTCCATTTCAACAGGCAGAAACTTTGCCCAGAAAATGCTTTTCAGCATTGAAATGTTAACAACAAAAGGGGCATAAACATTATTTCCAGTAAACTCCTCCATGAAGAAGCTCAACTTACTATCAAAAATCAAAACTACTTCTTTTTCCAGCAGAAATTCCCAAAATCTAATCACTTTGCCTCAGGCCACCTGAGAGGGTGCATGAGAAGTCTCAAAATTGAAACAGTGAGGATTTTGTTATTTCTGATGGAAAGCACTTCACACAGAACTATCCTTTAAATGTAAATGAGACAATTAGATATAAACCCAATCTTCTTTTTGTTTTAAGAAACAAAAAGCTTTTATCAGCCAAGCTAGTGCTATAGGAAATACAAGTGTCATACTGTGGGCAAGAAGATTATTTCCTGCCTTGCTAATTTTAAAGCAGCCTTTAGATGCACAGCATGAAAGCATCTTCATTACATTGTTTATCTAAGAAGAAATACAAGCCTATTCACCTGAGTTTTCTGCAGACCTCCTTTCACTTTCAGAAATTTCAGGGCTTTTAAATCCAAGCCGATCAATGACACTGATTTGCTTGTTTTCTTGTCCAAACTTTAAAAATTAATAAATTGTAGTGAGCAGGCCTTTCTGGCATAGCTTGCCATATTTTTCTATCTGAGACTATACTGACTCTTGGTGGCTAGAGATGGAGTAATTCTTAAAATGTTCTTAAACACATGCATCCCTAAAATATACCTCAAACATAAGTCAAGCAGTGACATTCCAGGAATCAGGAAAGCAGAGCAGAAAGCTAAGAGGGTGAAGATCTGCTCCTCAGACAATTAGATATCATGCAAGAAGCAGTCAGTAGCCACAGCCCAAAAAAAAAAAAAAAAACAAACCAAAAAAACCACCACAATTATGATGCCTCCACATTCAACAAACTCAGTTTATTCACATGCAAATGGGGGAGGGGGGGATGTTGCACTAAAATTCCTTTTTTCCTACTTTTCTAGTGCAGCATAGGTTGTTTATTCTAACTGTAAATACTAAGGTATCTTGGCTGGACTTGGCCTCAGTCCCTACACGCTGTTCTGTTTTCATAACCTCTTTTTAGTCATGTTTTTATATGTTTGGAATACTATTCCTTCTCTACCAGTCCTCATTTCTCTTTTCCATCTATGTCCTTACATTTCTGCCTGCTTCGTGTGTAGTCTTTTGCAACTTTTTCTTAACAGTCTGTTTCAGCCATCCATTCTTATATAGTCAATTTCTCTGGGGATTATTGCATGTTCAGACCAAAAAAACCCGCGAATATGATCTTAGGACTGGCTGCACAAACAGGTTCTGAAAACTTGAAATTTCTACTAGATGCAATAAGAAATATGCCTCTTCAACGACACAGGATTCCAGTTCATCATTACTTTAAAAAATTATCATAATTTTTAAAAATTATGCTTATCAGCTGAATCCTAATTGCATACCTGCCAGAGTGTAATCTTTCAAAATCCGAGTATTCTCAGATTTTATTTAATTTTTAATACGAAAACATCATAAGTATAAAGGTAGTTCTTTTTCAAAAGCCAGTAATCTGGGAAGGCTGTGTTAAAATTCATCACCCACACTGGTTTCTTTTTTGTGATTCTTAAGGCATGCACATCTCCAGGTGCTGTTTCTATTTGCTGTGTCTCACTTCACTGATCAGGTGCTCACACCTCAGATCCCTCCTGCCGAATTTTTGTAACCCTGTGCTGTTGACTATCTAAGCTGTGCTCTTTTTTCCCCCACAGATTTTCAAGTATTTTGTTCTTCAAACACATAAATTTTGATCATATAAAAATTTTCTTGGGGTCTCAATAGCATGTTTCTAAGGTGAAACGTTCACTTTTATATTAACTAAGCAAGAGCATACTGGCAGCTGCTTGAAAGAAATGGAAACCACACACTGGACCTTTAGAAATGGGAAGTCCTTCCTTCTGCAAAACAGAAACAACCAGAAGAAAAACAGAGGGCAGCTTCTCTTGGGGACAAATTTTGCATTTATTTAGATGTGAGACAGTCCAAGTTTTAAAAAGTCAAAAATTACCGCATTCCTCCGTTACTCTTTCTATATATAGAGAGACTGAAAATGTTTTATGAAAAACAGCAGCTGGACCAGTGTCCTGGCTTTGGTAATGCTCTGTTTAAGTCCTCTTGCCCATTTCTTACCTGTTCTTTCAAGTTTATCTTGTCCTAGTATCCAAGTGCCTTCCACAAAAGGAGAGATGCAGCATATTTTCATTTCACAGGCAAATACCCTGCAGGGTCCTGAGGTTTCAAGCTAATTTACCATGCTTAAAATTTATCCATCTTCTATCCACTGCGTTTGTTTGAAAAGTAAAAATCATCAGAGCAGAACCCAGCTGCTTTTTGTGTTCATAAAAAGAAAGTTGCACTGTTTGGTAATGAGATCAAAACTCTGACGAGGACAGAAGTGTAGAATGCATATGTACAAAATGTATTTCAGTATGTCTGACCAGCTTTTAAATTCTCTTTTTTCAATCCTAAAATTATATGTTTACACCCTATTTCAATCAGCCCTGGACCTGCAAAATTTTCATATATGCTTATTTTTAAATACTATTAGTAGCTTCAGGATTACTGAAGTTAGTCTGCATTTTTATAAACGAGTAAAACTTTGCAGGACATGGGCCTAAACCTTGAATAATAGCTTCCCTCCTTTACGTTTTTATTCTTCCAAATTGTTCTTTAATTCCTCTGTTTTTCATCTCTCATCAGTATCCTCAGATGACCAGTATGGGACTGATGAGCACATGAAGAAGCATCATTAAAGTCGAGCTTTATGTTCTGTATCTAATTTAATCTAAGAACTGTCTTATGTCTATGTCTAACTTTTCATCAGATCAATTTTTCTCATTTTAGAGTTCAAAAGTTTTATCCCTCCAGAACTCATAAGAGGAAATATTATCTCTACAAAGCAAATAACAGGTGTATACAGAGTCACTATTGTACCTCTTGGCACTTTTAGGGAATTTAACAGTTCCACTGTGTGTAGATATACACTTTGCACTTAAATTCCTTCTCTGGTGTGAAGTGGGTATTAGACATTGCATTCATGTATACCACTACTTTGTGCAGGGTAATTGTAGGCTGTTTAATAGCCATAGTATTTCAGTTTGGAGGTGGCTGCACTTTAGGTATGCCATAGTGCATGTCTGTACGTTGTGCTTTGCTGTTTTGCAGGAGTAAAGAGATTATAAATGTTAAATAGCAATGTTTTTGAAGAGAGTTATAAATACAATTTAACATTTTTTTATCTCGAATGGATTTACAAGATTAAAAGCTAGTTAGAGAGATAAGATCATAAGCTATGATCTTAGGCTAAAATGGGAAGAAAGGTGGTGAGAGAAAAGATAATTGAGATGAGGTGGAAACAGGTGAACTAGCTTTATGAAAAGGCAGCACTCAGTAGATGAAATTCCAAATAAGAGACAAATTCTTGTTGCTGCACTACTGAGATTATGTGATAACATAGTCCGTGTGTTAAAGTGCAGAGGGATCCAGAGTCATTTTTACTGACAATGTGTGCAAGGAAAGGAGGCAAACATAACCAACCAAAATCTTTGAAGGTGAAATCATGAGCACAGAAAGTACCATCAATAAAAAAGCAAATACGTAGAACACCAAGTAGGAATCAGAAAACTTACAGGATCTCCAGAACACGAACAGGAGAGTCAACATTCATGAATTTAGAACAAAAACTTAAAATCAAAAAGCAGGACTATTGGAAGCTGTTTTTAAAAAAAGCTAGAGGGAAAATCAAAATCAGAGAAACTGGAAAGGAACCTGGAAAGGACTTCAGAAGAAAGAGATGTGTAGCAAAGGCTCAGAGATGAATGGCACATAGGCAGCAGTTCTGGATATGTAATGCTACACTTTATGTATATGTGAGTATGTAACAGAGCAAGTAACGTTGCCTTTCTAGTGCAGTCAGAGGATGGTCCAACAGGCAAGCAGATCAATGACAGACAACGAGGAAGACTTTGCAGGTAAAAAAAAATTAGTCTGTAGAGAAATAAATTAGAGCATTAAGGTAGGAAAAGTCACAGCTAAAGGGCTTTTTCTTGGATGCAATAAACCAATACTTATCCAAAGGGAATATGGGTAACAGCTTTGGGGATGCTGAGAAATTTAGATTTTGATCAAAAGAACAGGAGAAGCATTCTCCCCTATTCATATTTACATGAATAAAAGGGATCTTGGAAACAAGCATCCTAAGCAAAAATGATGTTCATGTCTCACTCTCCACAAAGAAATAAATGAATACTAGAACACACAGAAAAGAAAACCAGATAACGAGGCAGGGTCAAGAAACATGCAGCAACTAAACCCAGTAGTTAAGTGAAAGCACATGAATGCTTCTCTAAACAGTCAGGAAAAATATTCATACAGATAAATTACTCTAATGTGTTGACAGAAATTCTCATCTATAATTACAGAACTTATACCAAGCAGGAATACATGCTGGGAGCAAACTGTGCCAGCAAGAGAATTGTTTATGGTATAACTGGTTAAATGTTTTTGTGTCTGAGAGAAGCCAGTTGATTGTGATTGTGCTTTAATCAGCAGCTGCTCTATCAGATCATTCTTCTGAGTTTTAGAAGGTATTTATTGCTTTTGAACCTCATAAAAATTATGTATTCTTTAATTCACCCATAATATTTTTTTGTCTGGGCACTAGGTAGCCCCATAGCTAATCCTTTCCAATGGTTTGTGCTCTCCAATGGCAGGGTGGAGCAACCATCTCTGAAACTTAATTCTTGTTCTGTACCTTATCTGGAGTTTGGCTGAAAATACATTTCCTCCTGCTACATATTTCTGACTCCTGTTTATAGAAATTAGGGGAGTTTTTTCTCTGCAATTCTTGATGTTCACGTTCCACACCACTGACCACTAGCTAGACTTCTGTGTTAGTCTCATGAACTATTTCTTCTCAGTTTTAATGAGTTACCACAGACTGCTCTAATTTCCCATACTACCACCTGAAAGTTAATGAAGGTAAAATGTCCTAAAAACATGTAAACAGCTTTTCCATGTCTACATGCCTTCAGTTGAGAGGTCAAGCTCAGACACATAATTTATATGTTTAGAGAGATATTTCTCCTCACTTTCAGGTACAAGCTTCAAGCTGTCTTGTCAGTGTCCCTGTTTTTCAGGGAGGAATCTAGCAGGTAGAGCATCTCAGGAGTGCAGGTGTGTCCTGCAAACAAAGGGCTGATCCAGGGAATGAAATACTGGTTACACTGACACTTTGGGACAGTAACCACACAGGCATGTACATCAAAAGGAAAGTACCCCAATCTGCCCAGCCTGGTTTCTCACTCTGCACGACGTGTCACAGTCACAGCACATTCAGTATAGTGCTGATATCATCTCCTGTCTCCTCACCCATATTCTCTTCCTCAATATGGGGCAAAACCCATAGGTTTGTGCCTATCGTTTGTGTCAAGGTGTGACTTCTCCTTTGTACTTTCCCCTTCCTCTAAACCAATTCCTTCACTTCACACTGCTTTTTCATTTTTCACTGTAGTGCCATCTCTCTTCCTCCAAGTGCCAAAAGGAGACTCAGTTGCCATTTTTACAGAATCACAGAATGGTTTGGGTTGGAAGGGACCTTAAAGATTATCTCATTCCAACTGCCTTGCCACGGGCAAGGCCACCTTAAACTGGACCAGGTTGCTCAGAGGCCCATCTTTCCTGACCTTCAACACTTTCAGGGATGGGGCATCCGCAGCTTCTCTGGGCAACCTGCTCCAGTGCCTCAACATCCTCACAGAGAAGAATTTCTTTCTAAAAATTTTCCTCCTCCCTTCACGTAAAAGAAGCCTTGATTTCAACTTTGTAGAGAACCTAAGTGTCAGGTTGTGTGTTTAGAAGGCTCATGTCTACAAACACAAATAAGAACAGAAGTAGAATGCCAGGCATGAGAACACCAATAACTTGATAAGAGAAAAGGGAGCCTCATGCCCTGACTCCTCTCAAGAGGAGTGATCAGTGCTGCTGTCCAGGTGTTAAAATCATCACTCTGAGTTAACAGGGGCAGTTCCTCAGTTCCTTAAAAGCTGAGTTACTGCCTAAAGGGGTATGGGATTCCTTACAAGACATAGGGGTATAGCTCCAGAGGGACAAACCAGTCCGAGTAAATTATTGAAGAGCAAAAGAGGACTGGACTCAACTGAGAGACTCATTTGCAGGGTGCATGCTAATCCATATAAAACTATTTTGATATCAAGCATAAAATAAATTTTAGGTTCTCCCTGATATTGTTTGTTTCTTGTATTGACTGAAAAACTTGTAAGGTCAAAAAACAAAATGTGTGTCCTGGGTATGTGCTTTCTGGTCATTTTTTCCAGCAGGTTTAAGAGGTGATTTGAAGACTTGTTCATGCAAACTGAAATTCTTTCATAGTTTCTAGTGAAAATGGTTTCGCCACATCTGTTTCATTTCCCATTTTCCAGCTTCAGCAAAATTCCTTCACTCCAAAACTCCCTATATATCTAAAATTTACAAACCTTGCTGGCCATTATCCCTCACACTTCCATGTGCCCACACTGTGATCTGAACCAGAAAATAAAAGAAAAGCTTTTTTCAAAAGAAGGGCCATTGCAGAAGAGCTCACAATTGTGTGTGATATTGTTTGAAGTTGCCTACTGAACTCACACATGTCCAGTGCTTCAGACACAGGGGTTAGGTAGGCTTTAAAAAAAACAAAGAAACACTACTGTTCAGAAGCTTTTTTCAGCTATGATGACAACCCCTCTGAAATTGCTTATTTTTCAGATCAGTGGAGAGTGATACAGAAGGCCTTGGATCATTACAGAACATGAAGATCCTTACACATCTGAGCATATTGCAAGTGACAGCAGAACATAGAGTGAGCCCCCAACAACACTGTCAGCAGCCAGAGTTAAGAAAACAAAATTCACTGAAATTTTCCTTACTTTTCTGACTTTTTTATTGACCCGACACTGTTGTATGTTTAAAGCAGTCAGAGATGTGTTACATCAGCCCAAGTGCCTGATGCAGAAATGCTGGGAAAAGATAATCCAAGGAACCTCACTGTATACAAATGTATATGCCACCCATCCTAACATCAGCAGCTTTCCAATCCCTCTATCCAGGAGAAGGCTTCTGAAGGTGTCTGTAGACAAGGAGGGGAAACAAAAACAAGTGTATGTTGCAGCCCTCCCACAGAAAAGGTTAAAGGAATGGTTAAAGCTCAAGGCTGCAAGCAGAACCACGCTGTAAGGAGAAAGCTGGCCATTCTGGAGCCAGCTCAGAGGCAGTGCTCCCATGGGTTTGCTGCTCCCATGCTCCACAGGTCAGCTGAGCAGCAGCAAATTCACCTGCTACAGATCCACCACAGCAAGCACGATGAACCTCATGCTATTTATCTCTCCTTTTAAAACCCAGTTTCTCATATTCACAGGCTTACATGTGAATGATTTTGTCTTCTTTCATTTAAAAAAAAGTTTCTGAAAATTACCACCTGAAAGTCTGAAATTTCAACTATCAAAGGGATAAGAAATTTTATTTTTTTAAAGGCAGTGCTTTAAATATAATCTCTTCATTTTTGTCACATTTAGCACGTGATTTCTGACTGCAGAATTCACGTGTCACTGAAGCTTCCATGCTAAGCGCTTTTGTAGAGTGCCTGCCCAAAATGGTTTTCTTGTGTAGGTGGTGAAGTGCCTCAGTGGCAGCCAGTGAACCTCAGGATAACAATTAGCAGAGGAGCTGCTCAGCTGTCACTAACACTGACACACTTCACACCCAAGCAAGTGAAGGCAAGTTGCTGTAGTCACATCATCTGCTGCAGAGTGCAAGTACACTTATTGTACCTTCCCAAATCTTAAAGCAGAAGTTTGCTGCTTCACCCTTGAAATGTCAAGCTGACCATAGGCTACATCTAAAATAAGGCCACCCACAGCACAGCAGCACTGTTTCTCCTCCAGTGTGTCCTCTGAGCACACAGCCTGCCAAAGGGCAGATAGGTGGCACATCCGTGTTTCCCTAATTTGTGCAAGCACCTTGAAAGCTCTGACCCTCAGCAGGCAGCTGTGAACTGTGAGGAGAGGGGGACCACCTACCTCAATGATATGAAACTGCAGCAAGGGTTTAATAGAAATGACCAGAGGGAAAAAAAGCATGGAGTTACACAACTCCAACAGAGCCATTCCTGGAAGTATGAACACAATTTGGTGCTATAAAAGCATTTCATTGAATTATTATCATCATCTGGCCTGACCTCAAGGTGTCATCTTAAATTTTGGTGCAACAGCACCCTCCCATTTTGCTTCTTTCCCTATAATGACTTTGTTTCCACTTTAGTTCAACTAGCAGCTTACAGAATGGGCCATTTACACGCCATTATCCTTTCCATTTATTCAAATAACTGGGAAGATTTTAGTCAAGTCTAGACCACACTTTAGCCTCTGGTTTCTCTTTTCCAGAAAAAAAAAGGCTGCTGGCTCACTTAATCCACCTTAACAAAGGGGAGGGAGATTTGGGTTTGTTCTCTTTATACTTGTAATCTTTCCCTCCTCAAATTGCTTTTTGGGAAGATGATCAACAGAGAAGAGAGAACTGTGTCACCTTGTGATTGATTACAGCTTTTCTCCAAGTCACTCTCCTCATCTATTTCATATGACACTTACAAAAGCTAGCATGATGTTATATTCATCAGTTTCTAGAGAAAGAAAATGTCTAGCAATAAGAGATCCATTTGTTTCACCACAAATAATTCTATTTCTTCTCAGTCTATCTTAGAAAATATAATGAATACTTTAAACACTTTCCAAAATATTTCTCAGACATATTTATGTTATACCATGTAAGAAATATTTAGTTCTGCTTAGTTATCAGCTGGTACTGTTTCTGAGCTTTCATAAGTCTGTTTTTTCCAAAATCTCTCTTTAACTGACTCCACAGACACCTGCATAGCTCACACACCCATTTTCATTTACTGCACAAAGCCACAGAAAAGCTGAACCAAAACAACCATTTATATTTAGGGCTGTGTTGCATCCTTAACAAAAGGGAATGCAGTTCTGAGCTGCTCCAGAAGTGCCACAGGAGGGAATTGCACTGCAGGCTGGTGGTTATTTACTGTAAGCATAGAGGTAAGCTAGCAGTAAATAACTACTCTGGTGCTCAAGTCCAGTAAGCATCAATTGTTCTGGATCCAGCAGAAACCACAAAGTTAAAGAATTATCCTGTAGCTGTCTTTTCCCATCCCTGCCTTGCACCCCCGCAATAAAAGAAAGAAGCACATGCTCATTTAACTTCTCCACTGTTCTGGGAAAGCATGGAAGGGAGCATGTGTCAATAAGCCCCTGCCTTGGCATGAAGCCTTCCTTCATGGCCAGCTCCTGGAGGATGCCTGGGGCCTCAATCAATCTGGCATGGGCAGTGCCTGTACTGAAGCCAGGCACAAAAAGCCACCCAAAAGCCCCACCTACCCCCTAATACACGGTCTCCACTGTAGAAAGAGACAGGTCAACATTAGCAGTAAGATATCCTCTCTGGTCTTGCACTGATGTGTGAATCAGAAAGAGCAATAAAGCTTTAATGCAAATAGCAAGGATGCATTTGAGTGTCCTCCAATGCATAGACAGACAACAGCTTTTTGTTTGTTAAATACCACCCTGGTTACCATTAAAACAGTCTTTACATTCTACAACAGATCAACAGCCTAGTTCATTAATCTGGTCTCATGTCTCTCCTGAAGATCACTTAAAAATCTGGTGTAGGAATGGCCACTGGGCCTGGTGAGAGCCCCTATAACTCACCAAGAAATGTCCTTATTTATTTAATTTCGCTTATTGCCAGTTCAAAGACTTCGCAACTGTTCATTAACAGAGGAATCTAGTAATATTTAGATCCTATTAAACATTTCAACAAAATGGGCTCTGTTGTGTCCAAGCATGCTATTTCAGCTCCGTGTCTGAAAGGAATACTCACTCTTCAGAACATGAATTGGCAAGCACAAGCCAAGGCCATATTTGGCAGCAGGATGTACCAGTAAAAAGTAAACTGGGTAATATCAAGGGCTTGAGAAGCAGATGTGTTTTGCTTGTTTTCCATTGCAAAGTGCTATCTAATTAACATTTCATTCCTCCCTGAAAAAACCAACAGAGAGGCTGCACATAGCCCTCTCATTAACCAGAGCCTCACATGAGGGCAGGAAAACCCTCTGCAGATTCTAGATAGAGCAGTCCACATAGGAAGGTATGCTGGATGGCAGATGGAAAACACCCATTCTTCAGCTAAAACCATAGAAAATATACATCCACAAGAGAAGTCTGAAGAAGAGATGAAGTCTAAAGACAAGACTTTCAAAAATGGATGCTCCCAGCCTTTAATATCCATCTTGCAAGTAACTTCATACAGCTGATTTTCCAGCCAAACCTTATTACTTTCCCTCTTCCTGCTATAATTGTTTTATTTGCCAATTTACCCACTTTAGGGGTCCCCTCGCTTGTGCCCTCTTTTTCCATTATGGTAACATGGAATGCTTTCCAAGTTGTTTTTTTTTTTCTGTTTTTATTGGCAAGCATCCTTTTTTCCACTAGGTAGCTTCCTCTGTTTCCCCTGCAATCAGACACACTGCAGCTCTGCTCAAGACCAGGAATACAGACACAGTTTTTTCATGAGGGCTGCCAGCATCTGCTTCTGAACGAATGATACACAGGCAAGCTCCCAGCAAGTGCATCTCACAGATCCAGCTATAGTTTTCCAGGATGAAGAACTGACTATCAGGCTGGTAAGAGAAGATTCAAGCACAAACACAGCTCTGAGGAGCCTTTCACAGCAGCTGGGTTCCAGCAGACTCTTTCAGAAAACGCAGACAACAGCCATGACCAAAAGCAGACTAACAGCAGCAGTTCTGCTGGATGTCAGAGCACGAATATTCAAGGGACAGTGAGAGCAGGTCAGTCAAGCATGTTTTGGGGGGGGGGGGGGGGGGGGAAAGACCAACGAAAAGATAGAAAAGTGTTTGTTCCTGGCACCTGGCAGCTCACAAAAATCACTCCATATCACCCACACTGCAGTCCTAGCCCAGTGCTGCAAGCTTAGAAAAAGCTGTGATTCTGGTAGATCCATACTGTCCACACAGCAGTCAGGCATCCCTGCTGAGCATCTGAAGAGCCCCCCAGCCATGTGTAACACCTGCTGGACAAGTATGGGTCAGCACAAAATAGGGCAAACAAAGTAAAACTGACTGGCCACAGGCTTCAGCCTCATGAACATGATAGTTCAATGTGCACAGCAGCAGCCTGGCCTCAGCAAGTCATGACATGCAGTTATCAGATGTGACCCACGTGGATCTGAATGATGCTAAAACATGGGACCTCCCCTTGACCTCCTCTTTCAGGATGCCATTTTTACCCAAGATTTTAGAAGCTAAACAAAACTCTGACACTCACAGTCTGCGACAACTCAGGGCAAAAATTCAAATCCAGGTTGACCATTCCAAAGTTTTGCATCTCACTTTAATAGAAAGTGGTTAAAAGGAACATGCTGCTATTTAATTTCCAATAGACACACTCTCTGTATTTGTTTTTTCTTTCTGTACAAGGGGAAAAGAATAGATGAACATGCACTTGGCTCTGTTCTTTTCCTTGATCCAGACCCAGAAATCAGAAGTGGAAATACACACCAGTTCAACAGGAAAAATATAAATTCACATTTTCTGACTGTGCAGATGCCTTGCACATTCAGCTATCAAACCTTTCAGGTGCAGGCTGTGGTACATTGGTGTTCCCAGACTGCATCGCTGCAGTTAACAGAAAGCAGAGTACAGCACAGCACACTGCTGGACTGACTCCAAAGCTGGGGAGGTCAAGGAAAAGATTCTCCTTGACTTTGGTGAGATTCAAAGAGGCTCTGGAAGGCTGTCTGTGTAAAGATAAATGGAATGCAGAAAACCAATCAAGCCTCAGCAATAGAGAAAGAAAAATAAACCTTGCAAAAGCATTATGCAGCACAGTGAGCACTCTTACTCCATTTGTTGCCCTGTAACTTGCTCTCTAGTCTCCAATCTCAACTCCCCCCAGCCAAATCCATATAAGCTGATTTTTCAGTAGTTGGGCTACATGCCAGCCTGAACATCTGGGAGAAGCACTTGCAAAACACTGGAAAACTCGCTGCTAGCCATTGATAACAATCCTGCACTGGGATGAAAGGCTAGAAAAGTGTTTGGACACTACAAAACCTGCTCATCTTTTGCACTTTGTACAGTGGCCACCAGAGCTGCTGCAGCTCCCTGCTCTTGTGTCCAGGTCATGGTGCTGCTCAAAGCAGAGACCCTGATGTGCTCTGTCCCAGAAGAGTGGCTGTACTACATCCAGCTCGAAGTTCAGCACTGCCTGGCATAACTTGTATTTGGCAGGAGCCATAGAGAAGATCAAGGACCAAATAAGCATGGCATTTTTTCCAATCTCCTGTTGGCTCAGCTCAGGGACATGAGCTGCTATATTTTCTGTGTAGTTAGTAGCCCCCAACACCAACTTGCTCTTATCTTCTCCAATTTCCATAAAACTAACATAAATGCGTTCACAACATCCTTTAATAAAAAGTTCTGTGTCCGATACCCTCTGAATGAAGATGCAACTTTTTTTTTAAGCCTGTCTCCTGTTAGCTTCATTTGATGCTCAGCAGTTCCTGAATTGGAACACACAGAATATTCAACCCTTTATGTGCCTCTTTATCAGAGACTGCTCAGCTGTCTCTTTCCATACTGAGTCCCAGTTCAGTCAGAGCCGCCTACAAAAGACTTTTTGTGCTTTTGATCACCTTTGCTCCAAACCTTTCCAGTTCCATTACATTATTTTTAAATACAGAGATCAAACATTCATACCTTATTTAGAGGCATGAAAACCACATATTCACACACACCATGTTTTGTTCTGTATTCCTTTCCTTATAAATGCGAACATTTGATTTGCATTTTTAACCACAAGTGAGTAAATTGACATTTTACAGATTTACCCACTAAAGCCTCAGGTTCTCGCTCTAGATACCCCAATTCCCAGTGTAAGCTCAGCTCACAAATCATCTTTAATGAATACTGGATTGTTTGTTCCCCACATGGATCAATTTATCATCACTTAAACTGAGGTAATGATCATCTGACATTTTCTTAGTCAATCAGTCTTATGAGGTTCTCCTGCAGTCCTCCAGATAGACTTCATATTTTCACCCCTACTATGATGGCATGGTATCTCCAGAAGTTTCTCTCCAAGCCATGTATGAGCAGAGCCAAGAGCACACACATTCCTGAGTGATCTCCTTCCACTCACTCCAAGGACTGACTATTGAGCTTGTTTTCCAAATTATCTATCCACACCAGTACTGTTATTCTGATGGCGTAACTTCTTAGCTTTCCTAAAATCCTCTAACAAGTTGGTTTTTACTAAGGTCTCTGACAAAGGAGACTGTATCACACATCATCTTTATCAACAAGCTTGACTCCTACAGAGAACAGCAACACATTTGCAAGGCAGATGTGCAACTTGACTCTTACAAAGCACACAATACTTATCCAGATAGCCTCTAATTCTTCATTTTGTTGTAGTTTCTATGCTGTATCAAGTACTTCTGTCAAACTTGCTGATCATAGTTATCACCTCCTGGTGCAAAGGCATCTCTAAGCCAGGAGTCACATAGTACTGTAAGCTGCAATTCCTCTGAAGCTTTTGGATGAGCACAATCTAGTTGAGGTGATTTGTTACTCTTCATTTTGATTATTTCTTCTATAACCTTTTAGAGTCACTCCAGTTTCAGAAAGAATTTCTCAATGGTACCCCACAGGAAGGGTTGTGGCATGGGAAATTCCTCCAGGTTATTCCATAGAGAACAATTCACAGAATCGATGACCTGTCCTTACCTTTGCCTTAACAAGTTGGAGTATCCCTGTTACATCTCAATTGCCTGTTACTCCTACACATATCCAAGCAGGTTTCATGCTCCTGATGCATTTGAAGGAACACATGATCATTATTATAAACATTTGGATCCCTTTTGGTAGTTGATAGGTCAAACTCAAATTTGAGTACATTTCTGGGCTTTATATATAACCTACCAGAGTAGGACTTATTTTTCTTTTCATTTTTTATTTTGCAACATGAATCAGACATCAGCACTTGGTTGCTTCACCACATCTTAACTACCTTCACCTGGTCAACAAGAAGGAAATCAGAGATTCCCATTAAACTTGTTTTCCTCATCCCTCACAGGCTTTATATTTTCCAATGCATTTCCAATTATGCTGGCTGCTGTGTCCTTCACTAAAGTTACCACCCCAGATAAAATTCTTTTTCCTTGGAGGCATTAGCAGCCACAGCACATTTCTTCTTAGAAGCTGACTAGTTCCCTAGACAATTTATTGTGTTACTGATGCACGTCATGATGGACAATGTAGTGATGGACATCTATTCACACTGTCAACAGAAACAAAGGTAATGGGACTCTATGGTAACAGTGAAAAGGCTGTTAACCAAAATGAACGCTTTGGAGTGGGAGGCATGACTATAATACCAGCCAAAGTGGATAAAATGAGTAAAGAGGACATGGAAAAAGAATAAAAGTGGGTGAAACTAATCTAGGACTAGATTTGTCCTATTACCCTATTGCTTCATATAGTCTCACTGTGCTCACAATTCCGGTCAGTGGAGGGATGATAATAGCATTAAGCAGAAAAACCCAGGAATTCATATGCATAGCTCTGAATAAAGGTCAGAGAGAAACCACTCCCTACAGTCTATTTTGTTGTACAGAACAACAACAAAAAAACCCACAGAGGCTTATTGATAGGAAAAAGACCACACACCACGAAGATCTGATGCAATGGGACACCAGCAAGTTTCAGCTCAGCAGGGTTGCTCTCCCTCTCTCTTAAGGCATTCCTAGCTTTTTCTTTTGAAGGACCAGAGCTTTAGAGAAGGCTCCATTAGGACATTGCCATACCATGAAAAATAGACCTGCCTGGAATATATAAAGAAGATACTGTAAGGTTGTTTCATGCACTGCATAATTTGCATATCATTTCTGGTTTGCATGTTTCCAGGCTGTTTGAACCTGCTGCTTGTTCTTCCACAGCTGTAGTAGTGCAGCTTGACTTCTCAAATGGAACAAAATTCAGCTTCAAGTCACTGGGAGTAGGATTGTCTCTAATATTCATACTTTTTAGCAACACCACTGAAAAACACTGAGTTATTGTATTCAATGATGCAATGAAACAAAGTTCCAATTCTTTTTCCTGATGCACTAGAAAGAATTGTATAAAATTACTTCTTTTTGTACCTTGAAAGCAAGAACTACTTTCAAGTGGGCGATCTGCATTTAGGATGGACTGTAGGAATAAACACATGTGATGACTCCTCTGATTCAACAATGCTGCATCAAATTCTGCAGAGAAATGTATAAGCTACACAGTAGGCAAATATGGGATAAGGAATGCCTTATACTTTTGAGGTCTTAAAAGCTGTCACCCAGTTCTTAATGATATGCTTCAAAATTTTGTCTGATTAGAGACATGCAGTTTTCATCAACAGAAATCAGTTCAGAAAGGTTGTGACTTAATGCAGCCATGCATGCATTCACTTACTCTGAAAAGATTTTTTTTAAATTATTTTGGACTTATTTCTTCATGTGGTCCCTGATAGTTTTTCATCTACAATCTCTTCCAAGAGAGCTGCAGAAAAAGTGAATTTACTTTTATGTAAGTCCCTATTGATGACAAGTTTTGATGTATTTGCTTTGTTTTACTGCTTTTTGAGCTGTATTGAGCAGTTAACCCTCCATGTATCAAAAAGTATAACATCCCTAACAAACATGCTACAATAAATTCAGATGGCCATATGGTCAGAGAAAAACAGAAGGAAAGAAAACTATCTCTGCAGGTAATCTTTAAATAATATTCCTTAGATGCCCTATAATTTTGATAATGCAAAACTTCTTCTAGAGGAGGAAAAAGAAACACCTGACTGCCAAATGACCAAGTCATGCTGCATTTCCCCATCTTCACAAGAATCCATGGCAGTTTTTCCAGCTCAGTCTAAAGCAGCCTTCCTTTTATTCCATCAACATTCTTACTAGAACAGACATGAATAAAAGACTCTGATATTACCCTATAAAATGCCTGTCCCCAAGTCAAAGCACATACACTGTTTCAGAACATGTTTCTTTTATTACCCGAAAGAATTGTTAGGACCCAACAGGTCTTGAGTTATGCCAGCTTGGCTGACCAGGCTTAAGTCACTTTACAGCAGAAAATGCAGTATAAACAAAAACATATCCTCCAAAAATTACAATACCAAATTCAGGGCCATTTTTCAGAGTTTCCATTTATCTCTTTTAGACTGCACTGTCCAATTGTACTTACAAATAAAATTAGACTTAGACAGATCAAAGAGAACCTTATTTCTGGACAGATGTAGGCTAATTGGCAATGCCTTGACCCTCAGAGGGGTCTGCAGTCGGTGCAGTACATAAAGAGCTATTACAGTTAATGGGTTAGTTCTAATTGTACCTTCTTTCCCTGAACGGCACAGTAAAAATACACCCCACGGACACAGAGTGTGCTGCTTGGTCATTCACACAAGACTCGGGCACTCAGGAAAACTTACAGAGTGCTTACAGTAGGGACTAAAGCACACAACTGTGACACGATTTGTTAAACTGAGAGACAGAAAATATAGGGAAGGGAGTACACTACAAAGGAGCTGACTTAGTTATTCTAATAAAGTTTAGACTTCACAGATGCTACAGATTTCTGGAATAAACGTGCCTCCATAGAGACAGTCACTTTCCTGTCCTCTCTTTACTAAGTTTACTAATGTTCCTAGAGAATATTAATTTCTAGAAACACTGCATTACCAAAGTCACCTATTCATAGGAAGATTTGATATCCCAACATCCCTACTTACTGAAGTCAGTCAAAACCCAAAGGATGAATTAACCACTAACCACATGGGAAGTGAAAACCAGTGTCAAACTGATGCCTGGAAAGGCTGACCTGAGACAGAGACTAGAGAGAGCAAAAGGAATAGAACAGGTATTTATTGAAAGGATGCACCTTGAGCAGTGCAAGAGCCTGACCGGGGCTACACCCAAATCAAATCCAAGATGGATCCCAGCCACAACTCTTGACACTTTCATAGTTTTGCTTCATTACAATTGGTCAATTATCCAACCACAGCCCCAGGTTATGAAGCCTCAGCCCCTTGGCTTGCCCCCTTTCCCTCACTGTTGTTTTTGCTTTTTGGGTAATGGTTGTCCTTGATTCTCAAGCTGGGAAGGGATTGTTTTGTCTAACCACCCTGTGAAGAGAGCTCACTAACACCTAACATGAACTTTCAGAGTTACACACCAAGCAGCAGAGAATCTGAAAAATATAAAAGCTAAAAATGAAGGCATCATTTCCCCATCACAACAGTCATCACTCTAAGTAACACAAAACTTTCTCTGGATCATAAAATACTGATCAGTAGCAGAAACTGGATTTCATGGAATGGACCATGAGATTCCTCTTGAGGAAGACTCCTTTACTCCTTATAGATGGGGCTGAAGCACCCCAAGAGTGGAATCGAGAGTCCACTAATGTGGCATAAAAGTAATAAGGCCACATCTCATACAATTTTCAGCCTGATAAGAGTACCAGTCTCCTTGCAGACTGCAGAGAAGACTTATTTCTGCAGTGACTTGTTCTTGTATAACTTTATTTTAAACTAGCAAGATCATTCACTACATTTCTGCTATTCCTAAAATAATATTCAGAAAACAGAGTTTAGAATACTGTCAGACACTAGGGAGCAATCAATTTGGAGCTAGGAACAAGATTTAAACTTAAAAATTAAAATGTTCAGGTAATTGGGGAGATAGTAAAGCACTTTGCACAGATTGCAAGTGCTGTAGGTATTTTCTATGGAAATAAAGTAAGATAAGCACATTTTTAAAAAAATTAAAACATCTAGAAACAAAAACTCCCTCCACCAAGCATATATTTTCACCTTCAGAGGATGCATACAAACTCAATTAGCAGAGCTGAGAGGAAGGTATTGAGATTGAAACAGCTTCTTATCAGAATCACAAATCAGCTTCTTAAAATACACAAGATAGAGTAGCAAGGCTTGAAACTTGCTTCTAACTGTCTGCTGAAGATAAAATACCACAGAACACAGCTTCCCAAAAAAACCTGTTGGCATTCAGACTGTACTAGAAGCCCTGATGCTTGGATACCCAGGAACTGGATTTTTCCATTGACTTGCTTAGGCAGTGAAAAGAGCATATCTATTTCACACACCTCCTTATACACTTTGAAGAGCAAAAATGCCACATTTCCCTACAACCACAATTTTGCACTTCAAGCTAAAACCTGTTGTAAACAGCTCAAACCCAGTGGCAAAAATTCATACTAAACTTGGAATCTGGTAGCTAAGCTCTTGCCATGGACCTATCCATCTTTCATGATCAAGAGATACTTTCTACCAATTTCTCTGTGGGTGTCTCTGAGACAGTGTAAGATAAAGACAAAGCACACTATTCTGTTTCCTCAGGCTTATTTCTGTCATGATTTCAAAAGTGGAAAGCAATCAACCTGCAGGACTCTTCATTAGAGTAAAGCTGACATTTATGTCACATTGTAAATGTTATGGGGATTTCCCCTCCGCCTACAATGAAAATAAGAAGAATCCCCTGAAACTCTAATATGACTATAGAATTTTTCTTCCCCATGGCAATTTGATTGCTAGATTGCCTGTAATGAAAAAAAAAAAAAAAAGGAATTATTTATGCACATGTTCCTCTGCAGTTTAACACCTACAGGCACACTATACACCACAGGAAGGCCAGGTTCTAAATACAGGGCTGAGGACCCTGTTGCATTTCTGGGACCAAAAGTGACAAAAAAACATTCAGGGAAGTCTCTGTGAATTTAGATGTTGTTTGTTCTCTAAGAAACATCTCTCTTTACAGTGATACCATACCCCCAGGACTCTGAGAAAACCCAGTTACTACCCTAAACAGTGACAAGCCCCATGGTCTTCCTCCAGCACTTCTGAGAGGGCCAGGACTAATTCCAAAAAACAAGCACCACACTTGTATACAGCACATATAAATGTTTAATTAGTACCTGTACCTCCATGAATTTGGAGGAAGAGGTCCTAAAAAGCACTCTTCCCCAGCAACACTATACCACATGCCCTGGCTGATATGCATTTAACCTGACAACCTAGATATAAAGTTTCATCACTGAGGGATTTCAAAAGACTGAATATAAACCTCCCAAATCAGGCAACATAGAAGCTGATGGGCTCCATCACTGACGAACATTTAGTAGCTCCAGTTCCTTGCTGGAGTATAAGGGCACTGAAAGATGGGATGCTTATTGAACAACCTATTTTCTTACTCAATATGCAAGGCTTTTCTTAATAGGTAAAAAAAATGAAGCAGAATGAACTTAATCAGCACAGCATCTCGTCCTCTAAAATACGTGAAATTATTATAGCACTTGAAGACCAGAGTGTAGCAAATCCTCATGCAAAGTCATTAAGTGAACTTTGATCCTAAGCAGCCTTGCCTACTGACCTGTTTAATGCAAACCACAGTTCTTGTCAAGAGTGCTCTATTTGGTTTATATATTTAAATCATTAATCAGAAAGAGAGTGTCTGAGATGACAATATCTCAGTATAAAACGTTTTGGCATCTTGCTCTAGCTTCTCTCCCATCTCCCTCCTTAGAATACAAAAACTCCTAAAAGTAGCTTGTGTTTTTCTTACGTATCAACTGTAATTAGTCAAGAGGATGTTCAGGGAGCTTGACACAAGACAACTGAAGTAGTTACCTCTTTTTATTTATTTCCTGCTTGTGGTTCCTGGGTAAGAGCCATGCACAACAAACATATAAACTGCTGAATTCCTGGATGGATTTTACCACCATGAAAGATCCAGGGTTTTAAATTATTTTCCGGTGCTAAACCATCCTTACAGCCAAGCTGATGTAAACATTTAGTGAATGTCTATCTCCTATTTAGAGAAGACTACAGGCAAAAAAAAAAAAAATACACAGATAATACAGATAAGATCATCCTAACTGGAAATTCTAAATTCCAGAACAATAACATCAAGGCTAAATTTAGCCTCAGAGCCTTCACATGCAGTGCTGAATCCTTCTTTCACTAGTAGTTTGTTAAAACATTCTACTGCTAGTATTCAGGGTTCTTAAATCAGTCCTGAATAAGTCTTGTGAGTGGGGGAAGTAAAGCAAAATGTTGATCTTGTCTTCAGAGCTACTTGTAGAGGGAATAGGTTGTTGCTGGCCATGCAGGTATTTCACTGAACTGAAGAAAAAGTATCTGACTTAACAACCTTTCTTGCCTTGCAGTTTCAAAGGAGCTAATTTGGCACACCATAAAATGTTAATTTTCCAGGTGTTTCCTTAGAGGAAAGACATGACTTTGCTTCATTAAAAAAAAAAATTCCAAGGCTCCAAAATTGTAACCTTGCTTTTTTTAATTTAAAAGCAAGCTGTGGAAAGGGGGTGTCACTTACAATTAGGTAGCAAAGCCAAAACTACAAATGGGTGACCTTCACTACACTAAAACCCTAATGGTCACACCAAGCAATAAATGATAGGGGCCTTATGAACTCGGGAAAGGGTAATCAAACTGAAATACACCATCACTTTTATCTCAGCAGCAAGGGTTACAGCACTTCCTTCCAAGCACACAGCAGCTGCAAGTTGGCAGGGCTGAGCTGGCTGTAGGACAGCCTGACCCTAGCCCTCTGTCCCATCTTCCTTCCCAAATGGAAAAAAAAGGACATCTTCAAAAATTCCTTCAAAATAAACACAGAGGTTTCAAACAAACCTCTCCCAAGTGTACTTCAGTTGCCAGAATCTCACACGCCCCAACATGCCTCGTGTCAAATGCCCCCCAAAGCAGAAGTGTCTCCAGAAGCAGCCTGTACTCTCAACAACTGGAAATGGGACTTTGAGCAGTATGTCCTTGGCAGGTGTGAGGCAGTAAGGTTCCTTTGTGTCTGTGCCATTTGCTTCAGTAAACAATAAGTCATGTCCAATTTCTACTGTCAGTCCTTCCCTCTAAAGGAACAATCCCCACTCAAAAAGCTGGTCTTTAGACTTCAAGGCTGACATGGCAGGAAGATGCATGCAAAAAAATTAAGTTGGAGAACAGACAGAAAAATATGCAGGAGGGAGGGAAGACAAGTGAAAAAACATAAGAATCACTACTTGATTATGCCTCTAGAGAAGCTGCCCCAGTAAGCACAACAACTCGATGTTACCTATTTGTATCTTATCACATCTATGTCAGCATTGCCTAATTTATTACACACTTTAATAGCCACATTTGTATTAGTTTTTGCTCCACACTGTCAACATTGCTTGCAAAATGCAGACTACAGCATTTCCCCCGTACATCAGCACCACCAATAGCCGGAAAACAGAAAACAAATTCTGAATTTGGAGCGTACAGTAGGGCTAACAATTTATATACACCAGAACAAAGGCAGCTGGAGTTCATTTTTATTATCTCTCAAGACAAAACTGCAGATCTGGCTTTGTTATTCATGTGGACAAGATGGCAGGGACGTCGCTAAGGAAACATGACAAGAACACTACAAGATACTATCTTAGCCTGTTGAGTTTTTCCAGAGGGAAATGGAATGAATCGTACTTGCAAAGAGCACGAGCACTTCAAACTGCTCAGAAAGCCTCAGATGTGGAGGAGCCGGTCCCCTGCTCTCTCTGCACATGGCTGGCAGGTGCTACACATGCTATGGCAGAGCAGAATCAAGCCTTCAAAGTAGTATCAGCACTGGTGAAAATGAGAGACCAGGGGAAGGGACAGTGAAGTGGGAACATAAATTCATTGCCACATTAGGCTTCCAGGTATTAAAGCACAGCACAAATACTGTGCTATCATCACTGCTCAGCTGAGTGCACACCACAGAAGAGGATGAGGAGGATCCTTGCTCTCACAAGGTAACAGTGCCCCAGCAAAAACTGACACCAGTGAAAAACTGCACTTAAAGAGTCCTTTATTTGCCCTTAAAAGAGCTAGAGTAGTCTTGGGGTAATTTCTGTTTCATTTAGTTACTCAACAGGGATCTCTGAATCACTAATTCAATGTTTAATCTTAGTGGTTAATTTTAAATGTTTCAATTATTCATGTCAAGCATCCCCTCAGTGTCTGCACAGGAACAGTTTCTGGTTTTACACAGCACTGTCAGAACGAGGATCCAAGATGCACATAACCAATACCAGCATGGCTTTTGTGACAGGAAAGGTTGCAAGCAGAGACCTGTTTCAGCAGGTCTTAATAAAATTGAGAGAGAATTACATTTTGTAACCTTTATCAAGGCTGTGCTAAGAGTACACAGGAATGTCCTTTTCTCTAAATTTGAGAAACACAGAGTAGGCTACTTTCTTGGGCTTCCAAGTACTCTTCACTTCTGGGTGTGCAAAGGTAGAGAGCCTTCCAACCCAGCTCTGCATTTCTTAGACACTCCACAACCAGGAGCCATCAGCTCCCATGTCCTACCTCTCTTGAGGAACAGAAAGGGATGTGTTTTTCTACTGAGCTGAAAAATCTCTTTAGTATAATTCCCCTCCAGAGGCTCACTTGCTGGTGGTCATTATCAGCTTTTAACATCGAGTGTCCTGATGTCCCCAGGCAGCTGCAGAGGCACATTAGCTTAATTCTGTACATAGAGAGCAGAGGCAAAGATGCTCACCCCGATATGAGCAGGGAGTCCAGCTGAAACAGCCAAGCCACAACACAAATCTCCTGACACAGCTTCACACTGCTCCTTTCCATGACCACAACCTAATCCCTCTTCATTACAGAGCCATGGAGGAAACAAAATGTCACAACATATTTAAGCCTCCACAGAGGTAAAGGACAAAGACCCCTGTGGCTCACTGTGCAATAGCAATCAGTGCCACTTTTCACAGTCCACTTGCAAGAAACCACTTCCACAACTAATTTAATGCCTCAAATTTGCCTCTGCATTTAATCAATCACTGAAGCCCCAGATCATGCTGGGACAATCAGATGATGTTATCAATTTCACTGCTAATGAGCATGGAGGAACAGAATAGTTTTCAGTAAGTACAAATGGAAGTGTTAGGTGCTGTTTGCACACAGTTAACAGAGAACAGGTGCATATCCTTCCCTCAGAGGCAGATACCTGTGTCCAGAAATGACAACAAGGATCAGCAGGTCATCTGATTGTTATGATTTCCTGAAGCCAGTACAGCTCTCCCTCTAAACTAGGAGAAGTACCACTGTTAGGAGGGTAGGCACACCGGTGGAAAAAGTACATCACCAAATGTGGGTACTGGGGCTGCCCCAGAATAAAAATTCTGTGAGGCGAGATGAAAATTAGGCTTCTAAGTGAAGTCAACTACCTTGGGGCATTTGATTCAGCAATGTGCAACAGCAAGATAAAAGTAAGAACTTAAGAACATGTTGGTATCCTGCTTTTGAAGTCTATTTGTGCATTCAGCTAGCAAAAGTATTGGTAGGTGATTTTAGAAGGTTGCACTTAAATTCCTACTCACGTTTCAAATGCAATTCCTCCTAAAAAAAAAACCCTAAAAAATTTAACATGCTCTAAATGCTTGTTCCTAGTCCTGTTGAATTCTGGGGAAATTTTGGCAACCATGTCACAAGAACAGATGAACTGGAGAGGAGAAGGCATGTAGTTAGATGTCCGTAATCCTGCCTGTAAACCCTTCCATGCATTGCTGCCCAAGGAAGCACACACTGCACAAGACAACAGGACAGCACACACAATATTCCACTCAATAGGAAGGGGGATGCATCCATCAGTCAGTGGTAGAGAGCCTCAAAGCCATCACTGATCTGCCTATAATCTAAACATAATCACTTCCCAACTAGAAAAGTGAAAAAAGGCATCCTGGAAAATTCTCTTAGCCCCAGTGTAGCCACACCTTCTCATGTGAGACTATATCTGAGAGCTTACCAGAGCAGAAAGCACAGAGAACTGTGTTCCCTCTAAAGACACCTTGAGAGGCTTGAGAAGTGGACCTGTGAAAACCTCATGCAAGGTCCTGCAAACGAGTCAAGGTAATCCCAAGCACAAATATAAGCTGGGTAGAGAATGGATTTAGTACAGCTCTGAGAAGGACTCAGGGTTGCTGCTGAACAAGAAGTTTTACATGACCCAGCAATGTGCACTTGCAGCCCAGAAAGCCAATGGAATCCCAGGCTGCATCCAAAGCAGTGTGGCCAGCAGGTCCAGGGGAGTGATTCTGCCCTTCACTCTGGTGAGACCCCACCTGGAGTGCTGCATCCAGTAACACAAGAAGGACTGGACCTGCTGAAGTGAGTCCAAAGGCCATGAAGATGATCAGAGGGCTGGAACATCCCTCCAGAAGACAAGCTGAGAGAGTTGGGGCTGTTCACCTTGGAGAAGAGAAGGCTCTGGGAAGACCTTACAGCATCCAGTTCCTAAAGGGATCCTACAAGAAACATGGTGATGGAAATTTTAAAAGGGCATGTAGTGATAGAACAAGGGGAAATTGTTTTAAAGTGAAAGAGGACAGGTTTAGATTAGATATTAAGTTCTGTGAGAGTGGTGAGGGACTGGAACAAGGATGCCCCATCCTTGGAAGTGTTCATGGCCAGGTTGGATGGGGCTTTAAGGAACCTGGTCTAGGAAAAGGTTGTCTAGTTCCAACCCTCCTGCCATGGACCATCTTTAAGGTTCCTTCCAACCCAAACCGTTCTATGATTCTCCCAAAAGAAAACAAAGATGCAGAGATGAAGAAATCTATCCAGTCACACAGCAAGCCTATGGAAGATTGCAGAGCTGAAAATACAGTCCTTTTGTCCCTCCTAATACTCAAAAGAAGTTGAGTGGCAAGGAAGCTGAGTTTTCAGGAAGGAAGAGATAAAGAGGGGAAAAAAAAAAAAGAAACAGACCTGATGCCCATTACTCTTTTTTTCTGAAGCTACCAGGAGGAAAAATCTTGCTTATAAGAATCTATACCATCCACATCCTTCCCAGTGTAAGAGGCTATATGATTTCTTGCTCTAAATATGAAAATGTTCTCTATCCTTGTATGATCCCACAGACTGAAGGGAGATGCACCATTTGATTTAAATCATCAGAAGCAAACACAAATGGTCCCTGTGGAAAGATAACCTCTTCTTCTATCTACATCTGTCAAGTTTGGCTCGTGACAGAATTATGACCCCAAAATAACATTTTAATAAGTGTTTACATGCTACCACTCCCCAAAGACTAAGCTGATAAAATTCTGCCTCAGAACTAATTACGCTTCAAGACAAGGCTACCCTCAGTGGATGCGGCAGCAAAAAACGGGACAGGGATAGATCTGTCCTTGGCAAGCTTCGGGCTCCTCCTTGTGGATGTCTTGGCACATATTCTTGTGAAAGGAAGGAAGAAAGCAGCTCAATTCATGTTTCAACATGTCTGGTATTTCCAGTGCCTGTGTTAGTTATATTAAAAATATGCGAATATATTAGCATGTGTCCCTTTCTCCTTCCACCCTTCACCCCGACGGGACAAGGAGGGACAGATCAGCTGGCTGTTCACCTTGGAATCCCTCCTTGCCGTGGTGCTCAGGATCAGAGAGTTGGAAAGGTAACATCAGCAGCCATTTGACAGACCCCTTCCAACCCTACCAATTCTGTGATAATCATTTTATGCTATACAGATTGTGAAGTGGACAAGACCAGACATTATCACTGCAGGTGTACATGTGAGAAAACACACAGCAACACACACCTGAAGACCTGAGGGAGATAAAACACCTTGGTATTCCACATTCCCTCCTATACATTTCAGATCAGTTTCTATCTGTCCCAGACCATGAGAGCAGCAAGGAAACAGAACAAAAATGAATGTTTAAATCTTCCCTTTTTCTTCTTAATACTAAAAAAAAAAAAAAAAAAGAGGCTTCTACTGCTGACAAAAGATCTTCAGCTTGGCAGAGATAAGAGAACAAATTAAGTCCATTCCAATACCAGCAGAGGAGAAGTTCAGCTTTTGAAATCCCTACATCCAAGACTCAGACTACTGCTACAAGTAAATATTCCCACAGCAGTCCTGAAAACAGTGGGTGTCTCAAGTGCATCCTTGAGCTATTCTGCACACAGCCCTTCCCAAAGCAGGTGGCTTAGAGCCACAGGATAGTCCACTGTTGCACAATTATTCCCTGGGGCCCCAAACATTGTAGTTGTGTGTGTGTTCAAGGAATGAAAAGAGCTGAGGAGATGAGTCCTCCCAGAGTCAACCAAGCCATATAATTCATTCAAGAAAAGCATCATTTGGGTTTATCTTGCCCACATTAGACATCCCTGTTCTGATGGCAAGGCATATTTCTCATCTAGAACAGATACCTAGTGTACATCCACTTGCTCTTTTGCTACCATGGTTCTTTAGCTTTTCCCTCCCCTTCTTCCCTTGTATTTTCACCCCTAAACAGCTTCTCAACTTTCATTTTGCTGGTCAAATAAGAAAAGTTGAAGTCTCTTCTTGTACTTTACAGCTGAATAGGCACAGGGGCTGTGCTGACACTTATCCTATTCCAAGTTTATTTTCCCTGAACATAGTGTGACCAGAACTATCAGATTTAGATTTTACATATATATATATATAGAGAGAGAGAGATAAGATATAGAGATATCTCAGGATAAGAGATTAACTTCTCCAGAGCACTAATTCTTCCCTGGGAATACCTTAACAGAAACATCCTATGCTTACTTTTAATACTAGAATGCTACAGATACATACACGCTGATGTATTCATGTAGTATTTCCCCAGTCTGCAATCTGCAAAGGAAATTCTTGTGTGAAATGGTGAATCTGAAGTCTCTGCACTCAAAAGAGCTACTATTTTACAATATTCATCTGCCACTGTATAAGCAGAAAATTGTTTCTCTTCTGCCATAAATGAAGTTGTTTATTATTCTGGTTAACCTTCAACGTTCATATTGCATTTAAATAAATATATTTCCTTAACCCTCAAGTGATTAATATAATTTTGATCTGTTTTAATTAAGAAATAGTATTTCCTGACTTAACTAATGATTTCTGAACTCCACCTCTCTAGTAGTATATCTGTGCACTCCAAAGATATTCTTTATCTTCAGCTCTGTGAAGTGCTTTGGTAGGAGCTGAAGACATTTTAGGGACAGACTTTTGGCCCTTTTGGTACAACCTATGAAGTGCACCAGTACCTCTGACCAAAAGCACCCAGAACTTCATAACAAAGATGTCAATGAGTGCCTGGCCTCTCACCTCTCCATCTCACAACTTTCAGGAAATCCTTTGCTCTGCCTGCTCTCAGGACAAGAGCTGAGCTGTAAGACAGTGTTTACTCATTCTGGCACATGCAGTGTATCCCGTTATCAGAGTTGTCACAGTATCAGCCCACAGTGCATGCTGCTCATGCTGGATTTGTTTACCTGCACAGAACCTGCACCACACTTGGCTCTAGAACAGCCACATGAAAAATCACCCATCAACCACAGAATGGGCAAAATTGCAGCAGTGCAAAAAGTGCCTAAGCTTAGGGTTGTCAGAAATCATTACAACTTCAAAAGCATGTTTCCATGAAGATACAAAGCAATAACAATCCTTCAGTTTGGGCTTTTATGCTTTAAGGATCTTTATCCAAAATTCAAGCCACTACCCTAAGGGACAGTAAGTATAGCAGCATACATCCTCAGAAAACCTGAGAAGGATTAACAAGAGCTCTAAAAATAGTTATTTATTTTCTGAGATGGCTGTGTAATCTGTAATTATAACTTTTTCCTTCATCCTACAGGCTCGTGAGACTCTGCCTTGGCTATGTAATCCGAACGAAAAAGACTGTTTCATCTAGCGATTATAAGAAATAAAGTTTGCTACAGAAGAGAGACGGCCCTTGGGCTGTGTAACGTTGCCATCTAGTGATGGTCTCCAGATGTTACACACGAGACATCCCACCCGGTTCTGCTCAAACCCCCTGGCCTTATCCTCAATCACCAGGGAATCTCGTATCAGACACTCCCTCCTGGCCGGAAAGTCAGTCAAACTGATTTGTAACAGTGTTCTAGAGCCATCTTTTCTACATATATCATAAAATAATAGATTAATTTGGGTTGCAAAGACCATTAGGTCCAACACCCCTGCAATGAGCAAGGGTTATCCCCAGCTAGATCAGATTGCTCAGAGCCCCATGTAACTTGACTTTGAATATTTCCAGGCATAGATGAGGCATTTGCCACCTCTCTGGGCAACTTGTTCTAGTGTTTCACCACCCTACTCATCATAAAAAATTTTTTCATCTAAATCTACCTTCTTTTAGTTTAAAACTGTTACCCCTTCTCCTATTGGAACAGACCCTGAAAAAACTTTGTGCCCAAAAAAAGTTTTGTCCCCATATATATTCACTGCATACATGTGTGTGTGTGTATATATATATCTATCTTCAGGGTAGATAGATACAAACTAAATGTTGCCCCCTAATCCATTGACCAAAACAGATTTTGTTTACCCTACTTAAGGCTCTAGGTTAATGGTGATCTATAAAGAGAGGGATAATAGAAGAAATTGCCTGGAAGTCAGAAGTGAGGATAACTACTGGAAAAGAGAAAACTTGCACCAATGATTATTCCATATTTCAATTTGAAAATACAACAGATAATCATTCACTATGATTAACCTTGGCTAGGGAGCAGTTTTCCCACAACAGGAATAATACAGATAGATACCCAAAATATTAAAAAGGGGGATTGAGGAGGGCAGTGGGCAATAATAAAAACAAACACCAAGTCAAGAAATAGAACCCAGGAACAACCTTTTAGAATGAAAGCACACCCAAATCCATTCAATATGGAGAGCTTTGAAATATCTGGTAGTGTCTGCAGCAGGCAGTCTGAGAGGCAATATTTGTGTGTACTGGCTGTGTACCAGCATCACAGGATATTTTAAAAGGTAGATTCTCACAATTATTTTTACCCTCAGGTCTTCCTATGTCTGGCTCAGGTGGTGGTCAATGGGAAAGATCAATGGAGTTTAAGAGACTCAATACAGGCCACTCAAAAAATCTGTTGTTAATCTAAAACTGCTGTGCCTGTGTAAACAGCAGATCTAAATAGTTTCAGAGGGAGAAAACTAAAGGAATCACCACCTTACTGCCCCCAGGCACTGCCCAATGCCAAACCCTGAGCTGCTGCACCATTGCACTCTCTTTCAAAAAAAATAATAATAATAAAAATCAGGGAAAAAATAATGAAAGTAATTTAAAAACTGAAGTGAAATGAAGCAGCAAGGTTTTACTTTTGTTCTTAAGACATGGTTCAAAATATATTGGAAGGAGTCAAAATTAGAAAGGCCAAATCCTCAAAAAAAAAAATAGTTGCAAGTCCAAATCATCAAAATAAAATTACTCAAGACAGAAAGGCATTAAATGTACACAACAGTACAATGATATAGATAAAGCAATGAAAAGTTGTTCACCTGATGTCCCGTTCTTCTCCACTATTTGACAAGGCAATTACTGTCACATTTAGCACTTGCCTGTGTATTTCAGGAGATAAGGTCCAATTTTTCATCCTTTTGGGGAAGCCTGACACCAAAATGTCATGAATAACTAATGAGCTTTTTGTAAACACTCAGCAGAAAACCCATTTATAGGGCCAGTTGTATGTGCATAAAGGTCCTTCTATGAGGCTCCTAATTCTCCATCCTCTCCTCTCATAATTTCAGCACTTACAGCAAGAGCACAAGTATTCTTAAGAAATAAATCAATAAAAGAAAATCAAGAGTAAAATAACCTGTGCAAAAAAAACCCCAAAACCATCCATCTCCCTTTTTAACAAAGATGTATTGAAGAGATCTGTAATTATCACCCAAAAAAATGCACACTGCCCACGAAAGACAAGTACCCTGAAGAAGACAGCAGAGCAACAGCTGCAGATATTTATGTGGTTTTCTCTCCATTTTAAGCATATATTTGCCATAAAAAAATTTATCCAAACATGGATCACGAGCTGATTATTGTCCACTTTCTTGAGCTGGGGAAAGATGTTTATTTAGAACAGACTTCGTGAATTATCCTCCCTTCACACATTTTTACACTTCTCTGTTTGAATACTGTCCTGTTGATAACATTTTTAGTTCAACTTTGATGTTGTAAGAGAGATTCAGAAAACTAGCAAGTGCTATTGGCTGAGGGCCTAATTCAAATATACAACAGAGATTGACTACAATGTTTTTTACAGCTTTCTGCTCCTGAGCACAGAACTTAGTAGAATTGGTTTTCAACTGCATTTTAATCGTTATTTACTCTCATTTATATTCTTACAGCTGAGTGGGTTCTTTCTTTCAAGCTGTGTTTTCGGACAAACCAAGTCTATATTTTGGATTCAATACTCACTAAAACACAGCCAGATAATAAAGACCAGAACTGATGCCTGCCTCCTCCCAGCTACAAATCTTAACCACTAAACCACAAACACAGACACTCCAGACAGAACTTTAAAGCTTACATACCACATTAAGCAGCAAAATTACCCCTTCTCTAAATGTAATTAAAAAGAAATTAGTCACACAAAACTCTGTTTTGTAGAGTATCTCCTACAATAGACCAACTCCATGAGCACTTGCAGAATCAAACAGCCCACAAGCCAGTGGCAGGACTTTCATTCCCATGCCTGCAGAGTTCAGACATTATTTAATACCTGAGGTGCTTCACTTGCCAAGAAAATTATAATCCCTGACATGTGCAGGGTGAAGACACTTCAGTCAAGCAAAGATGCCCCTACATAAATTAGAAACCTCTAGGCTCTAAATACTACCTAAACAAAAGAATCAAGGACCTGAATTTATCTTAAATCAGAAGTCAAGCATATAAATTCCAACTTGCATTTGGTCTTGTTTCTACCATCTTTCTATGCAATTAGCCTTGAGCCAGGGAGGTTCCTAAATTCTATGGGTCCACTAATACAGTCAGAAGTTCCAGAAGGAACATGCAGAGAGAGATGAAAGTGGGATGACCCTGCAGCAACCAGAAAAGAAAACCATTCACATGCAAAAGGAATTAATCTACAGCTACATCTGCAAAGATGCATGCCTCAAAATTGTTTCTCTTGCACTAACAAGGCTGCTGTGGAGATAGATTGACAAAAACTTGTGAGCCATCTTATCCTGTATCTGTTGCTGTGCTTTGCAGGATTTATGGCCATCCAACAACACCCTTTTCTGTCTGTAATTGGGTCTGCTCAATACTTCACAATCATTTTTATTCTCTGTCCCTCTGGAGTGTTAAAAAGATTTAGACTTTCACTCAGGAGAGAAATTAAACCTCTAATTAGACCAGGTGTGCCTAGAGCTGTATTCCACAGAAAACCTAAATAATTCTACTTTCATTTTACAAATTTATAAATCATTAGACTGCAAAACCTGTAAATAGGAATTAGTCAGGAGCTTAAAACTGTACTGAATAACCAGGAATGAGTGCATGCTTCCCACGCTGAAAATATCCCACAAAGCATTAAACTCCTGCTCCAAAAGCTCACTGGAATTAGTGAAAAGAGATCCATAAGGGTTTGGATCAAGCCTGAACTCTGCAGGCATACAATGTTTAACCAGATAGAGCTGCCCTGGCTTGACAGGAACAGCTCAGGACCTGCAGGTTAGCTCACCCAGTGAGTTATCTGAGCTTCCCAAGGCTCATGCAGAGGCTTTGCATAAAGGATGAAAGCACGAGTAACGCTGGACCCGTGGTGCTAAGTGCCTCTGAGCAAGAAACAATCTGCCTGCAGCTCAGAGAAAATTAAAGTACAAAAGAAGAAATAATTTGCTTAAGGTCACATAGGAGAATCAGAATTTCCATACACATCATCCGAATCTCATTCTTGTGGCTCGTTCCCTCACTCTGAGCTCTGCCTGCTGCATTGGAAGGCTGCACTTAAACCTGCCTCCCTGGATAACACTATTGGTGCTGAGAAAAGCAGGTCTGCCTTAGTTAAACAGACATCAAACTCACTCTCTGCAAGGAAGAAAAGGTTATGCTGATAGTTCTGAGCAGACAGATGTGTGGAAGAAAAGGTTATCCTGATAGCTCTTCTGAGCAAATGGATCTGTGGGGAAAGGTTACCCACTCGTGTATCAAAAAGTGCTCAAAGGGCAGGGCTGCTTGTATTCAACAGGCATTTCTCTGCTATTTATTGGATTGCTTGACTGTCCAAGAAAAACAATCTCGTGTGGAAATCAAATAAAGGGCATTCATGGTTCATCCATGCTAATCTAAAAAGATGAAGCCCGCCCACATTGACAAAATCATTGGATTGACCAATCATGGAACAAGTGCAGGCACATCAGTAATTAAAAAACAAAAAAACAAACAAACAAACAAAAAAATCACCAAAAAAAAAAAAAAAAAAAAAAAAAAACCAACAAAACTATATTCCACTTCCAAAAGGAAGTTAACTTTTCTAACATTGGTTCTGAGCATATACAATTTTCCTTACGACCTCTCTGTCCTCAATTTACTCATAAATCTTCCCCATGGAAAATTAGGCATAATAGCTACCAGGCACTGCAAAATACCAAAGGAAAAAAAAATAGTACAAATGGTGACTTCAAGAATCACATGACAGCTAAGGACAAAACAAGTACCACTTATAACAACCGAGGAAATACAGTTGATTAAAATGAGACTTGGATCTTAGTATTTTGGACAGACTTGGACATGTACAAGAAAGGAAATACTGCTAAAAAACAGTTTTCAGAGTCATCCATATTTTTACTATTAATTCAAAGAGGAAAACAAATCTCTCACTGAAGACAGATTCCACATTTCAAGTCTGCAGCAGCCCTTAGCTCTTCTTCTTGCAGTAACTTTAGCTAATGATACCACATTTGCTCAATTTCGCTAGTTTTTATTAAATGACAGTCAGCACAGAATCCAAGGCCACAGCCATGATGCAATTCTAAAATTTCTTTCTTAGAAAAGAGCAATGACTGGAAATTGATGAAGGTTGTTTATCTGGTTCAATTTTAAAAACAACTCAAAGCAGATATTTTCACTACTATCCATCATCTTCTGTATTAGTCACAGAGATTAGTGCAGATGAAGTATAGCTTCTAGCCCACCTTTCTAGCTTATTACTCACAAGAGTAATCCTATTTATCTGAAAATGATGGATTTTTAAACTTTTCATAAGATAAGAGTAGGAGACAGGCCTAGTTGTATCTAATGATTTTTCACTCTCCAAATTACAAGATAAGATCTGTAATTCAGTTCTACCAAGTAGATGGTGGGGGAATATTCTATAACCACACAAATCTTGGTATGATCCTGATTTGCATGTGAAAAAGATGCCACACAGAGGAGTTCTCAAGATACTGTAAAAAAAAAAAAAATATATATATATATATATGCACATGTATGTATGCTTTCTAGCAAGAATATGGTTAGAATATTCCACTGCAATTACAGATATATACATTTGGAAAGCTGAGATAAGCCTTGGACTGCCTGGACCCCTTAGCAAAAGAACCATGAGTGTGGGAACAGTGACTTTCCATTTATGGAGGCTGAAGCTGTAAGGGACCAGCTGTATCAGCTGAATGTTCTCAGGTCCTTGGGGCCTGATGGAATTCATCCCAGAGTCCTGAGGAGCTACTGAAGTTATGGCAGGACTTCTCTCAGTCAGGTACCAAAGGTCTTGGGAGTCTGAGGAGGCCCCTGCTGACTGAAGCTGCCCAAAGTTATTCCCCATCCTCCTACAAAGAAGAAAGTGAGGGGAGACCCAGTGAACTCCAGACTTGTTGGTCTAACCTCAGTACCTGCAACCATTACAGAGCACCAGATCCTACTGGGTACTATGGAAAGGCATTTGAAGAATAATCAGTCACTCATCAGGCACAGTTAGCAGGGGTTCACAAAGCAAAGTCTGGTTTAACCCATTAGACACCCTCCTATGATAAGGTCACCTGCCCTGTGGATGAAAGGAAAATGGTGGATGCAATTTTTCTGGATTCTAGGGAGGCTTTTGATACTACCCCTCACAGCATCTTTCTGGAAAAGCTGTCCAGCTATGGGATGAGCTAGTTCAGGGTGTGTTGGGGGAAGAACTGGCTGAAGGGCAGAGCTCAGAGATCTATACCAGCATGTTCCTCAGGGTTAAATTCTAGAGCCAGTCCTGCTCAATATATTTACCAACAATCTGGATGCAGGAGTTGAGTGAACCATTAACAAGTTTGCTGATGATACCAAACTGGAGATGCTGCTGACTCTCCAGGGACAAGATGCCTTGCAGAGGGATACAGATTGGAGCACTGGACTATGATTAATGGGCTGAAATTGAACAAGATACTGAATTCTGCACCTAGGATGGAGTAACACTGAGCACAAGTATTAATTGTGAGAGGAGTGGCCAGCAAGCAGCCCTGCAAAAAGGGATCTGAGGATGGCTGGCAGCAGCTCAGTCTGAGTCAGCAGGGTGTGCCCTGGCAGCCAGGAGGGCAAACTGCACCCTGGGGTGCCTCAATCAGCATCATCAACCAGTCAAGAAAGGTGGTGGTTGTCGCACTGAATTCAGTTTTGGTGCAGCCTCACCTTGAATACTTGGGCAATTCTGGGCCCCACAATTTAAGAAGGATGTGAAGGTCTTTGAGTGCATCCAGAGGACAGCAACAAAACCAGTGAAAGGACCAGAAGGAATGTCCCATGAGGAGCAGCTGAGGGCTTTGGGCTTGTCTTGTTTGGAGCAAAGGAGGCTGAGGGATGACCTCACTGCTCTCCACAGCTTCCTGAGGAGGGGAAGGCGAGAGGAAGGTCCTGAGTTCTTCTCCCTGGTATCCACTGACAGAACATATGGAAATGGTTCAAAGGTGTGCCAGGGGAGGTTAGAAAGCACTTCTTTACCAAGAGGGTACTCAAACACTGTAACAGGCTTCTAGAGAGATGGTCGATGCCCCAAGGCTGTCAGTGTTTACAAGTCATTGGGAAAATGCCCTTAATAACATGCTTTAACTTGGCCAGCCCTGAATTGCTCAGGCAGTTGATCTAGATGGTTGTTGTAGGTACCTTGCAACTGAAAAAGTCTATTCTAAGATGGCTGCAACGCACACGGTATCTGACTCTTATTTACAAAATATATTGATTAGGATCTCTGTGCAAGCCTGATTTTGCCTGAGGTTATGTGGTGTAGGGCTATGGAACTGGTCCTCTATATGCCGAGCTGCATCCCAGGGGCCTCCTGAAGCTCCAGTGCTGGAAATTATTGCCAAAAACCTGGTGTGATCTCAACTGAAAGTGTTTCAATACTAGTATTACTAAAAGGTTTCTAAATAAAATCATGTAGCTATAAAAAGAAATAGATAAGGGAAAAGGAGAGAAGGTCTGTAGTGCTTTTTCTCTTGGAGGCATCTTACAATGTTATTATTGAAGCTCAGACCCGTTTGAAGGTTTCCATAAACATTTAAGATAGCGATCACATTTCATAACAGGCAACTTCACAATAAAACTGTGCTGACATAAAGAAAGCTCCTTCAAGAACTGACTGGGCATAAGTTACAACTCCTTGTGCAGTATATGTGCTGTTCTTGCACACCACACAAAGCCTTTGAGGAGTGCTGCAAACACAGGACAGCAGGGAACAAGTCCACACAGAGAAATGCCCAGAGGCTCCCTGGGTGAACGACTCTTGAGCACTATCCAAGAATATTTTGTGTTAGCACAAGACACGCTGCCTACTTCTGCTCTGGACCCATAAGCCTTGATCCACTCTTGTTTGGAAAAGTCACATGGCATAGATGTAAGCACAACTGAGAAGGGCAGTTACCAGTTTTAAGACCTCTGGCAGCATCCAGCAAGGTGGCTTATCCACAGAAGGCTGCCAGAAAGTAAACATCAGCCTCGAGAAATGTTCAGGAAAAATTGCTGCCAACATCTTGGATCAGGAGCACAGCTTAAAGTCAAGGCCAACAAATTTACAGGGGGCCCACTGTGAGCTCTGTGGCTCTTCATCTCAGGATAACTTTAAAAACTAAACAACTCCTTTTTATAGGTCATTGTGAAAAGCCTAGAGATATTCGACTTTAATACGAATCCCTAAACCTCGACTATTGTTTAAGAAGAAAAATAGTCCAAATTCAACCTCTTACACCTTTTCACTGTACCACAAACAGAGGAGTTACTAATTTTCTTTGAGTCAGGCATCCCTGAGAGCTCAGTCATATAATGCACTGATATAGAAGATACACCATGTACTTCATCGTGCTCAGCATTGTACACACAGGGAAACAACTTGGAATTTGAGAGCCTCCTACTGGCAGCCTCTCAGTGTCTTCAAATTACAGTCCACACTAGAGATAAACAGAGAGGATGGAGGCAAGGACTGACTCTGCAATCAAATTAAGTTTGCAGCCTGGCATTAACACTCTGAGACTTTGTCGTAACCCACAGAATCCATATAAATGCATATTCACACGTTTCACATTTTTAAATGCATAAACAAAACACTTTCTAGTGCTCAATCTTCACCTCATGCCAGAAGGCAGAAGTACTTCACAAAACAATTTGTGGCATTTTGGAGGGTTTTGTGCAGATCAATAAACACTGGAGTTCAGTTACACTTAATTTCAAAAGGTCAGCAAGCCTTTTACATTCTTCCAGAAAAATCACCTGTTCTTAGGATCTTTATCTTCTTCAAAAAAACCCCATACCTCACTCCATGCCTGTGACAAAACAAGGTTTTAGTAATCCTTGACATTTGGCAATACACATGAAAGCTACATCAAAACTACATTTGAACCCCAAGAAACAGCTGACCCCTTAAGCCACAGGAACAGCGAATACTTTTACAAACTTACAAAGCAATTGCATAAGCAATCTGAAGGGAAGAACCACCCACCACTTGACTCAAGAAAGAATAATTAGAATTATAGCAACTACATAAAGAAATATAACTATATCAGAATTTTTTCGGTACTAGACATCTGATCTTTAGCTCAATAAATTGTTAGGGGTAAGACTGAAACTTGTATCAGGATGAATGCTCTCCCTTGAGTCTTGTAAATTCCCCAAAACCTAGAGTAACCTAATGCCATGTGTAACCATGCAGGAGCAATTTCTATATTTCTGAAAGACAGCAAAAAATATCCTCTGAAGATAAACTACAGAAATAGGAGTTTCTTTCACCATAAACATTAAGTCTTACATCATTAGATTACAAGGAACAGAAAGAAAATTTTAAGTACTTTTAAAAAGCTATGCAAGGTCTTCAATAAAAAGATCAGGATAAGTCAAACTTATTTGATGAGTAGCTAATGCAGGGATGACTGAATGCAGGGCTTTCTACATTTTTGCTTTCTATTGTGGTTATGCATGTAAGTATGAAAAACCTCACAGAAGGTGAGGCATTTTGTACAGCAGACTGGAGGAAAATGTTCTAGAATAATCCATTGAGGAAGGAGGAGAGAATGAACTCTTTCCTTCTTTTTAGTAATATTTTAGTTTCACCTAAAAGTCTGAGAAGAAGCCCATAGCTGCTGTGCCAAGCACTCTACCATTGTGGTAAAAGAACTGGGTTCTTTTACCCTCCATTCACCCTCATTAACATTCTGCAATGCTTCATATGACAGATGCTTGCACTAAAATATATGTTATTTTACTAAATGTCTCCATGCTTACCAGGTAAGAGAAGTTCTCAGCACTGGCAGAGAGGCTCTCAATCAACTGGTGCCTGAATCTCTATGCTAAGTACAAAAGCTCTTTCTTAAAGTGACCATGGTTAAAACTCTGCATTTCTCAGCTGGCCACATTATCGAAAACAGGACAATCCAATCCCAGATATACCTGTGTTTTAAGGCACTGAACATTTGGACTCCTGCTAATTAGAGATCTGGGGGATTATATTTCAGGGAACATGCAGTGATCACTTCTGTCTGGAAGCTGACAGAACAGCTGCAGCCCACAGGGACAAAGGAGCCCAGACCAAAGGTGAGAAGGAGAAAAGGCAGTCTCAAGCTTTCAAGGGGCAGCCCATGCAACTATTTCCTGAAGGACTTTGGGGGTCCCCCATCTTAGAACAGCTATTTGTCTGGAGGCAATATTTTACCACCATTTGAGATCAAGGAGGTTGGTGGGTGAAGGGGACCACTACTAATGGACCCAACCCAAACAGCCTCATAATAGAAACATTCTTATGGTACAGGGAGCACACCCATGAAGCGAACAGAGGACCTGCAAGTAAGCCTCTTCTCACATGTTTTTCAGAATAAGGATTGATTTAAACAAGTGTTTCCTTAAAGCAGGGTATTAAGCATTAGAAAAAAATCAATAGAGGCATTTATCAGGACAAGACAAAAATAAGTTACTTTTGATTCAAAATGAACACCCTGGAGAACACTGGGTTCAGAGTACATCCTTCTGTTCAAGCAGAATTAGAATTTGTAGTGGAAAGTTATGCTAAGAGTTAACAAACTAAATTACACATCTTTCATCATCAACCTAAAATCTCCTTACAAGTAAAATGTTATCAAATTGTAGTAGCAGTTACACACACCAAAAAAAGTCAGTAAACTCTGCTGGAGATAACTGTTATTTAGCTGGTCAATAAACAGCAACTACAGCAGTTTCAGATTTGTTTGGAGATTAATACAACTGGTAATGAGAAGTTTGCAAGACTACAAAAATTGTTTTTTAACATACATTTGTGTAAAAAATAATAGTCACTACAAACCTTGAAAACACACACACAGCCTTGGAACAAGATGAGACTTACAGTGAGAGGAAGTCTTCTATAGTGTGAACAGACTGGTGAAGAAATGCTGCTAACACCAACGTTTTTACTACATTTTTAACTCCCTGGTACCTCTTTTTTTTTATCTTGCCTGCTGTTCCTTTTCCTTGTCTCCATCTTGCTAATCCCTTCACTTATCCCTCCTGAAGTAACTGACCTGAGGTTATTAACAAATCTTCAACACCTGCAGCTTGTAGCACTGGGCTCACCTCTTCAGCAGGCCTTCCCTAGAGGACCACAGCTGAGCAGGGTTTGTGCTGTTGAATAGATTCCTGGGAAAAAAAAAAAAACTGTGGGGAAAAAAATGACACTTCAGAAGTTGAGAAATGACAGGTACTCCCAGATTTCTATGTAATGCTGGCAAATCTTGGAGTTCTTTTATCTCTTCTGTCCAGAAGAGTTGCAGAGACAGGACAGGCTAGAAATGACACTGCAAACTAGAGATTAACCCACCCATTCTCCCTCTGGGCACCAGTGCCAAAGTGCCATCAAAAGCAAATAAATCACTTCTTGTCCACACACAGGAAGAACATTGACCTCTTAGATGACTCCAGAGGAAAGCCACCAAGTTCAGACCAGAGGATAGAGCACTTTCCCTGTGAGGAAAGGCTGAGAGAATTGCGATTGCCCAGCCTGGAGCACAGAAGGCTTCAGAGTAACCTGATGGCAGTTTTCTAGTCCCTGAAGGGAACTTACAGGAAAGATGGGACACGACTATTTATAAGAGCATGAACTGACAGGACAAAGGGGGAATAGGTTCAAATTGAGAGAGAGTAGATTTAGATTAGATATTAAGGAAAAAAATATTTACTGTGAGGGTAGTGAGGCACTGGAACAGGTTCCCAGTGAAGTTGTGGATGCACCATCCCTGACACCATTCAAGGGCAGATTGGATGGGGCTATGAACAACTTGGTCTAGGTGGAAGTGTCCTCTGCCCATGGCAGGGGGTATGCAACTAGATGATCTTCAAGGTCCCTTCCAACTCAAACATTCTACAATTCTATGGTTCTATGATTTTCCTATACTTTCTGTGCTGCTTTAGGTGTGTCCACACTGGCACAGAGCAGGTGGCACAAAGCAGTCATAAAAGCCATGCTGTGCTTTCTTGCACATGCCAGAATGGATATTGTCAGACAGATTAGGATACAACAGATGTTGAAAGGTACAGAACAGTTAAACAAAGAGGTCTTACCAGAACTGTACAACTGGGTAGCACAGAATTTTTAGCAATCCTCAGAAACCTTTTACCACCATTCATCTGTCAGAATTGCTTTTTTTTCAAAATTCTCCAGCCTCCTTTCTTTACATTTATTTTCCAGCAGTCCTGTTCCTTATACTCAGATACATGGAAATGATGGAGACAGGGCACTGCTCTCATATCCAGCAAATGTAAGACAGGCGAAGGAGTCTGCCCAGATGAATGTTACTCTGCAAGCAGAAATTTCCACTTGACTTGACAATCATATTGTTTTCATGCCTATATGTCCATATATTTTCATTCTCCCATGCCAGAATCAGCAGATGGATATTTCCCAGTCTCCCTGAGGACCTCTGACCTCACGTGCCTGCCTGACATGCACCCATAGGTTTGCTGTCCACACCAGGCACAGCAGCAGCAGCCATTTCCACTCGAGAAACAGAGCACAGTGCAAAGTTCAGTGATTAATGAATGTACTACTGCAGGGTGCAAAGGACCAGTAAGTTCCTTCCCTCCTGCTCAAGTGTACTGCCTCAGCTCCCATCTCCCAATAGCATGTATGTTGGCCCAGTCAGTCACAGTCACTCTGTCTTGCCTGACTAATTTTGATTGTGGAATAGTTTCAACAGGAGAGTAGGCTCTTTATATCACAGGAGTCCACAACTTGGCACTTTTGTTCTGTCTTGGGAGACACAGATTTGAGTCCTCCATCTGCAGAAGGAATTAAAGTTAGGAGTAAGATCCCACTATAAGGTCATTCCATAAACACAAGAAGGGGACACTGGCATCACCACTTTGGTTAAACAAAGAGAGGAACAGTCCCTGCTGCTCTTTTGTTTTGTGGGGTGGAGAATAGCAAAAAAGGGGACGCATCGATGTCTGACCTCCCCCTGAAATCTACCTGAAGGAACCTGAGACTGTATTTTCAGGAAAGCATTGTAAAGAACAATGTGTGTTCCTCATGCCCTGTAACCACTGCCAGTGCCTAGATGTTGATGGCTTCATTCTCAGGACTGCTGCCTTGAAAGTAGAAGTGATGAAATTACATACAACTAGAGAGACTTTGCTGTCCCTCAGAATTTTCCTCTCTCCTGTAATGCTGCAAAAATATAATGGGCTTTTCCATCTGCACAGAGAACGGGTTGTCACAATACAAACAGTAATCTGACATCTGCAGGGCAGGATCATGCCACGTTTTGCTGAAGGGCATTTTGATAGGTCTTTTCATGTACTACTCTTGACTGAACCTGGTAATCAAACAGATGGAACAAAACGAGCACTTAGTGACTAAACCAGTGCCGGCCCCTCAGCAACCCAATTGTGTTCACATGGCACGAAAAACCAGCACAACATTAATTCCCTCCTGTTCCCCTCAATAGAAAGAGACCTGGAGCATTTTCCAGTATACAGGGGAGAGCACTTAAGAGGTCAAACTCATCCCCAAGAGACTGATGCCAGTGCCACAGCAGCAGCTGATTCTAAGCAGAGTATTTATCTGAGAACAGAATGTGGCACTGCTCTCTTCTATTTAATTTCAGGTAACACAGAAGGAAAAAAATAAGGGTTTTTTTGCTGTAACAATCCCCAGCATCTAGCTCTGCTCTCCAAGATAAATATAGGTCAAAACTTCCTCCCCAACTTCAAATTAGCTCCCAATAGAGCATTAATTGCATGAAGCTCTTATGCAAAAATTAGAAAAATATGGCCCTAAAGACATCAAGCACATATCCCCATAAGATGGTTCACTCATACTTCAGGGGCCAAAACCAAAAGTCAATTTTACTGAATACATGGCCAATTATTCACAGCATCTGAATTAACATAATTAACATTATAATGGATTTCTTCAAAAGGGAACTAATATAATAATTACACAAGGCATTCTAAATGGGAAACAAAGCCAAGTACAAATTTCAGAAGTTATTTTATGCAAATACTGTAGCTGTAGCATTCTGAGAATTCCATTGTAAGCTGAATTGTCCACTTCTGATACTATGAATAACTGCATGCCCATTTATTTCTAATAACCTATTATTTATGTGAAATTTCTTTTGTCCTTCTAAATGCTATGAACCCATTTAGAGAAACCACCTACATGACAGCTTCCAATTATCCTTATAAAATATTGCATTGGTTTGGATATATAATTAAATGCCAACTAACTGTTGTGTTCTTAGAAGTTAGCAGAAATCCATGAAACCCAGCAAAAATAGAACATTGCATTTAATTCTAAACAACTTTTTCTAAACAAAGGTGATTTTTATATAATCACCCCAGAACACAATAAAATTGCACTCAGTTTGCCATTAAAAAGATTAGTGAGTGCAGGTATCAATATTTAATGTGCTAATAACAAGTGCCATTTTCCAGACCATCCCCAAACAAACTCATTCACTCTTCCAGTGCACCAATATTGCAGCCACTCTCCCATGTACACCCATGAGCAGCTCCATGATGCCATGCATTTATTCACCCTGCTCACCTCACTGACATTTCACAAATTGGCTTAGAGTCGGCAAGTTGGATTACTCACACTTATTGCATCCATGCTGAGGGACTCTGCTTTCCTCTGGGTCACACTGCTGAGCATCAGTGTCACTCAGAGGGGCTGGCCCTTGCTGATGTGGGTCCTCAGAACTGCAGTAATCAATGGTTCCTCCCAGAATGGAGCTTTTGAAAACTCCTTTTGTCTCTTTAAGCTCACCATAAAACTGCTGTAGCATCTCAGCAGCTCCTGTGGCCAAGACACTACGCCTGTCACTGCCTCAGGGACAGCAGGGCAGCTGTGGGGTGCAGTGGGACCTGCCAGGGGAGTGACATGCTGCCACAAGTGGGTTACAGAGGGAGCAAGCAGGATTCAGTCCTGGAAGCCTCCACACCTTCTGAAAAACTGCAGCATAGCTGTACCTGAGCTATGAATTGTCTCTTCCTCTGATCCTCAATGATTTAATGCTGGACTTGGAGCAGTTTTCCTTCTGAAGCAAACTCAGGCTACTTCTGTTATCGTTATTCTGGAAGGTCTGCAATGCCAGCAAACAGCTGTTTACAGCAGTTAACAATGATATTTATTCTACTCATTACATAGTCATCTTTCTATATTCATGCATTTCTCTTTCAGTGCCATTGGCCTTCCAGCAAACAATTCATTTGTGGACAAAGCACTTGTATGGCCCTCAAATTGTAAACTATTCAAAACGTGGACAGTGAAAAACAACACAAGAGAGATCTGGAGGGCCTGACCAGAAACTGTCCAGAAATCACCCATGTATAAAATACACTGTCTGTCTCTTGTGCTTCAGATTGCTGAGTTAAAATTACAACAGTTAGAACATGGGGAATGGAGACACATAAAATGGCCTGCAAGAGCAGTTAAGTGCCACAGAGAAATTTGGACTTGATAAGAACAGAAGATTGTTTACAGCCCTGATTACTCCTGACCATGAATACTGTGCTTTGTGTCCAACAAGGACCTGAGCAAACCCCAGCACTCTGACACATTTGTTTGTCTGCTGAGACTCTGGAGGGCACAGACACTTCCCACTGGCACCATTATGCAGGTGGCTTTCCTGAGGCTTTCTGCTCCAAATTATGATCTCCAGCCATATGGGGAACACACTCATCAAACACATACAGCCTTCAGAGCTGATCTCCCTCTGTACCCTCTTGTTTTATGTGGTTCTGTTCCCCCACATGCCCCTATGCCATGTTTTTTCTTTCTCTGGCAAGAACACAGTCAGGTTTTACTGCTAGAAAAACCCTTAGGAGTTTGGGATTTAGACAGTATAGGGAATGTACTGTGCTTTTCACCACCAAGTCACCCCAGGCAGGCTGGGACCCTGTCACCAGGAGGGGAACAGACTCCCAGCTGTGTCTGCCCCAGCTCCAAGAGCTAGGCTTCAATTTTCCAACATGGAGAACAACTTCTCTCAGCTCTAAAAGCCAGCCATGTAGCATGAAACAGTCCAGGAGGGAAAGATCCTGCAGCAGGAGAGCCCCAAGGCAGTGGGCTGTGGCAGCCATGGAGTTTTCCCACTGCTCCCAAGGCAAGGGGAGAGGGAGTTTCCCACTGCAGCCTCCTCCCAGTGTGGCAAGGGCCATGGGTTCACACCTGATATGACACGGCCAGGTGTACCCACCTGGATTTGCAGGGATGGAGGTGCACGGAATCCCAGCCTCCACGAGGTCTCACCACATCTGCAGAAGTTGTTCCAATAGCTGTCTGTGAGAAATAAATGAGAAATAAATGAGAAAACCGGTATTTTTAGTTGGTTGTTGGTTTTTTGTTTTGTTTTTTTAACATTTATTGGGAGGTATGTCTAATGCCTAAGATTACTATTTCATTTTTTCCTCTGAATATAAATACATTGCCTATGGATATATCAGAAATACACAATAATGCAACTATGAGTTATTTACCTGCTGGGGCAATGCTAATGAGTATTCTAGCAATAAAAATGGCTTCACTGGCTTGTAAAATATAAAACAGCAGGGAACTCACTGGAGAGCCCACAAGCATATGTCAATAAACTTAAATTATTCACAAGTACATAAGCCTCCCAAGACACCAGCTTCCCAGCCCCCTTTCATTTTCTGATTGTTCCTGACTGCCTCACATTTTGAGCTAAGAAAAAGACTCATTTTCTTTCTTCCTCAAGCCCATAGAGTTTTTGCAGAAGCCAAACAATCATATAAAAAACCTTTAGTTCAGATACAAACTGAGTATTTTATTGGCTAACACTTCATATATGCAATTGACACGCATTGCAGAGTGCAATAGCAATCCAGGACAATTGTATCTAAGACCATAAACACCTGAATATAAATTACATTTTACCAGAGTGCTCTAGCAATGCACTCAGACACAGCACTGACACAATGTGCTCTCATTCAGAATGTTGCTGTTCTTTGTTTCTCTCCTCTACATCAATCCTGTCAATATTAACATCTGTAACAATCACTAACCACTCACATTTTGACACTTCCAGTGTACACTGCCAAGCACTGCAGGGTGTTACAAGTAAAACAGAAGGTTCTAATCCCCACCAAAGGTCCTTCAGCCAAAATTCAGATCAATGTTTGGACTTGAACAAAAAAACACCCTCCAACACGTTGGAATACAAGTCCAGGCATCTGTTGTCATCAAAATATTGTGATTGTTGTATTTCATGTCCCTCTTCATTATAAATCCATTTGGCACCCTTTGTAACAGCCTAGCCTCAGAAAAAATTATTTGATGTTCCTGTAGATGTCATATGTGCCCTGTGCTTTCACAATGCTTCTACTGTAATTCAACATTCATTACCTTTCCAATTAATGTACTGAATAATGCTGCAATATGAAATGCTCACATTTCACAATGAGAAAACTGAGCTCAGCTCTGTCTGCTTTAATCCTATTTTAATTTTATTATAATTCAATACCAGAATTTTTCTCCTTCTTGGCTGGATTATTGACACCCAAACACACACAAGAGAAGTATGTTTTGTATAGAAAAGATACACTTTTTCTTTTCTTCTCCAATTTCTTTTTCAATACCATTTAGATATACTTTCCTGCCTTATGATCATTACTGAATAGCTCAAAAGGAAAACTGAGGTGACAGAAGTATTAATAGAACAGCATTTACCAATTACCATAAATGTAGACATCATAAATACCTACAACTGATGGAAAATAGTAAGTGTGAAGCAGATTATAAATACAGAAAGAAGGTAATATCAAAACTGTGGTCAAAGAATGGAAAACACCCTCTCATTTAGAAGCTAAATGATCCAATATATTCCTTAAATGTTGTGTGTCAAAAATACCACTCAAAGTTTTACTGCTGAGTACCATAATAATAATTTTTTAAAAAGCTAAAACATATAGAGTATAACATATAGAGATGGAAAATACATATACAAAATTGCTTCCTGTATCTATGATGGAAAGAATATATGGTGAGTTTCCACAATGAGGAACTTAATTTTACTGTTTGTTTGGTTTAGCTGCTGTCAACAGCTGCAATCTTTGTGAGCTACTGGATTTGACTTGGTGGATAATGCTACCATCTCAAAGCACCTCACAGTTCTTTTTCATCCTGAATGTGCTAAAATGCTTGAAGAAGGTACAAATTCTCCCTTTTTCCAGTGACATTAGATCTAGCTTTCTTCCTTGTTACCCCACCACATCATTTTTAACAGAACCAAACCTGTAACACACAGCTGCAAAAAAAAATCAGCTGCCCCTCACACTCAGAAATCTTATATTCATTCTTCAGTGCCCATCACTAGCTGGCAATTACTGAGTATGTGAATATGCCCTGGGAAGAATGTGCAGATCAGACAGAAGGAATTTTAGAATGTCACCTATAAGATATTCCTTCAGACAACTAAACAGCCTCATTTTAAATTACATTGCTGGTCAAAAAGTCTGTTTTTAAGAATATTTAAGAGCAGTCTATTTAACATCTTGAGATAAAATTTCTTCTTGAACTGTTTTGGAATATTTCACTGAACTTTAAGTGCACAGGCTAGCTATTACTGATCTATCAGTAATTCAGATAACCTATTTTAAGAAGAAGTTCAACAAATGCTCCTGCTTCAACATCATCCTTGACCAAAGCCTTTTTTACTTACTTCTAATTGCTTAGCAATGATCTTGACCCACTGCTGCAGCAGGTACAGTGAGGCAAATAGCCATGGAATGCTGCTGCTTTTCCAAGTACCCACGTAAAGGTTATAGGGAACCTCATATTTATTTAAGATAGCTTTAGTGACTAGAAACTTTCATTTGTTTGGTGTTAACCCACTTCATTCTGATACAGCTTGATTTTGTGATTTCTATTTAGCTCTTCCATCCTCGCTGGTACCTCACTTTTTGTTTACTTACTTTAAATGACTATTACTACAGCTTTTAATTTTGAAAGAAAATTCAGAGCTGCATTGATCCTCTCTTCCCACCACGTGAATGCCAGTCTTCAGGACACTGGCATCTTAGCTAGTCAGCCTAAAGGACCAACAGCTGGAGGGTTTTTCACCATCAGTGAGCAGTGCACAGGTGACATTGCTGTGATAAACATGCCTAGAACAGGAGAAGAAAAGTAAAGGGTAATATGTTAGGAAAGACAAACAAAACAAGATTTTGTGGAGACCTGAATACAAAATGACAAGATGTTCCAAACTGTGCACTGCAGTTAAGCTGTGTTAATCATTCCCCTGTCACTGACAGACTTGTAGAAGGGGATTCTCGTTAGCACTGAATGGCTGGGAGCTTGTTGTGTTTACTATCAGCTAACAAAGCGGGCAGCAGATGCTCTCACCGAGTTCATTTGTGTCAACACCTAAAGTATCCAACACTTGAGTTTTCACTCTGGCCAAGGCACATCTACCACAAGCAATTATTTATCAGATAGAAGCTGAAAAACTATGAGAAAGAAGACTGTAACCTTCTCTACTGGCTAAATTAGCAACTGTGTGCCCATTATCTACATATTCTTTCTCCAAGCACTTTTTCCCTTGGATTCCTTTTCTTCGGAGATAAAGAAATGTCTCTGGTGAGAAAAGCAACCAGCTGCCAAAGCTGATGCTTAACCAGCCTCTCAAGGGAAAACTGCAGCCTAAAAAGACACCCTTTTATGAGGCTGTTCAGAGTTAAACCATCTTGTGCACATTGGTCTTCTGGCTCCACCAAAGCACAGTCATTCTGTTCTGGACAGCAACAGGTCAAAGCTCTCAGACAGACATCCAGGAAAAGTCCACATCCTGGCTCTGAGATCGTATGTACTACTCTTAAGCATAAAGTAACCCAAGCAAAACCAGGTAAATATAGATAACCCAGACAAAGGCTCCATTTCCTGTCATCTCAAACTATCAAAGACAAGAAAAACAATATTGTTGAAAGGGAGAGAAAATTTTCACCACTGAGTTCTTTTACCTTTCTTCTTAAATAGATCAGCACATTCAGAAAGGAGCAAAATGCAACGACCAGACTTTCTGAAACTTCATTTTACACTATGAGCCTGGAAATTATATATGAATCTCGTGACGTTAGAAATTAAAAATCAAAATGACACTTCATGATTGCTTTAAAACACCTCTTGGAAAATCACTCCTAACCTACTGAATATATTTCCAATTATTTCAGTAGGTTTAAATACTGCATATATATTCCACACTGGATTCTACTAGAAACACGAAATCAAAGCTAGAAGTCAGTGTTAAAAACACAGGAGGCCAAAGCTCTACTGGTTGTTTAAGAGAGCCCAGTGGCCTTCAATGATACTAACTGCACAAGCAAGGACTGCTTGTGTAAATTAAGCCAGCAGAAACAGGTTTGCCAATTGCATGGATATTCAAAATTTTTTAATTGGATGTTGTCCTGGTTTCTATTTTATTTCATAGAAGTGAATGAAAAACAGCCTGAACATTACTGGGTTTTTTCTACAAAGGATGTTCACAGACCTTGCAATACACATCATATCTAAACTTCACTTCCAGCTTAGCTATTTATAATCACACCGTGAATTTGGTAGCCGATTTCTGGCTCTGAGCTTCAGCAAAAACATTCTTCCAGTCTCCAAGAATATAAAGAATATATTGAATATAAAGAAGAGGAAATTATTACCCTTGAGTCTAACAACCAAAGAGTATCATTTAAAACCAAAGACTAACTTTTCTCTCTTATCATATTTCAGAATATTTTTTTTTCCTGTAAGAAAAGATATCTGACAGAAGAATACACACATTTGCTTTATGTTTGATGTCTTCAATAGAATGTGAACATAAAGCAACCATGGGAAGTTGCTGGTCTGCCTTCCTCGCTCTGGCATATACCATGTATAGCTGCAGAAGACTAGAAAAGATGACCAGCAGCTGTGACACCAACCCAGAAAACTCAAAAGTGTGGCTTCTAACTGCAAGAGCTTTGTTTGTTGCAACAAGACACTGCTCTAAACTGCAGTTTACCTTTAATCTAGATTTTGGAGAGCCCACAGTTGGGGTTTGTATGAGATTCTAGCCTAATCCAAAAAACACAGCTCAACCTGTGGAGCATCTGGATTCTGTGAGTTGACTGTGTTCCATAGGCAACCCCGAGGGTTATTTAGAAAACCCAAGAGATCTGTGGAGGCACTCAGTCTACTGGCTATTCACAGGAATCACAGAAGCCAAGATAAAATTCTTCTTTGTTTTATTTGGTGCTTAGTGCATACCACAACGGGGGATGTGCTAATTGTAGGGCACCTCTGCTAATCATACTACATGGGGCTTTACTGAATGGTGCTGGCTCTTGGGGTGAAATCAATTGAGATTCCTGAAGCACAATCCGTGTTTCTTAAACAACACCCAGCCTTGAAAATTATACATAAATATTAACCAGCTATCGATCCAAATTCCTGTCTGCCCAAGACAAAGAGCTACCTACCATTCACTGCTCTGGCAAAACACAGATTTACCCTTATGGAAAAGAATCAAGCCAACAGCACCATGAGTCTCCTGAGCTTTAACAGTCATTGGCTGGAAAGTGTACCTTCCTGCAATGGCCTGGATCTGCTCAGCTGTTGGTGAGAATTCAAAGAATGCAGCTGTCTGCTTCACACTGGCAGTCAGGTTCTAAAAGCAGTACAGTGAAAGCGAGATGTGCAATATGCTTCCTCTAAAGAAGGGAGCTCCCCACTTGGGATGTGCATTGCCATCATCTACTAATTTCATTCACTATTTTCTGTGTTGCATTTCTGTTTTCTGGAGCTCTGCTTCTGTATAGCCAGACTCAACTTGTGGCTAAAATCAACTTGATTTTGCTCTTTTTGAAACCTGTGCCATTTCCTCCTAATTTCAGCAGATTTCAAGGAATGGGCTCAGATGTGTTTTGGCTGTCAGTAAACAGCATCTGCTTTACCCCTATCCCGTCTTCATATATTATGATTACAGCATTCTTATCTTCAATGTGATTGTTCCAGGTGACTGCAGGATCAAAACAGGATCCCCAGCTGACTGTAAAGAAGAGAAAAAAGCATTGATGTGACCTTTCTTTCTAACTAAGTACTTTTTTTTCTGTACAACTGAAGAATTGCCTTCTGTTGCCTTTTGGTTACATCAATGCAGACAAAAAGAACACCCTATCCTTTCCGTGGTACTGTCTGTACAAGAGAATGACAGAGGTTTGCTCTGAACTTTTGTAGGTAAACACATAAACATGAATCTCACTATGTGCTTCCCTTCTGTGACCACACTGTCATGTAAACATCTTTCAACAGATAAAGCCTGGCATTAGCCTAAATCTAAAATACAGGTTGCTAATGAGGTATTTGGCTTAATGTGGAGAAACATGAAAGAAACTAACTGCCATTTCATTAACACTGAACCTGCAGCATTTCCTCCAGCACTAAGTGGCAGAATGTTGACCCAATGCCATTGTCCAGCTGCCATGCAATTCCCTCACCCTTTGCTGGAAGAGCAAATACCCAGAAGCAAAGCATCTTTTGGACATTCTCCCCTTCTGGCACTCAGCTGCCTCCTTTATTGTGACGTACGGCCATCAGGAAATTAATTATGGCACAGCTGTTTTCCCACTGGCCCCATTCAGTTGTTTTCAAAATATTTTTTTCTGTTGCTTTTTCAACTATAATCAGTATCTGTAAAAATGCAGATCTGTCATTAATCCGGAAAAGTAATCATCCCCAGAGCTGTAACTGGGGACGCTTGGCACACTGTTATGGAAATGGAAAAATGAAACAGCTGTATCTTTAGGGTTTCAAAACAGCACTACTATCTGGAGTGGGAGAAAGAGGTCAGCAATTTTAGATCACTCATTTACCCTGGCAACCGAAGTGGGAGTATAACCAAACATTTTGCAACCAGCAACATACTGGGAGTTATAACATATTTTATTAATAAAGACATGCAGAACAAAATTATAATGCAATCAGAATAAGGACCTTATCACCGCTTCTAAGGTTTATTTCTATCATGAAGCAACTGTAGAAAGAAGTAACTGGAAAAACTGTAATATTGTCATTGAATACTATCCTATAACTACCTGGGACCTGAGAAATAGTAAGGAACCATTTGCCAACCTCCTGTCAGGAAAAGCTCCTTTAGAAAATCACAGCTGTTACAACCATCTCCCATTTTTCAATAATTTTCCTGAAATCCTTAAGAGACTGTAATCCTCAGAGAAGCATAAACACTTCTGAAAACACATTACACACGTTAAATATTTTTGCCAGATACATTTTATTTTTTTCCTGTCTCATGCAGGAAAAAATAACAGTAATACATGGAAAAAATCTCTATCCCTTAACCAATTATTCATTTCCTCTGCAGTGCATCTTGGAAGTGCTAAGCATCTGCCACTGTTCAGTGACCAAATACCAGAAATGCTGAAGTTTTAGCATCATGATTCTTTGCAAAGAGACAGCCAATGTCCCAGAGACACTGCTGCCACACTCATTCCCGTCATGACCGTGCATAGAAAAGAGTTGCATAAAAAAGGAAATCACGACATTCCAGCAATTTCAGAGCACTGCAACAGCTCTTTTTATGTCCTCGCTTATGTCAACTCCAACACCCCTGAGGCTACTGTAAATTGTACGGGGAGCCCAGGTATCATGAGACTCCCATTGTCTCCAAGTTGTTTTTCCTCAGTGCCACCTGCTTGGGTGCAAATAAAGGACATGGCCCCACAATTAGTCTTGCATGCTGATACTGTCAGAGAGATGAGGCTTGTTCTTGGAAAAATAAAAAAAACTCACTGTACCTTTTTCCTTGAAAATAGACTTAGGGAGGCAATTCAGATATGTTATCAAAATCCTTAGAAATGGAATCTGTTTTATCCTCTTCAGAATTAAACAGAACCAGAAGAGAGATGATGTTTTTTACACAGGTGCAGCAATGATTTGTGAGAGCTGCCTGTGTGAAAGAGCCCCTAATCAGAAGCCATTAGTCATCCAAAATCATCTTCTTTCCCATCTCAGGAGAAATAGCCTTACTTGCTGCATGACTTCATTTTAATAACTTTTGTGCAGAAATGCAGGAGAGAGAAAAATACATTTTTAAATGGTTTGACAATTTTGTTTCACTAACCTGGTATTTACCTGGATCTCCACATTTAATAAAATTGGTTCTGTGCTTACATGTATACTCTGAACAGTTGTAAATATCAAATCATTTAAAATTTAGATAAGCCATTTCATACCCGCACCAAGAAACCCAGAGAACAAAATAAAACATGTCAGAGGTTAAAATGAGATGTCAGAGCCTTCTCATTGCAAAGTTTAATTCAATATAATAGTCATCAAATGACAACACCAAAGCACTCAAATTATTATAAACAAAGTAATGTTTTCCATTAATGAGATCCTCACCAGCTTTATAACTGTGACCTTCCTGACTCACTAATAACTGGAGGCAGAACTGACTCAACAATGCACTTAATATTTTTTTAATATATTCATAACATAGTCAGTGATAGAAAAATGACAGTAGATTTCCTGTCTTTTACAGTGAGACACATGGGAAGATTCTGGGTAGGAGAAGGCAGGAATTAGCAAGAAACTCCACTCATTTTGCTGAGGGAAATGTTTGCCTCTCTCTGCTGTCCTGGGTCAAGTGCAAAGTGGAGTCATTTATTCAATGTCACTGCCCGTGCATGTCCTCAGCTGTGCCTGTAGCTGTGTCCATAAAGCACATGCCAGAACAAGTGCTAGAAGAGCTGTTCCCCCAGACACCTGCATCCCTCCCCACCCCTTACCCTTTGGAAGGCATCTTGCAGCAAAGCCTCCCCCATCCTGCATCCCATTCCAGCATGAACCTGTGGCCAGTTCCTGGAGCTGCACCACAGAGCCAGCTTCCCCAAGGCTTCCACGGCTCCCATTTGCCCCACTGCTGCTCTGCCAATTGCTGGCAGGACAGAGCAAGGGAACAGTGTGTTCACCTTGACCCACAGCACCCTCCCCGTGTCCCTGTGGGGAAGTGCTTGGAAGGCTTCCCACAGGGCCCCTGCGATGGAGCTGTGGAGCTGCCCCTGCCTCCTGCAGTGAGTCCCATGTGAATCCAGCTGCCAGATGCACTAACATGGAAAACACAGTGCAAACAGCTCATGCTTTTTGTGGAAAGTTATTCCCAGAAAGGAATAAATTCCACTCTATCTTACCTAAAGGTCCTCAGATGCTTGGGTGGAAGCAGCTGATACATGTCATTTATACAGTAATGTATATATAACATGTACACATTATACAATGTCTTATAACACATTTATCATTTATATACCACCTAATATCATGATTTTATATAAGACATTGTATGATGGATATCATTTATATCACTCTCCCATTTACTTACAAATCCATGCTCACATCTTCCAAGATGGGCACAAAAGCAAATTTCATTTTAACAAAAAGCTACAATTGATAAGCCTAAAATTCCCAATCTCTAAATTCCCTAATGGCTTCTCAACTGCATGAGTCATTCCTGGGAACTACTGATTCCTGAAGAGCCACTGTCTTTAATCCCTACTTCACCAATAGTCCTTTCCATCAGTTTCTCTCTCTACTACATACACCTGAGTTGGGGAAAACCTTTAGTAGTTAGACTTTGCTGTAATTTAACCTTCATAATACTTAACAAGTAAAAGGAATGAGGATAACATTACAGCTTTAAGAAACAAAGCTTTTGAATGGCCTCAATGCAAGTTCTTTCATCACACATGTTCATGGCCATCTAAGCATGGCAAATGCCAAAGAGTTTGAGCCCAGCATGGAAAACACTCAAGAATCTGGAATAGGAAGCCAGACATCAGGGCCCCTCAGCTCAAGAGAGAGACCTGCAGAGACATTTTTATTTTTGCCTGATGACACTATGGCTTGGTGGGTCCAAGTGTCACATCAAGGGGCAAGAGGAAGCCCAGCAATTTCTAGTTTCAGACTGAGGCAGGTAATCTTTCCGTTTCATTCTTTTTTCCTGTAGTCTTGCCTTTTTTCACCATGATTTGCAAGCTATAGGAAATTAGGGCAAGGAATCTATTTAGCACGGTTTTAAAATGTAGAAGTAAATATCCAAATGGGAAAAAATTCCAAGATATTTACTTGCAGATTGAAACCATGCTGCACTGCACAAATGCATAATTTTCTCTCCCTCCTGCTTTCCCATTTCTTCTGTGAAACCTTCCATACAGGCTTTTCCACCAGAGTGCCCACCAGGTAACAAGGTGCTGCATTCCTCAGCAAACCATGGGGAGCTGTGTACCTCCTTTCCTACTGAACAACTGGCAGTGGTCTTTAGTAAAATATTCCCCTGCTGAACTACCACAGACTGTCCGACCTGAGCAGTGTGAGGCATCTTTTTTTTTTATCTACTCATCCTTTGGCCTGAGCAGGAGAGGTTTACTGAGTTACTAAACCTCAGAGAAAATCCATATCATGTCTCCACACCTGAACTCTTCCAAACTCTATGAGAAATAAAAGTCAGTGCCAAGATATGACAAATAACCTCTGTGTAGGGTCCAGCAGGAGTCTGGAACCAAACTCAAAGGGATGATGGGCTCCTTAAAACAAAGATGCATATTTCACGTTTTGTGCCTGCTCCTTCCTTTTATATTTGGCCTCTTAAAAGTTCAGTGTTCTGTCTTACAGCTGCTATAAATTCACTCTAAACACTACAGGCATATTTATTAAGCCCCTAAATACACTACAGTTTCTTTCCAGATCAGAACTTGCCAACCAATGCAAATTCTATATGCTAAATGAGACACTGACCTAGGACCCTCTCTGGTTAGAGCCAGAACTGCTACAATGATAATGCAATTAATTCCTTTCCTGGATCCTTGTTTTCTCCAACAACCCTGAGCTTCTGCTGCTTGGGTTGATCTGTTCACTTAAAATCCTCAGAGCAGGAATTACTTTACTAAAAAATCCCACTGAGTACAAGCAACTAAGTACTTGCAAAATACTTGCAAACCCAGCCACCAGGGAAAAAAGAATTGGAAAATTAATCATCCTGTAAGAATGAGCAGCAAAAATATTATATCTAATCTTACAAAACTCTAGTAGAAGAGGGGCAGGGGAAGCATCTTACAAAGAAAATAAAGTCCCTATTAAGGAAAATCTGAAGAGCTTTTATTTTGGCAATTAAGTCAGTCCCATAATATGAGTTAAGAGTAATATGAGTAATAGAAGACAATGAAAATGAAAGGAATAAAATGAATGTGTCTTTACAAACAGACCATGTGAATCTGCTTGTAGATAGGGCTAGGAACTTTAGATAGGGAAGTAACAGAAGAAACTCTTAGTTCTAGAACATGTTACTATCAACACAGATTGTTGCCCAGCCAAGGACGCGTTAAATTCCTGATCCTAGAGAAGAAAAAAGACTTAATGGAATTATGAATAGGTTTTTCTTTCTTGTATACAATGAAAGGGGAGGTGCATATTAGAGGGGAGCATAGAGCAGGCAATTTGGGAAGTCTGTACCTTCCAAGTACCTCAGCCAACGGGGAAAAGGAAGAGGGAGATGCGGTCGGGAACTTAGGATAAGAAGGGGGCTGCATCCCCCAACAATGTGAGAGATCCTATGGGAAATGCCCATGGCCTTTATTCAAATAAAGTTACAGAACTCCTCTGTCTCCTCTTTGGACATAAACCTCTGGTATCGTGGATTAATTCTCCTGACACTTGGGAGACACACTGATTGTTTATTTCAGAGTTGCACAACCTGAGTGCTCCAAGGTATTCCACAAATCAAGCACACTAACTATCAAAAGTTTTTATTGTTTATACAATTTAGCAAATTAAGAAATTAGTGTTCACTGCAATGGACATAGTTCCCTTATTAATTAGTCTTCTATCTTCTATTAGTTAATGACGGCCTCGCTTCTCATGCTAACCAGTCAACGTGCTCAGTCTTTCTCTTCTTTTGGGTCGGTGGTTTTCTTGGGTTCATGGCCATGAGTCAGTGATCACAATCCACCCCTGCCAAAAACTACCTTTTACCCAGTCAGAGCTGAGTTTGCTTTATCGGTTTCTTCCTTCTCTTGGGGGGTTCTGCCGGATGTCTTTGCGGCCCATAAACGCTGCATTCTTTGTGTCCACTCAGCAGTCCATCCTTCTCGCCGGGCATTATTAACCTCTCCCGAGGTCTGAGGGGACTGAAGCACGTCGGGCCCAACAGGTCATTTGTATTTCTAACACGTGGCCATCGCTTAGCGCTCGCCTGTTATCCGCTACCTGCCTCACGGATTAATCTCTTTTCTCGTTGATAAGGCCGGATATACAACAAATCCCACCCTTTCTTGAGACGCTTTCTCCACAGCTCCCATCTTGCCACCCTCGCCGCCGGGGGCCCGTGCGGGGCCCGTGAGGCGGGCGGGGCAGCGGCGGCGCCTGCGCAGCGCTGCGGGCGGGGGAAGGCGCCGAGCCCCGGCCATGGCGCGGCGAGTCGTGAAGGGTGTGCTGCTGCTGGAGGCGGCGGGGCTGCTCGGCGCCCTCCTGCTCTACCGCGCCATGGACCGCAGCCAAGGTGCGGCGGGCAGGGCAGGGGGCCGCGCCCCGACGGGGACCGGGGACGGGGGGCGGGGGGCGGGCAGGAGAGGCTCCTCCGCGCGGGGCCCGCCGCGCACCGCCCGGGTTTTGTAGGGAAATGCTTCCGTGTGGGGTCAGGAGTTCGGCTTGGGTGAGTGCAGGCGCACATGGGCGGCTTGTTGGGCGGCCCCCCTAGAATTTACCTGTGAAGAACGAGCTGCTCTTGAAGTTTTGCAAACCCAAGCCCGCCAGGAATCCTTCGTGGGGGGGCAGCACACGACTACACCAGGAACAAAGAGGAATCCTACGCGGTTTTATAGTAACAGCACCGGCCAGATAAGGATTTAAAAGGCACAGAGGCTGTCCGCAAATGAGGCAGGAATTGCACAGTCCTGTTTCAGGCATCTGTTGAGCCCTTGAAGGGGTGCCCCGGCTGTGTCTGTGTCTCGCAGCCTCTGCCATTTGACATTTCCCAGGCTGAGGACAGACCCGGCTGGCAGGAGGCGGCCGGCGTCGTCTCCCGGATTATTTAGCTTCAGTCCCTCAGGTCTCTTACACTTACAACTCCGTGCCCAGGTAACAGAGCACCCGTTATAATAAGCAAATAATAAGCCAAGCACCAGTTTGGTTACTACAAGGAGGTTTGCTCCGCAGAGCAGCGGCCTCACTTTGCATGCAGGGCTCTGCAGGGTGCAGCGCTGGTTCCATAGATCTGTGTCCCTGCGGGAAGAGAGCCTGTCCTGCTACCTGCAGGGACAGGGCGAGCCAAAAGGCAGCTGCTGCTGTGGCTGGGAGGGCAAGAATCCACTTGTTTCAGGAGTGATGTGGTCTTCATATAATTTGCAAGCTGAGCTTTACCTTCACATCAGTTTGCATTTGCTTTCCAGGATCCAGATGATGTCGGCCAGTTAAATTTCAGCCATCTTAGCATTTTTATTAGAAAATACATATAACAAAAACATGGAGAAGATGTTTTCAGCCTATCGTAACTTGGTGCTGAGCGTTCATCTTTGGGATTTTTTTCTCCTCTTTTGCAATTTTTATATGCATTTGCATATTTTCTATAATTGCAGTTCTGTAAGGTGCAGTGAGCCAATCTAACAGCTCAGTGAACTCAGAGTGAGGCTTTTACTGCTTTCTTTGTGTTCGTACTAGAATGGTTAATATCTTTTTACGAGCTGCTGTAAATAATTAAAATAGCATAAACATGTTGTAGTTTTATACTGGGTTGTCAGAGTGGCGCATGGAACGATTCAGTGAAAATCTAAATTTGCACAAGGGCACAGAGCGCTTTTCCCTGGTTTTATTTGCATGTCAGCCTATGAGAGGCATGCAGCTTCCTGTGAATCTGTAGCTTGGACTTGAATTATCACAATTGTGAGGAAGCTCAGAAAACACTGTGATGATGGGGTTGCACGTATGAGTAACCTGAATAAAGTATCTATAACTATTTTTTAAAAATAAATTCCTATCACATTATTTAATGGTGGCTGTAACTAAAGAGCTCAAACAAATTTCAATAAAACAAACCTAGTTAGAAAAATAGTGCATTTAATTATTCATCTTAATATATGCTGAGAAGTAACTGTGATTTATCTTTCTTGTCAGATTTCAGATACACAATGCAGAAGAGGTTTCCATCAATTCTGGAAGGTGGGTTTGCAGTCATTGGATTCAGAAGGATGACTGAAGCTTCTACTGCATCTTAATATATAAAACTGATCTTAGGATGGCTTAAAACTTTCCTCAGGAGACAGTGCAGAAGTTTTTATTGTTACGGCATGGAGTGTGAGATTGTTGGATAGAGACCTCAGAGCGGGAGGGTTACACACTGAATAAAACTAGACACAAAGGGGCTGCTTGTCAAATATGTCTAACTTAGAGCTGACATGGATTTTCCTGTTTTTCAGTTTATTACAAATCCAATGAGTGGTCTGGAATTCATGGCATAAGGGAGAATGACCAGATGACATGGTTAAGCAGCAAAAACTGAAGTAAGAAAGACATGATTAAATAAAAAACTATTTAAGAATAATTATTTTTTAAATGTCCAGCTCATCGTCTTGATTTCTTGCCTTTGTACTTGTTTTTCAGCCCTCTGTGCCTGAACTGTTTCTTCCTTTTGATGATGCTTTTCACATCCCTGTTGTGAAGCCAGTTGTCACGCTCTATTTCCCACTGGATCTGTTTGACATCTGTAGGAGGAAAGGTGAGAAATAAGGAGCCGATGGATACCTCTGACCTGATGTGGCATACAGATGAATCATGCAGAAGTTAAAACTTGACTACTGTATTTATAAAAGTTAATAAAGTGCAAACTGCCTTTTTTTTGAGAAAGCTGTGGGTTTTTTCATTCACAAAACAAACCCTACCATCTCGGCTTTAGTCAATGTAATGCTAGACACATTTGCATTAGGAGCAGTGTTTGAGTACTCCTAACATTTTTCACGTAACACCAGCAAGACTTGCAAAAGCTTTACAAAGCTTTATTCAGCCAGCATATACGCATGTAATTCATTAGCATTATTTTGGGAAAATTACTTTCTGTTTCACTGATACTGCAAGAAGACAGGCCAGTAGGTAGGTAAAGACAGCACTACCTCATGCCTTCCCTTCCCAAGGAATCAAGGATACTTTACCTGAGCAGAATTCACACAAATGCTTGACAAAGAGCATCCTACCTGTCCCTGTTTACAGTGTGAAAGGGCAACGACAGCCTCTCCCTCCTCTCTGAAGCCTTATTCCCTCCACTACTCCCAGTTAACACTTAGCGCTGGTCATCTCTCATCACCAGAGAAAACTGTCACATCTTACTGATGTTGAGCTACTGTCCCTGCTGTGTGGTTTCTGACCCTGTATTCCAGTTAAAGGTGGTTCATCTTTTCACATACAGAACCTGCAGGGAAAGAAGTGAATTTCAGCACTAAAACTGCTTGCTACTTGCAGCATGTACTTACTTGCATTATCTCTGTTGGCCATGGCATTCATTCCAATGTTGTCAAACTTAGACCCAGCATTTTCATCCAGCAGATAGCCGAACTTTAAAGAGAGAAATTTTAGTATTCTGTTACAAAGCAACTGATAAAATGCTTGATCACTTTTTGTTAAGCCCTGATCCAACTCACCTCTTCTGCAGATGCCAGTATACCAGCATCTTGGAGTTTTCTCTTCTTTCCTCGCCCGGATCCTTCAAAGAAAGAGTATTATGAGACACAACTTCAAGTTCACAAAGACATTAAAAGAAAGTTTTACCACGTTTTAAATTTTTAGAACTTTTCTTAATGAGATCATCTGAATTCGTTATGTTGGAAATCTTTATTCCCCACTTCCCCTAAAAGAAAAAGAAAAAAGAGTTCCCAACCAAGAATTAAATAGCACAAGTCTGTGCATCAGGTGTAACAGATCCACAAACCACCAGTACAATTCCATCCTTCAAAATTCCTCCTTCAACTCTCATCTCTTCAAAAGCAGATTGTTACTCTGAATTATGCTGGTTGGGGGACAACCTCCTTTTCATTTATGGTTTATTCAAATCTGAACCTAGATCCAAAATGTGATAATCTACTGTAGTAAATCCCTCTACTCCAAAGGTTTTTGGACTATTTTATTTGCATTAAGCTTTCACGTCAGTGTTTTCTTACCTTCCAGTGATCCCGCAAAATTAATATCTTTCTTTTTCTTGCCTTTTTTACTGACGGATTTCAGTTGCTTGTCATTGTTTGAGTCTGATAGGAAAAAAACCCAAAACCATCAGTCTCCAATTTTCACACGTGCATGTATTTAAAGTGCAGCAGAGACTAAAATTCCTTTTTAGGTATACTTGTCATAATGGTCCAAGTCTTTAAAAGGCAGTGCACGTAAGCAAATCTAGTATTTCCTCCAGCTAGACAATTAAAAATTGGTCTGTGGTGTGGTGTTTTTTATATTGTTTCCACAGCACCAGAAGGGAGTCATACTATGATACATAAAATACAAAAGCTGAAAGCAGATGTTAGGAAAACCTCAAATGTCTGGTGGTAAGTTTGATGAAATAATAATCTCATGAAAGATTGTGTTAACAACAGTTTACCTCCTCTACCCTCAGTAATCTTCCTGTGAACTTTAGTTATTCATTTAAATACTCCACTAATCTCTGCTTTTCCAGCCACGTGCACAGTATTCTGTGTAAACTGTGCTTTTCAGGTAAAAAATAAAACCATGCATGTACAAGAATCAGTTACTACTACAGTGGTAATAAAAACTTGAGGTTTTTTGAGCTGTATTGCAAGAGTAAGCTGTTACTTGTGAAACAGCCATTTCATTAAAAGTTAATTCATCTTAAAAAAATCAGCATTAACTATGTCTAAAGAAATACAAAAATGATCAATGACCAGATTTTTAAATTTTTCTCCTTTAGCTCTTAATATTTCTGCCTACTGAAGCCAGTTATTTGTATATAAAGCTACTGTTGTTATGCAATTTTCAGAATTAAATAAACATGTCTCATTTGAAAGTTTTTCTACCCAGATACCTAATTCCCACTCTTGCCTAGGAGATTGTGCCAGGAAATGCTTCTCTTAAGATTTCATTGTACAGAGAAGGACTTGCCATTTCTTTGCTTAAAAGCCAAACTTCCCACCTAGATAACTAAACTGGAATTTGCATATATAGTTACATATTAGATAACCTATTTTTAAAGATTTTTCTTCTTGTTTTTCAGTAACAAATGGCACTTTACCTAGGTCGTTATCATCTTCAGACACATCCATAAATACACCTCCCTCTTCATCCATATCCTCTTCAAAGTCTTCATCCATACTTCCTAAGGAGACTTCCTCATCATCCAGATCGCTGAAGTCATCTTCATCATCAGAATCCTCCCAGTCAGCACCAGATCCCTCACCACCTTGGCCTTTCTTTCCGCCTTTGGGATTTTTTTTTATATTACTAAAAGAAGATGTAACAAGCTTAGCACTTCATCTGGGAAAATACTGTTTGCATCTAGATGACATCTATCTACTGGCAAACACTATATTAGAAAGTTCAACATCGTTGCAAACTACTGCAAATGTAGGCTGCAACCTAAAATATATATATTATACACTCAGGTATGTTTTCAACATTAGTATAGGCAGTTGTATTATAAAAGTCAACTATTTTAAGAAGTTCTGGAGAAAATCCTATTCTGACATTAGCAGAAATTACAACTTCAGTATTTTATCTCCTCTGTGTGTTTGCTCCTTTGTAAAACACACAAACTGCTCTATTAAACACCAGTCAAGATCACAAAAATGCTTCAGGTTTCACCAGGAGTTTAAACTTTGATTCTGCTGTCACCTCAAGGGAAAAAGTCTCTGTGCAAATTCAAATGCTGCATTATAGATACTTTGAGTAAAACAGAAGCTACTTAATCATTTACAATTAGACTCAATGAACCTAAAGGCCCTTTCCCACCTAAATGATGCTATGATTAATGAACTGACTTCAGGAGAACAGAGCTCTGTGATTCTGGATCTCACAAAGCTAATTAACTGTGTTAGGCCCAGTTACAACCAGTCCTTATGGCAACAATGCCATTATGCCTCATTCTGCTTTTGTACTTGGTAATTCTCAAATAGAAACCTGAGACAATGAAAAACAAGATTTTACACTGCTCACTGGGTCACTCCATTATATAAAATAATTAATTAATTAATTAAGATAAACCAATACCACAGGTCTCATTTAAGACAGCAAACATCCATGTAAACATCCCAAGGTCATCATGAACTATTATGGGACATGCAGAAAACCTGCATTTCTCAGTGCAAAACTGTTACTGCCTTTTTTGCAAGGTGATATTCTGAGTGGTTCTGAAAAAGGTCTATCTAGTTTCACAGAGTAAAACTCTCTGTAGATGTTAAATCAAGAAGAGTAAGAACTAATCTGAAGTCTTACCCAGCAAAATCAAGGTCATCCTGACCAACAGCAGCATTATCAGCAGCTTCAAAAGCATCTAGGGAGAAAGAAAAAATGTTCTTACTACAAAGAAATATGCAAGTCACTGTGTCTAGCAAGTACATGGACCTTGCTGGAGCAAGTCCAGAGGAGGGCCACAAAGACAACCAGAGAGCTGGAGCACCTCTCCTAGCACTGAAGTTGTTCAGTCTGGAGAAGAGAAGGCTTCAGGGTGACCTTATTGCAGTCTTCCAGTACCTAAAGGATGCTACAAGAGAGCTGGAGAGGGATTTTTTCCAAGGGCATGTAGTGATAGGACAAGGGGGAATGGCTTCAAACCGAAAGAGAGTTTAGATTAGGTATTAGGAAAAAATTCTTTACTGTGAGAGTGATTAGGCACTGGTGAACAGGTTGCCCAGAGGAACTGCAGATACATCCCTCAAAGTGTTCAAGGTCAGGTTGGATGGAGCTCTGAGCAACCTGGTCTTGTGGAAGGTGTCCCTGCCATTGCAGGAGGGATGGAATGAGAAGATCTTTAAGGTCCCTTCCAACCCAAGCTATTCTATGATTCTAGCATTGCAAAATATCTAATTTTCAGACGTAGGGCCATTATTTTAAGCCTCTGAACTTATGAAGCAAATTCTCATTAGAGACACTAACAATAAAAGACAAATGCAATTAGTAACAGATTCTTGTCATAACTAAGACCACATTAAATGAGTCACTAAGAACCCTGATAAAAGAATGTAGAATTCTCTCAAAATACTGTACAAAACAGTTATGGAGAGTTAACTGGATTTTTTTAAAATACATGTAAGTAAAATTTGAAATAATAAAATAATGGATATTTTCTGCTACACTAACGAATTTAAATTCTGGACAAATCATATACTAAATTCCAAAGCAAAGTACATGCTACAGGAAGAGCTGAAGCTACTGCAGAAGTTTGCCAGTGGCCTTGCTGAACTCATAACCTCATGAAAAATGTTAGAAATTATGAGACAAATTGTAAGCAAGAAAACATAGAGGCAAATGTTACATGCTGCTAGAAAAGGTTACTCAGACTACATCAGGAAGAGCAAAAGGGCATGAACGGCCACTCATGAGTGTAAGTTCAAAATCAGACAATTTCCAGCCACTTAAACAAGCTGACTACTGCAGTGGTGGGAGCAAGGCCTCTTTTACAAACAGCCACACAGCTGGCTCACACAGCAGAGAGCAGGAACTGCTGTCTGCAGGAGCACAAAGCCAGTTTTCTCCCATATTCCTCTATCAGATTCTTTTACACAATATGAACTATAAAAAGGATAAATTAGTAATTTGAAAAATCCAGCAATAGTGGGATAGTTACTGAAAGGAAGAACAGCCTTACCCAATGCTCTTTCAAATTCATCATCATCCACATCTTCCACACTTTCTTCATCATCCAGACGCTTTTGTTTCTCTCTCTTCTTATCGAACTTCGAATAAAATCTGAAATAATATATTGCTCTCAGACACAAAACTCCAGGAGATGATCTTTATGACTTTTAAATAAAAAACCTGCAAATTGTTTCCCATGTATGTTGGCAGCTGAAATCTGTAAGTGATGTTTCAAATACACCTAAAATCAAGAGATTTTTACTTCCTTTGTTTTTCAAAAATCAGTCACTACTGTAATATTTAAAACAATGACATTTCACTGGCCGAAGGTGGCAGAAGTTATTTTTAACATAATGAATTTATAAAAGAGCATAACAAAGGTGTAAAAATCTGCCTTACACTGAGAAGGAAGAAAGGATCAAATTCAACTTGAACATAATCAGAAAAAAATAAAGAAGACATTCACCTATAAAGTTTTATTAAATTTTCTCACACAGCCCTCTTCTTTTGGGTCTTAGTGTTATCTTCTGTCAACTGTTTTCACCTTCATTTCATGTTAAAGAACCGCCAAACAGAGAAGGCAATTTTGACCATATACAAATCTTTGCCAAATGGATATCACTTCAATTTTAGTACTACAACTGCATCTTTATATCATAATCTCAAAAGAAACTCAAAGAAAGAGAAAGAACTATAAGTAATAAAGAACTAAACACTCTGAAATGTAGCTCCTCTGACTTTTTCTTGCTTTGTTCCATTCTAATAAGCTTTGATGCTAATAACATAAGCTATATTCCAGCTTTCATTATATATACCTCTAATGCCTAAGAATTACAATCCACAAGATATTCATCATTACCCATTACTTAAGACTTCTCTATTATAATGTCAGCTTACTTAATTTACTTAAACTACAAACCCCAATTGCCTTTGTTCATAGGTGATATTTTTTCCTAAGCATTTAACATTTAACAAATCTTAAAATTATGCCCAAGAAAAGTACTATTACCTTAAGTCATTCAAATTAATCAAAATTTGCAAGCACTTGAAATATCAGAGAATATTTACAAAATGCAGTTTTAATGGCATTGCATTAAAAAAACACCACTTAAAATGAACATTCACAAGTATTTCATTACCTGTGAAAGAACACTTCATCCACTGGGATTTTGCTTTCATCTTTGGCCCGGAATTCCTTACTGTTGACTGCAAAACCAAAAAACCACTGATTTTACCCCAAATTGAAATGCTGGTTATTCTTTCCAGAGGTTAAACAGCACACACAGACAGAAGAAGAGTGTCCTTCATTCAATAATGGGGAGTTTATCTGAAAATCTTTTCAAAGTAACACAGTACATACACTGTACTCCAGTGTGAAGTATGGAAAAGACCCTGTGGAAAAAGTCAAGTGGCACATCCCTAATCAGGTTCTCAGTTATGTATTAGCAAGGCAGAGGGATGCAATCACCTAGAGCTAAAACAGTAACAGGAAACAAAGTAGGGAGTCAGATGAACTTGCTGCCATGCCCTAAAACACTGTCATTACTTCCACCCAGCACTCCCTGGCAGGAGAAATGCTTGTCAGGAGCTGCAGAACAGGACGATGCAGCAGCTGAGCACATTGAGGAAGGGATCAAGCCTCAACCTGCCTCCATTTCTGAGGAATTCAGGCAAAATATGACACTGCAACAGCACATCAACTAAGGTAATGACCAGGTTCCCTGTGGAGGAGCTTTTTACCCTCTCACATTCCCCTTCCCTCCTCCTCAGAAGTAAATCAAAAGAAGAAAGGCTACAGATTATCTCAGTGGGCACAGAGTATAATAATTTCTAAGTGACATGGGTCCCATTTTCTGAAACCAGATCAGCACACTCACAGAAGGACTCTTCAAGTGGTAGAAGGTACCAGAGGACGCAATCTCGGCTCAGCAGAGCTCAGCAGAGATCAGCTCCATGCAACAACTGCAGACTTTTGCAGCCATATTAATATATCCATATTTTTGTATCATGTTTCATTTGTAAAACACTTGAATTCCCCAAATTCTGTCCTAAATCCTCAGCCTGCCCCTTCAACTCAGAATAAACTAAAGAATGTGACAAAGTGTATAGGCTAAAATTTCTATTTTAAGCTTTACCAGCTATAAAAACAGCCATAAAAGTACAGTAGTACTTACTAATCTGCATAACTAAAACCTCTTTGCAAACAGACCCAAAGCTGGTGGAAAAGCACATCCCTGGAAATGCTACTGAGACTCTGACACATAAGATGTGCCACAGTCTTCTGTCCTCAAGCAACATATTTTACTGAGAGTTTGCTCTGTTTTTTAACTGCTGGTTCTTACACCAAATCCTACACTTGATTATTGGAAACAGTGGGACTGGACAAAAGGCAGCTTATTTCTGGAGGCAGGAAGACTCTTTGCAAAATAACAGCGCCAAAGATAACCTACACCCATCCTAACAACAGCTACAACTATGGCATTGTATGGAGTAATCCATATCACTTAATGAAAGAACTTAATGTGATTTAAATAATTATCTAGATCCATTTTCTGGTATTTTGAACTATTTTTCAATCATAATAAACAGAATAAAAATGGCTATAGAATAACTGACTTTCTCTACATCATTTTTTCTTCAAATGATTCAATAGATCCAAAGTTCCTCTTGTGCAGATTCCATACATCCTTACAAGAAGATGAGGTCTAATCCTGAACATCAGGCATGACCACTGCACTCCTGATGGAAGGCACTTTCTTTTATTGCTAAGACAAACAGCATAGACAGTGTAGATGACACATCTACATTAACCAACCAAGGATTTTTTAGTGATCATAATCTTAACTGACTTAAGGGGCTGACTTACCTGCAAGATTCTGCATATCCTTCATAAACTGCTTCTTCTTCGGCTGCATTACCACACTGCTGGTGTTTTCTGTATCAGAATATAAATCAGAGAGGAATTTTTATTTTATGACTATTGATACAGAACTGTTAGGAGTGGCTGATAGACCAGTGGGTCATGCTGCCATCCATATAATGACCTCAAGAGGCTGGAGAAATGGGCTGACAAAAACCTCCTGCGGTTTAACAAGGGGAAGGGCAAAGTTCTGCACTGAAGGAGGAACAATTCCATGCACCAGTATACACTGGGGGCTGCCCAGCTGGAAAGCAGCTTGGCTAAGAACACCCTGGTAGTCCTGATGGACACCGAGGTGACCGAGAGCCAACACTGTCCTTGCAGCAAAGAAGGCCGATGGCTTTCCTGGCACTTTTAGACCATGCTTGGAGCCCTGTGCCCAGGTCTGGGCTCTCCAGTATAAGGCAAACATGGGCATACTGAGAGAATCAAGTGAAAGGGTCACTAAGTTAAGGAAGGAGACTCCACCTGAACACCTGGATACACTTTTTCTGCGGGCAACTGTGCGCTGGCATAGGTTGCACAGAGAGGCAGAGGAGTCTCCAGTCTTGGAGACATTCAAAAGCCATCTGGAAAGTCTGTTCTAGGTGTCTCTGCTTGAGTCCATGACTTCAGAGGTCCCTTCTAGCCTCAACCATTCTGTAGTACCTACGTCTCCTTGTCCCTTGCTTATTCCTGCCAAGTAAGCAGGTCTGCACTGCGGGTGTGATCCCACTCCTCTGTTCCACCACATGCACCCCAAATACTTGACAAGGCCCATCAGAGAGAATGAGAATTTGGACAGCACCTATAACCAAGATCACATGGTAGATCACAGACAAGTGCCTACCTTTGCCTTTGCTGAGTTTGGGATTTCTGTACACAAAACGATCCAAGAATCTCATTAACGTGAAATCCTGCAAAGGGTCACCGGAGTACTGGATGTGATTTCCCTGAAGGAAGGAAAGAGCCAAAAACCATTAAAATCTTCATTTTAGAAAGGCACCATCTAAACACAGAGGATTCAATCAGTTCAAGAACGACATTCAAACAACTTTAAAAAGATAAAGACTTGGGGATACTATGCCACATAACCCTGACCAGGTTCTTCTTTTTGCAATTTCACTATTTTCTGAACTAAACCACACCTCCTTTGCTTTGTTTCAGTGATAAACCGCTTTGCAATTTACTGTGCTAACAGCAGTTAATACTCAACATCATTTCAAGACCATATATTCAAATAAAAAATAAATCTTTTAAACACATATTTGTGAAAGTTTGAGTGGTTTTGGCACGGGCACAACAGTAGTTTCAAAAAAATTGATCCTGTAGTAGGACTCCCCATATTTTAAAAAAATTAATAAAAATATATTAAAAAAACTCTAATAAAGCTTTGAGAATCATATAATACCTACATTTCTACAAAATTAAAACTTTTGTGGGCAGTCCCCTTTACATGTAACATTGTAATTCCACGAAAAGCTTGGCATTTGAAAATATGATAGAGTTCTGCAGAGCTGCTAGTTAACCACAAAGTGCAAGGAGACTTTATAATGTATTTTTTTCAAATTATAGAAGACACCTAATGTAAAATATCAAACTTCAAAGCAACAAGCTAGCAAAAGCACTTACTTCTAGAATTGTTTTTGCAAACAGGGCCACAGACGGATGAAAATGTTCAGAAAGCTGAAAAACACGAGTCATTCATTTATTTCTAATTTAAAAATATGCTGTAAGACCACCCTGTGACTTATCAAATAATAGACATAGTAGTGCAAGGCTGATGAAGCACTTTAACAACTGAAGAATTTTAAGTTCTAATCTTTCATTTGCATTAAATATATTTTCATTTACCATTTTATTTAAGTCAACACTAAAAAACTTTAATGATCAAAGATAAGATCCAATAGTGAAAAAATATTAATATTGTCCAAATCTCCACTTTAAAAATTCCTATACTCAAGAATATCAGTGTTGTATGGAACGTATACAAGCTTAAAGCTGAACAAAGTGTTAGCTTTTATTTTTCTGTTGTTAGTCAAGTAGTTACTTCAAGAATAACCAAGTTCTTTTTCCTCTCTGTGTACAAGGGCCACACTTATAAACACAGCAACAGCAATGCAAGAAAGTCCTACCTTCTTCAGTTCCCAAAGGCTTGTACTTTCAGCACCACAGTATAAAGGACTTCGGTGCATAGGATCATAAGAAGCTCCACTCTTCCTGCCTGAGGGGTGGAGGGAAGCAAAACAAATTTTGTCAGGCAGCTTTACAAGAGTATTACTCTCATTTTCCCACAACAGTAATGCTGCCCATCACTCCCAGCTGGACATGCCAGGGTTCATCTGGCAGCAGGAAAAGGCTGTATTCAACTGCCCTTCACAGTGTATGATCAGGTGCTGAGTTCCTGCCTGCTTCCAAGGAAGGCCGTGAAAAGCCCTGGCCTGTTCCAGAAGCCTTCAGGGAGGAGTGAAACTGGGCACAAGTTCAAAGCTGGACAAACTGTTCAAGCAGCCCTCACAAGCCACAGAGCAGCTACACATCCTAACCTTGGCTACACTGCTCAGAACGTGTTTGAACATGGAAGCAAAGAATCCCAAGCCTGTTAACAGCTAAGGCACAAATAATGTGTTTATTACAAACTGCATCAAGTGAAATACACGAGTCATAGAGTCTTTTCATCGTTGCTGAGGTAACAGATAAATTGCTCTGACTGGTTGCCTTCAAACAAACTTAAATTTAAAAACTAAATTAATGTTTTAATCACTTAATTTTACAACAACTCTTGATCAACATTTCACTATTATGGTCTATTAGCTGTTAAATTATATATTTTCTTGCTGATTTACCTCCCATATTCAGATGATGCACCCACGAGGCTGATGAATTTGAATTGTTTGTTTTAGCAGAACTCTCCATTGTACTTTTCTTTTCATCTTCTACTTCTTTGTCAGCGTCCACAAATTTTTCCTCATCCTCTTCAGCCTCTTCTTGATCCTTAAAGCACTCTTCATCATCTGACTCCTAAAAAACAAAAAACATTAGCAATCAGCTTTTCCTTTCCAGATTTACTCTGATTTTTTAGGAAAATGCACATAAAGTTCTTGAGCTTTATAAAAATCTAAACAAATGATGGTTGATATTTAAGAAATAGAGATTTTTTTTTCTTGATATAGCACCGAAAATTGAACTTTGCTGCTTAGAACACACAACTGTAATGGTCCCTGCCCACATCAAGGAACATCTTAGCAAATGGTTACTAATAAACAGGTTAGGAAAAGGTGCTTATGAAAACAGCTCTTATTGGAAAAGCAGTGAGATATAGAAATCATCTTATACCACGTGATCCTGTAGCTGGACCCTTAACTCTGGTTTTACTTTCAGAAGCTCAGACAGAAGGTACAGGGTTCCACAAATGAAGGGTGGCATTTGTCCACAAGTGACTTGAAGCAGCCTCTTCACAAAGGCCTTCACGCGCCGCAGCACAACATCTGCCTTCAGAGACTTATAGACAAGATTTAGAAACATGGATGGCTTTGAGCACGTTGCTAAAGCAGGATCTAGAAGCTTCCTGTAGGACACACAGGAGAAATTTTGCGGATTGTCACAACGCACACAAGAGAACAACTGCTATTAACATCAACTATCTACATTTTTCAGAGTGCCATCTAAAAAACTAGTGACAGTTTGCTCCTCAGTACTCAAAACCATTAAGATCAATCCTGAACTGTCAAGAGCTGTGACGTATTTCTGAATATATATGAGACACTGAAGATTTAAAAAAAAAACCAACTGCCTCAGTAAACAAAATACTGCAGGAAAGTAAAAAGAAACTGAGTTCAACTGAAAATAATTTCAAAACTAGATGCATTCAGTGTTAAGAAACTAATCTGATTTGTTCATATGTTTAAAAAAATAGAAATCAAATGGTTAAAAATCAGCACACTTCACAATCAGATCAGACATTTGTACTGGCAAGTTCATTTTCTACTCAAATTTTCTTCCAGGCTGCCAGGCACAGTAAGGCCCTTAAGTACACTGCACATTCTCAGGGAACCTAACTTCCCTTTGGGCATCTAAACAGAAGCCTGTAAGGATCTTATAAAGAGTCTAAACAATCAGCTGAGACAAGAAAAAAAGCAGTATTTTTATAACACAAGGCATCCCATCTACACAAATTAAATCATCTAAAAAATTTAAGATAATATTCCTCCTCCTCAAAATAAGGGGAAAAAAAGGAAACAAGATTTTTGGTTATTTACAGGAGTAATTTACAGGCCTAATTACTTTACAGGCTATTACCTGTAAAGGTGATTTCAGAAGAAATAGTTATCAATTAGTTTCAAATAACATCTAGAAGTAAAACAAGCCACCACAAGCGTGGCAAAGGATGAAATGCACATGGATTCTCAGGACCTATTACTGTCTTTTGTTTTTATCCTTACATTAAATAAAGAAATCACACGCATTTTCTTCCAGCTCCTACAAAACATCAGAAATTGTAGCAAATGAAACACAAAACCAGCAAGATCTTAAAAGCAAAGTAAGTGCTTCTATAACTTTAAATTAATGGTGACTACCTCTTAAAATGAAATTTATATAAAAATGCAAACCTGCCACTTACTTGTACAGCGCTGCATAGTACCTGTCTGATACAGTCTGCTGAGAGTCCATCACTTGAAACAGCAACATCAGGGCCTGGACACTGGTACTGAAGTTCACAAGATGCAGAACTTTGAACAAGGTGTTCATTTGCTCTTTCACTTTCTCATCACCAGTCTCAGCGTAAGGGTAAGCTCTGTTTACCCCGCAAAGAAGAGCACTGAGCATTTTGGATTCAATATCTTTTTTCTTAATACAGTTCCGGAAAAAGCAGAAGTACAAAGTTATCAGCTTGTTAGCCAATGCACTTTCCTCATGACTGAGGACTATCTGATTTAGAAAGCAGATAGCATAATATTGAGTTTTCACGTTGATGTTTGAGCGGTACAGAAGCCTCTCCACCTCATTGCACACTACTCCCTTCATATTTGGGTGCTTGTGAAGTAATGTCTCTAAGAGATAAGAGGCTTTGGTGGCGATCTTGTTCTGAGGGTCACCCAGTTTATTCACCAGCAGGACCAGCAGAGCTTTCTCCTGCTCGGGCTTGTTACAGAGCAGCTCGTGGGAAACCACGAGCACTCGGGATTTCGTGGCTGTCAGGCAATCATGGCTCATTGTTTCCAAGGCCTGCACGAACTCTGCTATCTGCAGCTTCAGCTGATGCTCGAAATACCAGAGTATCAGCCGCCTGTCTCTGGAATCCTTGTTGCCACTCGACATCTGCACTATGTTGTTAAGCGGTCGCTGAGAGAAAGACCGCAATTTTCGATTGTCTGGTAAGATATCTGTAATGAGAAGCTCCTTGAAAGTATCTAAAGCCATAAGGCTCTGCTGCCTGCTGCCCTTTTTCTTTATGAGGTTTATCAAGTTCTCAACAAATTGCAGACTGTGGACAGCACTGTCCTGGATGAGAAGGGTCATCGCTGCCATCCTGTCAGCCAAGGTACCCGAGGACACAACAGTTTTAATCCATGCCGAAGAGGCCCCCTTCTGATAGTCTGTTTTATTCTTAAACAGGTCTGTCTCATGTTCATACAGCTTTTGGGCCAGGGCCTTATACTTGGACAAAAGTGTCTGGTTCTGCGGCTCTGGAGAGAATTCATTCGTGTATTCTAGATCATACCACTTACCCCCCGGTTTGATCAGGATTGCTTGCCTAGCATGAAATTCAAAATCTTCTTCCAGCTTTTCTTTCTTTGCTGAAGCCACTGGGCCCTGATCACCGCCGGCCTGCTTCTTTTTGCTGTCTTTCACACTGCCTGCCTTTTCCTTTCCTTTTTTTTCTTTTTTCACCTCCAGCGAAGGACGATTTGTTTCCTTCTTGCTCTTCTCTTTCTTTGGAGGCTTCTCTTTCTCCTCGCTGCCACCATCATCCTCATCCCCGTCCACCACCAGGCAGCTCTTTGCATACTTGCTGAGCCCCAGGGAGCTGACGAACGCCTCCAGCTCCCCTTCCTTCAGGTCATCGATCGTGTCCTTCTTGCCGCCGTCCACCATCTCGGCCTCCTCGTCCACGGCACACAGCATGAGGTAATCTTGCTGCAAAGACAGGGCACAGCTGTCACGGGCAGATCTGCTGCAAGGTTTGCCAAGACTGAATCCCCGAATGGTTTGGCTTGGGAGGGACCTTAAGGACCATCCAGTTCCAAGCCCCTGCCACGGGCAGGGACACCTTCCCCTAGACCAGGTTGCTCAGAGTCCCATGCATCCTGGCCTTGGGCACCTCCAGGGATTGCCAAGGGATTGGGCATGCACAAGTTCTCTGGGCAACCCGTCCCAGTGCCTCACCACTCCCTGAGCAAAAAGTTGTTCCCAACATCCGCGCGGGATCCCGCACACAAGGGCCCCTCCCGGCATGAAGGATCCCGGCCGCCACGTGCTCCCGCTCCCTCACCTTGGTGCCGCCGAGGCGCAGCACCTCGTCCAGCGTGAATTCTCCCGCATCTCCGTCTTCTGCTTCTTCATCACCGTCTTCGTCGTCCTCCTCCTCGCCGCTGTCGCCGCCCGCCTTCCTCCGGTCGCGCACGCCGAAGTCCCAGAGCGTCGCCGCCATGGCCGCCCGCCGGAAGGGCTCCCGCGCACTCGCTGACGCGAATCCGGCCCGTGCCGCGGCCTCCGGCGGGCGGCGGGACCGGGCGGAGAGCAGCAGCAGCGGGAGGAGGAGCGAGAGAAGCGGGAGCCGTGGCTGCCATGGTGCTGCCTCTCCGTGCGCTCCTGGCGGGCCTCCGGCGACTCTCTCGTCCCGTCGCCGCTGCCCGCGGTGACCGCTGGGCCTCTCTCTCCCCTCCTCTCCCCGCAGCTCCCGCGGCGGCGGCGCGGCTCTGCTCGGGCGAGGCGGAGGCGGCCGGCGGGGACGGGGCGATGCTGCGGCACCTGGCGCGCAAGCTGCGGGCCAGCGGGCCGGTCACGGTGGCCGAGTACATGAGGGAGGCGCTCACCAACCCCGGGCAGGTGCGGCGGGGCCGGGCTGGGCCGGGGGTGCTGTGCCTCGGCCCCCGCTCACCGCGCTGACCCCCGGTCCCTGGGCCGCTTCCCCCTCGCAGGGTTACTACACGCGCCGCGGCGGCGTCGGCGAGAGCGGCGACTTCATCACCTCGCCCGAAATAAGTCAGGTGTTCGGAGAGGTAACGCGCTTCCTTGAGCCATAAGTTATTTGTTTTACTTCAACCACTCGGGCCTGGCTGGAATCCTGGTGGACAGCAAGCCATCCGTGACCTACCAGTGCGTCCTTGTGGCCAAGAAGGCCAATGGGATCCTGGCGTTAGGATAGACATTGCCAGCAGGTCAAGGGAGGTGATCCTGCCCCTCTGCCCAGCCCTGCTGAGGCACATCTGGAGTGCTGAGTCCAGTTCTGGGCCCCTCAGGACAAGAGAGACACGGAGCTGCTGGAGTGGCTCCAGTGGAGGCTTACAGAGATGATTGATTGAGGCACTGGAGCATCTCTCTTGAAAAGGAAAGGCTGGGGGAGCTGGGGCTGTTCAGCCTTGAGAAGAGGCACTGAGAGGGGAGCTCATCAATGTCTGTGAGTATCTGCAGGGAGGTGCCAGGAGGATGGAGCCAGGCTCTGCTCAGTGGTGCCAAGCAACAGGACAGGAGGCAATGGCAGAAACTGATGAACAGGAAACTCCATCTGAACATGAGAAAGATGTTCACTGGCACTCAGTACCAAGGGACGTTGTGGAGTTTCACTCACTGGAGACACTCAGGAACCATCTGGACACAATCCTGGGCCATGTGCGCTAACCTGACCCTGCTTGAGCACAGAGGCCCAATGTGGTCCCTTCCAATTTCCTTCCCAACTGATTTCCAAGCCAGTGTTCAGATACCTTATCAGTGTCAAAATACTGGGGTAACAGTGATAAAGTTCAGGTTATTTCCCAAGAGAAAAATTGGTTTGGAGGGAAGAAGGGGGGTTTTGTTTTTCAGAAAGTCCTTTGTTTGGAACACCATCTGTGCTCAATAACACTTTACTTTCAAACAGAACTTGCTTATAAATAAAAAGAGTTATGGTGATTTTCCAGTATGAAAAATCCCCTCAAAAATAATCTCCACAATTTGGTCTGGCTCACTCTGGTTTGTGTATCGTTTCCAGAAGTGAAGAGTAGCTAAATCCTGTTCTCAGTGACACTTTGGTAAATGCAATGTCAGGAAGAACAGTTGTCCAAAGGCACCTGGGCAGTGACCTGCATTTGAGCCTTAAGTGAAAGTTCTTACTCCAGCCAGAACAGACTCCCCACATTTCCTGATGGACAGTTGCTTCTGCTGGGCTGACAGCAATCAATTACCAATTTTAATACTTAAAGACAAGAATGTGACCTTATGTATCATAATTCTTCTTAACTTTAAAATATTGAGACAGAATGTTCCCATGTTATCTTAGTTATCAGACAGAAGGCAGGTATGATTTTCCACAAGTACTGGAGTTATTCCTGTAACCCTGTGTGCTTTCTCCCTGACAGTTAATAGGAATATGGTACATTAGTGAATGGATGGCCATGGGCAAACCAAACACCTTCCAGCTGGTGGAGCTGGGCCCAGGGAGGGGCACCCTCACTGAGGATATACTGCGGGTAGGTGAAAACTATTCATGTTCTTTGTTTCTGGCTATCTTCAATAGCTACAGTGAAATCTGAAGATGTGTTGCTGTCAAGGTTTACCCTTCCCTAGTAGCCAGATCACTTCAGTCAGGGTGGCAGCTCAGACTCTAACTAGACTAGATGAGTTTCTGCAACCACGGCTCTCAGGTGGAAGCAGAACAGGGGCCAGTGTGTGCACACTGCACAGATACACCTGTGACCTTCCAAACACCACTGGATAGATGGCAAGGGCAGGAACATTCCATTGTAAATTATTTCTGTGTAGGGAAACATTATCCAAACTGAAAACCATCCAGGAAGGTGTTGCTGTGTGTAACTGGGATGGAGACCTTAGTACAAGGAACAGAATGGGGGAATACAATAGCACAGAATGAAATTGTGTCAATTCCTTTGCGTATTTAAGGCAGGACCTTATTTCTTTGGAGTTAACACTTTGTGTTCAGTCATGCCTGCATGGCTGTCCTAATTAAAATGCTGCTGATTCATAAACAGATTGCTAATGGGATTTAGCACTACATAAGAACTTTTATTCTATTTACATATGTTAGTAAATATAGTGAAATGTGGGATATCAAACACTTGTTTAAGGTGGCAGGGAAAACTGAACTATTTCACTCCTAATGCTAGACATTCTACAGGTCTTAGAGGAGCTGCAACTACTCTTCCAAATTAGCATTTCATGTTGTCCTTACAGCCCTGTAATGTGTAGCCAACTTTTTTGAAGTGTAGCAGCTTTTATTAAGACTTATGAAGAAACTCATACTGCCTTCTGAAGGAACAAAATGCAGTCTCTCTCACTGAGATTGTTTTGTTAGTGAAAGCCAACTAAAATCTTCTATCTTGAATAATTAATAGTGAATAGTAAATAGTGAGAAGAAAGGTTAATACTTAAGCCTTTAATGTACACAGCACAAGACTGTGCCTAATAGAATTCATCTACCTTTATAGGTCTTCAAGCAGCTCTCCTCTGTTCTTAGTAAATGTGATGTCTCTGTTCATCTGGTAGAAGTGAGCCCCAAACTCAGTGAGATCCAAGCAGTGATGCTGACAGGAGGGAAGGTGCAGCCAAACCCTGAGGATGAGTCTGCTTATATGAAAGGCATTAGCAAGACTGGAATTCCCATTTTTTGGTACAGAGACATTCAAGATGTGCCACCAGGTAAGGAGCTTGAATGCCTTGTTAAAGGGATGGTGCTCTCCCTTCACTGACAGCTTTTGATAGCAAAGGGCATCTCTGCTAGCCTTCACACTGGACAGAAAAGTAGTTACATATTTGTTCTTCCTTGTATGAGTCTGAGGCAGAATCTTGGTTTATTTTCATCACTGTGACCTATTCTGTCTACCTTCATTTGGGGATAGCTACCCAATTTCCTATATTGTTTTTATTTTCATGGGAAAAAAAAACAATAAACCTTTACTGGCTTTGTGTGAATGTTCTTTCACAAGACAGTGATCTAAAATTTATGGACTGGAAGCTAGAGGTAGCTGTAGAAATAAATGGTATCTTTAATGTGTGCAAGCTGGAAGTAATTATAATTTTTTCACAATCACATTAACTAGCTTAATTCATTAGAAATCATAAAAATATTTTAACCTGGAAGCTGCTCTGGAAGCATTAATAATTTAATGCATTCTTTTTTTACCTTCCCACAGGTTACAGCTTTTACCTAGCACATGAGTTCTTTGATGCCCTGCCAATACATAAGTTTCAGGTATAGCAAGATTATTATTTTAATTGTGACCATCTGCTTAAACACCTTTTCTCTTTGAGGAAGAATAGAACTAAGGTGGCAAACTAGACACATGCCCTGTCTCTGGCGATGACATAATTCTAATTGAATTTGGACAAATAAGGCCTAATTCAGCTGATAACTGTAAAATTAATAATTATTCTTAGATGGAAAAACTTGAAGAAAGCTAAGGATTTCTTTCTGCTGAGATAACTCTCAGGGTTTTGGTGTTTTTTTTTATTTCTTATGCTACATTAATGCAGCTTTCCACATGATTTTCTTTAATACTGCTAACAAAAGACTGAAAGGCTTTCATTTGAGTAGTAATGAGAGCAGCAAAATAGAGGCTAGTTATGATTCACAAGTAGCAAATTTATGAAAATCACCAGTAAAATTAAATCTTTTGTTTTGATAAGTTAAATGTTGCACTGTCAATAGAAGAGGCAGCATCATTCATTCATTTTAAGTATAATTAAACCTGTATTTGTTGGCTCTGCAGATGAGACTCCACAAGCTTTTCCTAAAGCAGTTACTGGAATTAATTAGGAATGAGTAATAGCTGTTAATAATGTATTGTTCCTAAAACCTTTGTGAAAAGGCTTGACATACTAGTTCAATCAAGTGAACAAGATCCTGTGGTACCTGTTGGAGTGTAACATGGGTACTTTGGGCTCGTTGAACAGCGAACAGAGAAAGGCTGGCGTGAGGTGTTGGTTGACATTGATCCAGAAGTTCCTGGCCAGCTGCGGTTTGTCCTGTCACCATCCAGGACCCCTGCGACACAGAACTTTATTCAGGTGAGGTTATGCCTATCAGAGCTCATCCTTACACCTTTATTGACTCTTTCAAGAACATTTAGTGCTTCTCAGTTACTCTGACAGCAAGAGGAGGGCTCTCAGTCTGTAAATTAATAGAGCTTAAAATTTCCACAAGCATTTAGCTCTGTATGCTCTGAAACTACAGCACAGAAATTACCACATGTATCAAACTACACAAAATGTGTCAGAGAGCAAACCAAGGCAGCAAGTGACAGGCAGAGTTCTGCACTGTGTGTGTGGCATCACCATCTTGAGAGTGGCCTTGCCCCAGCCAGGCTCTCAGCCTCTTCAGGGTACTCAGGGCAGCTGCCTGCTTCTGTGCCAGGCTGACCTTTAATGGAAAGTGGCTGTGGTTTAGTCCATAAATGCACTGGATACTCAAAGCTACAAAATTAAGTACTGGAGATTAAAGGGAGCTAAAAAGTCTCACACAGAAAGACAGGAAGGCCTCTCAGAAGGGTGTGCACAGCTGAAGCATTATTTTCCTTAAGGACCACAGTAAGGAAGTTTCACCTGATACACATATTCTTGGTAGAAAATTTTTCATTTGACTACAAGTTATTGAAGAGATAACTGAAATCCAGCAGTCAGAAAATACTAATTAAGAATGAGTGATAACAAAAACCAGCTCAAGCTAGTACAGGCAGCCTGGAATGCACCTCCTGTACCTGCATGTCCCAGCAATGCAACAGCCCCAAGAAACCCAGTGTGAGGGATACTTGCCTTGTGCATGTCTGCTAATACAGGTGTTCTGGTCTTTGAACTCTGCACTAGCCAGAAGAAACAAGAGACCACGTGGAAGTGTGTCCTGAGGCTGGTGTCATTGTGCAGAGGCTTGCCTCTCGGATAGAGAAGGATGGTGGAGCTGCCCTGGTTGCGGATTACGGCCATGACGGAACCAAAACAGACACCTTCCGGGTAAGGCACTTGGCCTGTAGCAATAAGCCAAAAGACTCTTATCTTTCATCATTAGGTTCTTCTAAGATAAAGTTTGTAGGTGGGCATAATAGCAAAAACTGCATAAAACTGAGTAATTCCTATTTTATCAGTACCCAGAAGAGTTTCTGTCAGATGGATAGGGTAATCTGAGCTCTTGCTACATTTATCTCAAACTTTCCATGTATAATTTGCTATTGTCACCCCTCAAAGGCACAACTTATTTTTTGCTGGCTCCAGCTATGATGACTGGACTATAGCCGAGTGTAATCTTCCAATTTCATTTTCAGGGTTTCCGGAACCACAAACTTCATGATGTGCTGAGTGCTCCAGGTACAGCAGACCTGACAGCAGATGTTGATTTCAGCTACCTTCGAAAGATGGCACAGGGAAAAACTGCAACATTAGGCCCCATAAAACAGCGGGAGTTTTTAAAGAACATGGGCATTGACCTCCGACTGCAGGTATGAGAGTGTTCACAGCTACAGAACTCTCCCAATGCACAGGCAATACTCTTAAGCAGCACGAGAGCTTTAGTAAAAATCTTTGGGTTTAAAATGAAGTTGTTCAAAATAACAAGTAGGTATGAGATCAGAAAGGTGCTTCTGCTAGATGTGCATTACTCCAGATCCCTGAAAGCAAACTGATCATATTATATGTAGGAACATCTAATGCAAAACTTGCATCAGTGCATGGGCTGTGGACCACCACCAGTGATCTCACCAGTTCTACCAACCATCACAGCACTGTTAAGTGAGGAGGATGCAAGAAAGGATTGCAGAAATTTATAGGAATGCAAGAAAGGCTCTAACCTGCTTTTTTTTTCCCCAGGTGCTCTTGCAGAATTCTGGTGACACAGCAACCCGCGAGCAGTTACTTCACAGCTATGATATGCTGATGAATCCCGACAAGATGGGGGACTGTTTTAATTTTTTTGCCCTGCTGCCTCACCACAGACTTGTACATCCTGACAAGAAAGATAAGCCAAAATCGAAGTCTCCCCTACCACCTGTTGCTGGATTTAATGAACTTTTACTAAAGTAATTTCAAATATTATCACAAAATGTGTGATGGCTGTTTCAAAACAAGTCAGGTGCAGCACACCAAACCTACTGAGTGACTGCTCAAAGAAGCATGAGTGGAAATAAAGCAGTACACATACAGAAGCCAGCACACACAGAACAGAGAACGAAAAATGGTTTGGGGGTCTTACGACAGAACTGAGTGAAGTATTTACTAGTGGAATCAAAACTTGTCAAAGATGCACTAAGGAGTCTTTAAATGTATTCAGGTTTTGGTACTTGAATAAAATCAAGCTGCTTTGACAGTTTTGAAGATATTTTTATAAAGAGAATAGTGACAGGATGCACGTAAAAGGAGTTCTGCTGGCAGAATTTCCACAGCAAGACATACCTAATAACAAATCCACAAAGTATAGAACCACTTACTCCTAAGAACATCTGATAGGAGAGATAATTCACATAAATAAAAAGAACGAGTCTGATAGGGAAATAAATTTTATTTTCAAGCTTACCAGAGGATATTTACAAACAATGGGGTGTATAAAAATATAAAAGTACTTGACAGTGTCATTTTCAGGCTATAAATTTTACATGAGCTTTTTTTCTAGCATCACCATAGCACTATTGCTTGAATGAACGCAACTTAATTCCTCTAGGAGTAAGGATATTAAACACTGTAACCTACTGCTGTCAAAGTCTGCAGCAAAGGTAGAAAAAAGGGAATAAAAAACTCAGCTATTTTTACTACTCTAGGAAATTTACTCATAATGTAAGTCTGATTTTTTTTGTTTTCTTGACTACTAGCTGCTTGTGGCTTCTATTGTCTGGCCCCATAAGTCTGCATATGATCAGGCAATCTCCTCCAGAGGCCAACAGCATTATTTTTATTTTAATACAACTAGAAGAATAAATAGCTCATAAAATATTTTGAAGCAGAGCAGACTTAATGGGGAGAGACAAAAGCCAGACCTTCTACTTCATTATTGTCCCCTCCTTCCTCTATTCCTGTTGTGCTTTTTCAAGTGACTAAGCTGCTTTATTTCTTCCCTTAAAACAACACCAACAACAAACCCACAGGTAAACCTCAAGTAACAGCTCAAGTAAAAAAATCTGAAGTTTAAAACCAAACTGTATCTACATGATTACAGTTAGGATGGAATATAGCAATGGCTTCACTGAAATTTGGTCACTTGAGCACTGGAAGTTGAAAAACAGCACTGCTTTCCTTGCCAAGAGCGGGCAAATACCAAACTACCAATGTCAGAGGTGATTGCCCTGTTCCCAGAGATGAAAAGCAGTGCCTCTTTGAACAATCAGTCCTGAAACCCTCCCTAAGCAGGATTAGGAATCCAGAGCTCAGCCTTTGCCAACAGGGACACCTACGAAATGCAGTGGCAGACAGATAAAGGACAACAGGAAAAGAAAAAATTAGTTAAAGACTCAAACCTACCTGTGGGTACATCCTTCTGCAGCTGCCACTGACCACTGCCAGGTCACTGCTATTGCAAGCAGCTGCCAGCTCTGAACTAACCATGTATCATTTTAGGTATATCTAACAACTTATAAATCTGCTCACCTGTTTCCTTACCTGAATAACAACAGTAGAAAAAAATACTTATCTACACACAAACAATAAAAGAAAAATCTTTGTAGGAGAGAGGAGATATCCCAAAGCCTGTCACTGCCTTTGCAGTTCAAGCCTGTATCAGTATTTCAGAAATATTTCCAACTAAGCTCCAGTTAAGCAGCTTGGCACATCAGGGATGCACACAGCCATCCAGCACCCTCTAGCAGCACAACACTCTTATCCCACAAAAAAATAGGATTTCACCCTTTTCATTTTTTAAAATAAGACCAAAAAACCTTCTTCCATTTTCATTTAGCATGATGGCCTCGAATTTCTTTGAAATACCATTAACTTGAACTGTCCAAGGGAATAATTCCCAAAGAGCACTGCTGTTTCCCCTCTATTGTGCCACAAGTTCTGTTAGTGGCTGGGAATCCTTCAACTGAGGCATGTGCACAGAAAAGACTGAGTTAGGAGTTGCTTTTGGACTCTTCATTCAGCTCAAAACAGTTCTGAGCACAGTAAAGAGGATGGGGGGAGCTGCAGGTTAAAGTGGGAAGATGAAGTCCTTTCTCCTACAATCCAGCTGCCCTGGCAGAAGCAACAGGTGATGTGGTATCCACTGTTACTTCTAGGTTTTGAGCAGAGTTAACATAACAAGCTAACAGGCTACAAACTACTCCTGATGTAAGTCCAGGGAACCTTAAAAAAGTTAGAAAAATATTAGAAAAATTTTTAAATCTTATTACTCAAAACGACAGAAGAAAGCTGCATGTCTTTTTCCCTATTTTTCCACATCCTTGTGCTAGAAGCTGGTCTTCCAGAGTGAAAGGATATGCTACATCAAGTCTTGTATGTTCTCTGTGCTTTACTTGTGTAGTTTTAAGGCAAAATGCCTTTGGTGCATCAATGACATGCCAGCCTTGCACAGCAGCGCACTACTGTGGCTTATTGCTTTTTTAACAAACAAAATAAAAGCCTAGCACAGCTTTGTCATCTCCTTAGACTGTCAGCCAGCATTTCAAGAGGAATGTAAGAAGTTAGGGGGTTTTCTTTTTTTTTTTTTTTGTTGCTATCTGTAAAAAGTTCAATTAAGGCCAAGACACACATATTTAACTGTCTAAACAGCAGCAAATTATTCCTTCATCTATGAAGCTGTATTCAACTAAACCACCACGTTTTGCTTTAGCCAAGGTATTCTGTACTGTAAAGTCTTTTCATCATCCACAGTTTGAGAAATGGGAGATGTATCTAAGTAACAGAAAACAGTCCTCTATGGCCTAGTAAATAGGGATTAGAAAACTATTACAAAAACTCTTACTGCGTAGGCTATGAAAATATCAAAACCCCTTGAAAAACACAAACTATTCAGTCTGTACACACTACACCTCAGTAATGGCTTTGTAGCCACCCAGCTCGGTGAAATGTTACAAGGCTTTGTATCCCACTGTCCAGTAACTACTCAGAGAAAGTCAGGGATGCAGAAAAGCTTGCCAGATGACAGTCAATTCCCATGGCAATGCAGGATCCTCTGGGGCTTTACACACCAAACTATGTGTATAGCATTTGGAAAGAGCTATAGCTGTTCCAAAACTTATCTCCAGTTTCTGCCTGGAGTATCCTTCTTTGCTGCAATTTAGCATAATGAGCAAATCAAGGGTCCTCTTCCATGTCATCTGGATTAGGAGCCATAATGAAGTGCTGGGGGTACTCGAGGTTGTGTTCATAAGCGTGTTCTTTCCAGCGTGCATCGTCGCTCTCGTGGGTAATGTAACGCTCTCCAATGCGTGTTTCAAATTCTCTGAGGTCAAGCCAAGTCTGATAATCCTAAGGAGTAAGAGATTGAAGGAAGCAGTTTTAAGAAACAGCAGCACAACATTCCCACAGATAAATTCTGCAGCTTGTGTCCATTTTTAGTGTAAATAGCCACAAGATATAACCAACAAGATCTGGTTAAAAAAAAAAAAAAAAAAAAAAAAAGGGACCCCAATACTGTCCACAAAGAATAGTTGAAAATTAAACAGGCTAGTATCTAAGGTTGTCAAAGCAGCAGATCAACTCCATTCCAAACAAATATCTTCTAAACCGACTACAAGGTATGGCACACACCAGTGTGTTAACTTCAGCTGTAAGCAAACAATGTTTGTCTCCATGCTGATTTCACAGGGCTCCATGCACTCATCACTGCCCACAGCCAGAAGAGTAAACCCATGTTGTGCCAGACAGAAAGGAAAAGGTGAGAGAGAAAGACAAATTTCCCTTGAGGAAAGAAGCCATTCACAGATGGTCAGAACCCTGGAGCACATCAAATGTAAAGCTAAAACCAGAAATGCTCAAGCCTTCATGAATGCTTGTTAACAGAATGTGACACTTGCAGTTTTTATAAGCCTCTGAGGGATTTCAGCAAAAAAAAAAATTCACTCATTATAAACACAGTAAAAAAGGCAGATGGGTTTACCTGTAACCATGGGTGACTAAGGGATTTGTCAACACTGAAACGTTTCCTCATCTTCACTTGAAGCAAATTGTTTATTAAATCAATGGCTGGCAAAGAAGAACAAAAATTATATTGTTTAAATACTAATCACCACTATCACCATTCACATGCTGCAACAGAAATTACTTTTTTATGTGTAAGTGTATCCTCCATTGAACTCCTTTAAATTTAACCAAGCTCTTGAATTTTATATTTAGCTTTGATTATGTTAAATGTGGCTATGAAATAGGTATGGGCTAAGTCCCCCTTACTTTTGATGGAAACACTAAAAGCTTTACTGTGTTATTTGTAAATCTTTTTCCCTACTGATTTTAGTGATTTTCAGATATGCCTAAAAAGCTCGAGCATAATCCTGTGTTCCACTAAGATATAGGTACTTCCACTATTGTATACTTTAGTATACAACCTTCCACATCTACCTGTGTATTAATTATGTATTAACCAAACATGGTAACAACATAGAACCAAAGCTGCCACTGGAGAGCTCTAGGGAACAGACTTTAAACTTCTAGGTTGTTCAGACCTGACACTTAAATCTGTACTTCCTAATGTACAAACTAAAATTCCAGATTCAACTTTGAACCGTTTCTGTGATTATAGTTCAGATAAAATATGCCAGCATTCAGCAAATACCCACCTATGAATTAACTTTCTTTTGGGACTTTTGGGAAGTGTCAAGTTACTCATTCCACTCATCATGCATGAAATTCATTTTTCTTGCTAAACTCCTGACTCCCTGTGCTGAAAATGATCTAAAGCATTCTATTTCACAATTTATCTTTCACAAATATATTTACCTCGTATTCACCCACTTTGGCATAGTCTACTAAACTCAAACTATTAATAATTTTCCCACTCCTTCCTAAATGAACATTGACATTTAAGCATTTGAATATGTTACCTACATACACAGACATTCCAAATAGAAAAAATTAATTTCTTTACCTTCACTAGAAATTTCTTTCCAAGGATTTGGTGGGTACATAAATGCCGCATTTTGAATCTGATCATTGATATCCTCATCTTCATTAAATGGGAATGTACCACTGAGGCTCACATAGACAATAACTCCCACTGACCACATGTCTAGGGAGCGGTTGTAGCCTTTGCTCCTGAGCACTTCAGGGGCAAGGTAGGCAGGAGTGCCCACCACCGAGCGCCGGAACGACTTCTCCCCAATGATGCGTGCAAAGCCAAAATCACACAGCTTCACCTGCAAAAGCAGCACATTTTAAACTGAGAAATCTCTGCTTGACTTCACACCCTTTCTGACATCACTTAAACATTGTATGTATGCAAACAGACACAAAACCCCGTGTAAACCAATCCATTCAGGTTTTAGGTTGCTGGGTTTGCAGCATGCAGATCAGCCACGATTCAGATCAAGACTGAACTGGTCCTGCACAGACTCAGGTCTGAGGCAGTTTGTATATTACATGGCCAGAAGTGTGCAAATAAGGAAAGCTACCCTGATTCCAAACCCAGCTCATTTTCAGAGGTGAATCCTCACTCTCGAAATGCACAGAACCAAAGTTAAAAACTCACACGAATCCCAGTCAAATCACATTCCTCTTAATCATATTCCAGAAGCTGGAGGTTTTGGCTACACAGAAATTAAACAATGAGTTTTAGCTTGAACTCAGACCCAGCCAGCTCTTGACAGAACACCCCAGTAAAATGCATTAACAGTTGGCACATGCATCGATGCTCAAATCTTCATGATCCTGCAACAGTTCCTTAACTTGAACACAAGCAAGCATTTCGGAGACAAAAGGATCCAGATCAAGTCCAGCATGTAACCCTAAGTCAATAAACCCTCCTCAGAGTGTAAGAAAGAGCAGTGCATTAAAGGCACTTAGTGAGATAAGGGAATAAAAAGAGACAACTACAATACATGCAGTTCAAGTAATTCTAGAAGTCAGTTGAAAATCCCACAAGAGGTTGCTTTTTAAGCAGCAATGTCAACATTGCTTTACAAAACCCCAATGAATAGTAATGAAAAATATTGTTTAATCTTCACTCACTTGAGGGAATGGTTCTGCTGATGCTAGTAGTACATTTTCTGGTTTTAAATCACAGTGCACAATATTCTTGAAGTGTAAATTCCTCAGAGCAACAAGTATCTGCAAAATGAAAGAACACTTTCAGAACATATTCAAGCAGATCAGAAGTGTCAAAAGACACACATACCAACCAATACAGCAATTTTTATCAATATAGTCCTCAAGAACTAACCCATATATACAGTGCAAGTACTGTTTTTTCTAGCCTACCAAGACTTGAAAACAAGGGGGTTTATTTTCCCCAACCTTTTTCCCCCTCTTCTCTTCTGTCTTGTTGAATGCTTACTGTTCTGACATTCATCTTTAGATGTCCATAATGTTATGTCTTGGGAAAGAAGGGCCAAAAAAATTAATGTAACTAACATTCAAAGTTCTTTTCTTGTTTATTCAACTTTCATTAGATATGTAGCTCTCTGTGCTGTCTCTTTTAAATAACAATACAGAAAAGCCCTTCTCCAAATTCTTGTCTTATAATTACAAATCCCAAATCTAGCATTTCCTCTCAAAGCAGAGGAACTGGTTGCTCACCTGAGTGACCATGAACTTAGTTATTCGTTCTGGAAGTCGACTTTTCTCACTGGAAAGAATCATCTCTAGCATATCCCCATGCAGCTTTTCCATCACAACAAAGACCCGTTCTGGGGTTTCAAACATACATTCCAGGTTCACAATCCCAGGGTGGTGCAAATTCTAAAACAAAGTAGCATAGGTACATCACTAAAATAAAACAGTATGAAGTATCCTGAATTACACAGAAATGCTAGCCACAAATCAAAAAAAACAGTTCAATAGATACAGGTGAAAAAAAGCACCTGAGGAAAGAAACCAGCTTGAAACAAATGTCAACCTATAAAACATGCCAACTACTAAGGATAACTTGTTTAATACAAATTAGCTGCAATGATTAATTTTACAGTTGATGCATGTTCTGTACTCAAGCTACTGAGTATATAAATAATACTCAAAGATTGAGAGCCAGTAGTGGAAAACAGCAGAAAATAATACTGAGGGAAACAGAGTACATGGCTTCAGTGGGATCCCCAACAGCAGGGTAGGTATCACCCTCACCTTATCAACTCTACCAAGTACTCAGGAGTTCCTGCTTTTATAAGATTCCCTCTTCCAAAAGTACTTAGAAATCACAGACATAAATTTAAAAATCAATTCAGCACTTACACACAATGCCAAATCTCATTAATAATCTTATTGTCTATTTAAGACAAAACTTCAACGCGATTCAAAACACTTTTATACCTGGAGAATGGCTACTTCATTACGAAGTTGACTTTCCTGTTTAGTTGGAAACCTCATCTTGTCAATGACTTTGATAGCCACATCTCTTCCAGTCTTCCTATGTTTTCCTAAACAGAAAGTCAGTGTCAGCCATCAAGAGGTAGTAGCAATCCCTAGCTACAAAACATTGCAGCAGAAATTCCTTTTTGGGGAAACGAGTATATTCTATCAAGTGTACAGTATTACCATATTTACATTTAGAACTGCAAATGGCATATAAGTAAAAGAAGTGATCAGCCTCCAGAGGAATTCTGTAGTTTAAACTTAAACCAGTTACCACTCTGCTGTCAGTCTGTCAGTGTTTGGTACACACACACACACTGACATTACATGTATTGGGTGAAGTTTTTGCTTGTGCAAGGGACTTGCACATGAGCAAGCAGTAACTACCCCACAGATTATTGCCTTTCCTGTAAAATCAACAGCAATTCAAGGTCAAAGTGAAGACAGATCTACAAACTCACTCCAGTGATGTCATATTTCCATGTGCACAGGAAATTAGACACCTTATATTCTATGGGAACATGAGAGTAATTAGGTGCCCCAAAGAACAGCAACACATTTAACACCCAGGTCAGTCTGCTGTGATCAGAAAGCTCTAAAAGGTTATGGTAAGAAAAGGTGGTAAGAAAAACACCATGCTGACAGCACCACATATTATTCCTTGGTGCAATCTGCATCAGCCATGAGAAGCATTCTGCATACACAGGGAGGCTGTGTCCAGGGCTAAATGAAGAGCTGTTAATGCTTCCCCAGCTTTTCACAGCTGATGAACTGTTTCTTTCAGTCTCATCAGAGAGGTTAATGGGATCATACACTGCAAGACCTTGGAAATCTGAGACATTTAATACTAAACTACAACAGAACAGTAAGTCTGCACCAAAGAAAAGTGTCATTATCTGCTCAGTGAAGCGTTTGAAAGCCACTTTAGGAGAAGGGACGACACACACAGCTACAGTGCAAGTGGCACAGAAGACTCTACCAGCACTGCTGTGGGGAGCCTGGCTATACCTCAGCAGCCACCAGCCAGCCTCTCCTGCTGCTCCCTGGCCAGGGCTTAGGCAGGGCACAGGAACTGCTCCACAGACTCTTTGACCAACTACTGCACCTGCCTTTAACATCATCATGAATAAAGGGCTTATCTCCACCAGATTAAGGAAATTATATTGAAATGTAGCACAAATACAATCAGTTACAAACTAGATGCAAAAGACAGAAGGCAAATGCTAGATTGCTAAAGCATGTAAAGCAAACCAACCCATCTAACAAAACACCTAACTACACAAGCTAGACTACAGCTAAAAATTGCCCATGAAGAGTAACAGAAAAGCAGCTTGAAAATTCCTTTGCTAAACAAAACACAACCAGCCAGTTTTCAGTGCAAGTTTTACATCAGTAAAAAAATGGCAAGAGTAGGTTTTTTCTGTCTACCTTTTTCAGATCTTTCAAACTAAACAAAATAGGAAAAGCAGAGGGTAACTGTTCTCACTGATGCAGGAGTTGGATATATATATATCCTGTAACTTTTGATTTGCAATTTTGGAAATGTTTGTCAAGAATAGGGGTCGCAAAAAAATACATCAAAAAAGAAAAACCCAATCCAAACCCGACAACAATGAAAGCAACTTATTTTTTCCATTGTTACCATTATTTCAGTATGACTACACAGATCAATAAGCCAATATGAGAATTTACCAAATCTACTCTCCCCAAATACCAGCAACAATTAAGCAGTGTGTAGAGCCAGTAAAACCATAGTCTTTTATATTGTCTTTTCCTACTCTTTCAACTTGTGATTCTATATTAAGGAATAAGCATATCCTATATATTTTAAGCCCTCATTCAGAAAAAATAAATTAATGTAAGCTTTTTTTAAGTATTTATTACACTTACAAGCACTTGTAAGCATTGAATCATGTAAAATACCAAGCTGAGATTTATCTACAAGGCAATTCAGGAACAATAAAATCCAATCATTAAAATAAGTGTCTGCATTTGTTAATTTCTATTCATAAGAGAGGGTGGACATTTTGATTCACACTATGCTTTAAGAAATACAGAGGGGGCAAAAAACCTGACCTCCATCAAGAGTGATGTAAAACCAGACCAAACTGTATTTCCACCAAGCAGTTTAGAAGTAATAAAGTATCTAACTATACAATTGGCACATAGAAAAATCACAGCAAAAATACTTCCTCATTAGGAAGAAAATGTGACAGAAGCAGAAAGATTACCACTTGTAAATCATAACTTATGATTTTTTCTTTCTTTCCAGATTTATGGTCTGTGGTTTTCTCAACACTTGAGATATAACACGAGATTAAAAAAAAAAAGAGAGAGATAGAAACAGAGTTCATATGCATTTCCAGTACTTCTTTTTTGTGATTACATACTAAAAACAAGTTATATGCTGCAATAGAAGGTTTAAAAAAACTAGGTGATACTACTAGACTTGAAACCTAGCACCTAACACCCTTGGCAAAGAATGCCTCTTCCTACTTTACCCTGCTGACAGAAATTTGTTCACATCAAGTATGTCAATAATATGTTTGCATCCATACTGTCAAACCATCAACTATGTGTTTTTCTAATTGCTTTTGGTCACATCTCTCAGGTGTCATTTAAAACAGGTATAACTGATAGCAAATATATGAATTCTAATACTGTAAAACACAAACAACAGTGTTAGAATTTGCAATTTAAAAATATCATTAAACATGGCCAAACTGGATTGCTTTGTATTTAACTATGGTCAAAATGCAATGCATATTCTAAACTGATTAGGATGCCAATGCAAAACTGTAAATGAGAGAATTTAATTGTAAAGAAATACTTTACATAAAACTGCAGAGACACACAGCAAAGTAATCCAAACAAAACTTTTAACAAGATTAATTACACCTAAACATTCTTGATACAGCTAAGTAAGTATGAAAAGGATAATTTTATCAAGCAGAGATTCCACCTTAATAAATGCATAATGGAACATAATGCAATTTACCTCCATACACAATACCAAACTGACCAGAACCCAGCACTTCATCAGCAAATATTTGGTACACAGAGCTGATATCCTAATGCATGAAAAAAAGAAATCACAAATATCAGGAGTTATCAAAATGTTCAGAAACATATTAGTTATTATTATTATTATTAGTTATTACAGCTAGGCTGTAATATCTTTGGCACTAATAAAACTCTGTAAAAGGTACCATCATTACACTGAATGGAGTGGGAAAATACAACAAACTTTTCCTGAAGAGGATCCACTGAGCTGCACCAAAAGCAGGGACATACATTCATAAGAACTAACAGCCATGGCAGGTAAGCAGATTACCTCCTGCATATAACACGGACTTCTTTACCTACAGTGCTCTGGTGCTGCTTTCTCATCCAGACACTGCCACTACCAATTACTTTGTAATACTCAGATAAATAAATATCACTATAATAGAATGCAAATGACTCACCACATTCTCCTGGACCTGGCAATTTGAAACAGAGATGCTTAGAGACAATTCTTCTGCAATAAAGAAGATAAAGCCCAGTAAGTAAGTAAAAAGGGCAGACTTTTTCTAAAAAGAGTGGAAAAATGAAAATCAACAAAAACCCTTTACTGACTTCTAACCCAGTATCAGTGAAATAATTTTTAGTGTTGTTTTGCAGAAACTTCATACTCTGGAACTCACTAGATAAATAACTATGGAAGTTTTGCTGGGGTTGTCTTTTTTTGTCCTATTCCTGATTACAAAAATAGTAGAACAATACAAGTGTGTACACAATAGACAGCTGGAGAACCAAAAGCAATAGCAACTGTATCACAGGTCATTAAATGAATAATGATTTCTGGTAGCAATAAAGAAAAATACAGGCAAGAAGAGCAGGTAGATCCCTCACAGTCAAATGAATGTGGCTTCTTATCTTCTGTGGCATCAAGACATACAGAATTAATGCACAAGAAAAGGAAACAAATCAAAGAAACTAAGTAACAGAATAATTGAATTTAAAAAGCAATAAAGACCATAATGTTTAAAAAATCTTTGTTTCATCGATGAACTAGAGGAGCATAACCATCCTTGGAATATAAGGATACATTCAGGAAGTGCAATTTCCTAGTAAATGTATCAGATAAAAATTCTTCAGTCTGCAGCACGCATTGACATGGATTTTTCATTACAGGAATAACATTGATGCACAGGCAAGAAGAGACATACCAAGGAAGGCAGGAAATAACCCTTCTTTTTTTACTTCCAAGGCCAAAGTAAAGCATCACAGACTAACAGACATCTACCACTTGGAGTCTGTCTCTCTGAAGGCATTCCAGACACAACTGGATGTGTACATGTGTAACCTGGACCCTGACTTGTCAGTGAGGTTGGACTGGATGATCTCCAGAGGTCCCTCTCAACCCTAACAATTCTGTGATATTATGTTAACTTAAAGAAAAAAGAAGAATTAATTCCTCTATAAGGTAGATAGAAAACACACTATAGACTTACTGGCACTTTGAAAAGAGCCTTTATTATCCTAAAGGGAATTTAGAGAAAAAAGATGTCTGATTTTTGCCACCTGCGCTTTATCTCAAAGAAGAGATTTACAGAGAGAAGATAGGAACAAATACTAATTCTCAAAGGCACACTGAATTCTGCATCTGAAATATGAACTCTGAGTCTTGCATATGCCTACTGATTATTGACTATGGTCAAGTCAGTACTGAAGTAACCATACAGAACACAAGGGAAAGCAATAAAGAAGTCAGACAAAACAATTCCTACGGTCAACAAAAACTGCTGCAAGCTAACTAGAAAATAAAGATACAGTTTTTGAAAGTGTTTACCAGAGCACACTGAACCCTTGTCCACAGATGGCTAGAGAATACAAAGTAACTCAGAGGTAAAGAGTGAGTTATTCCTTCCAAATAAATCCATTTTTCTAGCTTCTGAAATGTGCAAGAGTAAGGGCTAAGAAGTAGTCACTTCTAAAGAAATTAGTAATGCCACAATTCAATATGTAATCTACAGCAGGTAAACAGCTTATTTTCTCTCTCATTTTAGCTCAGACTCACGCCACAAAGAAACACCCCACCCCAAACACCAAGTACAAGGTTACAAAGGATTCTTTGCCATCGGTCAGACTGGAAGAACATCCTCATTTCTAACTCCCTTGGCTGCAGTGTGGTGTACAATAACTAGAGAGTGCCTTGTGGACACTTTGACACTACAAATTCCCTGCTGCTGCAAGTATTTCAAGCACTAGCAATTTCTCCCTCCCCCTTTTGTTCTTTTCATTTAAAAGCATGCATTTGAGACTTTTTTCCAACTAAAATCTAGTTATCTTAAAGGCTCTTGAGATACATTTCATGATTCACAAAGTGTAGGAAGAAGAGGGATGAACAGATGTTTTGTGGCCTTCTGAGAGTTTAAAAACCAACCTGAGTTGTCTAAAACTATGCAAATGCCACTCCCCCAACTCACAACAGTTTCTTATACTCCTACAATCCTAAACATACTAAAATACTTCCTCTCAGCATCTACCACTGCAGTTCTATTGCCTACCAATGTCAATGAAATTTTATTATTTATATATGAAAAACTATTAGTTTTGGAAAAATCAAGTGTCTTTGCAAGTCTGTCAGCAATGGTAAGCCTTAAGTGGTAGAAAAAAACACGGTGTGTATATATACAGAGAGAGATATACAGATATATATATATGAAAAATTCCGTATCAAAAGTGGCATTTTATGTATGTATAAAGCATGTATGAGGTACCATCTCACAGGTATGTTTCTTCATTGTAATTAAATACCAATGGCAGTACTGGCATTTCATAGTTTACTATTTTAGACCATTGTGGCATTCACAGAAAGTGCCTTTACCTCAGACTACATTTACATGTTCTTAACTGTTGCTGATGCAGAGTAGCCAGATAGCAGAGACAGAGAAACTGATCTTAGAATCTCCTGCAAAAGAAAATTTTACTGCAAGGAGATTAAAGAGTAGCTGGAATTCAAAAGGAAACTAAAAGTGAAAGCATAAATCTCAGTACAGAATGAGAATGAATGTAGTTGCAAAGAACAAAGACAAAAGAAAGAAAACAATATATAAGTTTAGTGGAGCCTTGATAATGAATACAATCCTATGTCAGAGGAAAAAAGGCAGTGAAGGGGCATAAGAAAAAGAACACAGTACTTTTTGTAACTACCCACAGCTCAGAAGAAGTTTTTTACAGCACTGATGGTATTTACACTGCAACACTAACTCCTTTTCTTCTCCTTAGCTACTGACATCTCACAGAATTTTAAAAATACATATATATATACACAAAGGTGCTAACATCAAAAAACATCCAAATTTAGTTCTTTCAAAGTGTATGGATATAATCTGAATATATATATTTAGTTATGTATATTAGAAATATCTAATCTGTGCTCCCCTTTTACGTCTGTGTTTGTGTTCCTAGTGGTCCCACAGTAAAACTCTGCATTAATGTTGTAAATCTGATTCTTTACTACTTCCTGCTACAACAGATTAGAGGATTTGCCCACCCTCCACAATCCTGAGGGTCACTTTTTAGAGACTCATGGAAAATGTTGGACCCAATTCAGCAGATACTTCACTCTAAAGAAGCACTTTTCCCAAAGGATTCACTACCATCAGCAGCCTCAGCACATGAACAGCAGCGCCTTGTCTGCCTGCTTACTGTGATCTTTTCCTTGTCCTGCAGCAGTGCAAACGCTAGGCTGAGGAGTGACTGGCATCAAGGCCTGGCGAATGGCTTTCTCCCAGCCCTGAGCTACGTCAAGTCCAACTCCGGAGGCAGCGAGAACTGGACTGTGATGAGCGCTGCCATTGTTCTCGCCAACAAAGTACACCATCGTGTCAGTGATGATCTCAAAACAGTAGGGGTTGCTGCCCTGCACCACGTGTGAAAAATCTCGAGGTTGAGTCACCTGGAGAATTTCTGAAAGTGGAATCTCCTGAAGAAAGATATTAAAAAATTAAAAAATGAAAACGCACATAATATTTTAATATACTAACACCCATAACTTCAAGCGTTGCAAAGAAACCAAAACAAATATACCAAAAAAACCAAAGCCAAAACACCAAGCTTCATAAATAAATTCAAACTGCACATGACCATCGCCCACCCAGTTTTCTGAATTCCTATATACAAGCCTAGACAGATTTTCAGGCCCACCACAGTTCTCTCTACACAACTACTATTTTCTACTCAAACTACATTTATATTCATCATGAGACACACCTCCCCATCGCATGGGTAAAGTGATGCACAACTAGAGATGACCATTTTCCCCTTGCAGTTTATACAGCTTAGGCAGAGAGGAGCATGAAGGAAAAAAAGGGAAACATTAAGGAGAGGATGCAATTATACAAGCTAATCAATAAGCACTGCTTTGTGCATCAGAATAATTTTGGGTAAAGATTCTCTTTTGTACAAATATTAGTGGATATTATCTATCTGGTCACTTTAAGACCATGGTAACAAGACTATCACAGAACAGATCTGAAGGAAGAAATGGTTTCAAGTTCACACTAGCTGGAGGAAGATATTCCACATCCATGGAAAGGTGCAGGTGCATGTCCCTTGCAAGAGCAGTGAATAAGCAGGTGAACACCAGGCAGGCATTAGGAGGATAAGAGACGGCAGCTGATTGAGATGAAGAGCAAATAAATGAAAAGGCAAAAACTGTGAATTACTCTAACAGCAAAGACAAACAATCACATCTAATCAGTTTAGACAAGGGATGCAAAGGGGCAAGTGAAAGCAGTGACATAACAGAGCAACAAGCAGGAACATATTTTACCAGCTGTGTTTTGAATGCACAGGGCAATACAAGTATCAGAGAGGTCTGAGAAGAGACTGCATTGGTCAAGCTAGGGATGAAAAGGATCTGGGCAAGTTTAGCTGGGTGTACAGAGAAAAGGCTTGATCTTAGAGATGTTATAAAGGAAGAAGCTGCAAGATTTGTACCCCCACCTAAAGGTATAAGACAAGAAAAGGAAAAGTCCTGTTTACACATTCAAATGCATTTTCTCAATATTCCACCACCAAACACAATCCTGCATTGACAATACACTAAGCTCCATTTGTATAAACATAAGGCTATACAGTAAATTTTCCTGTAAATCTTGCTTGAAACTTTCAGTTGTACAGAAGGAAGTAATTTAATTTGAGGAACGTTGAAATAAAGCACATAAGCATGCAAACTTTCACTACTCAGAGAACACAAAATTCCAAGCCTTCATTCAACTGGTGGCCAAAGAAATTCTCTGGTAATTGTGAGGAAAGCTTAATATGCCAGGTAATTCAGGAGAACAGTACATGCAAAAATGTAAGGAGAGACATACTCAAGGGAATTAGAGCAGGAGCTGCAAGCAACTTCTCAGGGTTAGTCTTGGTCCTTCTCACTTACAGGCTTTGGGCAACAATTAACCTGGTCACAGTTTTGATTCAAAAAGAGATAGGAAAATGGAGATAATACATAAACTGCTCACAAGTAGACTTCATATCTATAAAGCACTGAATAAATCAAGTGAAACATAATTATTACTCATCATTAATTACCTTGTAATATTTTGTTCCAGATTCATTTTGAAATAGTGTGAGGCATTTGCTGTCCAGTCTCCAGTAATGTCTTTTTCTCTACAAAATGTACAGTACAATTACATAAGGAATAAAGCTCTCATTTGGCTTTTGCTATCTCATTATTTAAATAAAGACAATGCTTTAAATTACTGTGATAATCATTCAAAATTAATCTGCAGTTTAATCTTAGCTACAAAAATTTAAAAATAAACTTTGGGAATAAGGACTTTGTTTTAATTGAAGAACAAGCTCAAAACCAGCAAAAATATCCCACAAACTAGCAAAAATATCACTTACCTTACAAGAAAAGCAGTGATAACAGGAGTTATCTCATACAGGAGAAAACAGTTACTAGACAGGTTTTACTCCAGGTGCACATTCTCACAAAATCTGAATCATTTAAATTTAGTGACAACTGTGGAAGTCATGCTTTCCCCCTCTGTGCCCTCATATCAACATAGCAGAGGTTCAAGCACTGAGTAAGCCTAACAAGTCCTTAATTCTTTTGTCAACACAGTGGCAAAACAGACACATTATGAGATTCAAATGAAAAAAATACTTTGTGGGGGGGGGAAAAAAACCCAAGACAGACTAAATAGCCATTTGCTGTAAGCATCCACCAACAAGAAATCTCTCCTACCAAAAAGTAACATGGATTAACAGTTGTTTATAAATGTCTTGCAATTTAAGCAGAATATTCCTTAAAACAAAGAAGCTTTTAGAAAGCTAATATGGCTGGTATGAATCTAAGATACTTTGCTTGCACCATGCTCATACAGTTAGAAAACCACTTTCATATTCCTGGGACAAAAATCCAAGACCCTTAACTCTAACTCAGGATGAAAAAGTTTGAAATATTATTCTATTATATTTATATTTTCTAAACTTTGTCATATTAAAAGAATTTTTTTTGCCATATTTAAGCAGAGCTTAAATCCCTTCAGTCAGGGAGAAGCTAAGTCAACCTATAGGAGTTAGAAAACGAAAACTAGATCAAAAATGGATTTAACTAAAAGGAATTCCCAGACAGCACTGGGACAGTAGGTGAAACCAAAAGGGTAAACTTGTCATTTTGACATGTATGCTCTTTATTAAATCGTGAGTCAGGAAAGACTTTGGAGGAGAGGAATTAAGGAAAAGGCTGGTCACTTCCTCAGGGATTCATAATCTGCCCCATACCCTACTCTGAGAAAGGATGGAACCAGGGTCAGAAAAAGAGTAAAGATGATGACATAGAAACTTCTCATTTTAAAGAGTAAAACATCTTGTTAACCAGGGAGCACAAGAAGCACACAGATCCTGCTGTTAAAATGAACCTGTCTGGAAGTGAGAGGAAGCCCAGTTGTTTCAGGAATAGGAAACAGTCTGACATGCAGAGAACAGAACGCTCAAGGGAAATAGCCGATGTTGTAATGCCCAACACGGAAGTCTCCTCCCTTAGGAAGCTCTGTGAGATCTTGTTTGGCTGGAGGTACCTTGCTTTGGGTCAGGATACTCCATTTGACTGGCCTTTTTCAGTTGATGTCATCGAAGTAGCAACCAGACTGACAGATGAAGAAAATCAAACTAAGCTAAGGTGTTTCATCAGATCACTGTTCTAAGGGGAGGTTAAAAAAAAAAAAAGTCCATGGGAAAATATACAGGTTGTACTGAAAGTTTAAATCAGAGCTGAATACCAGGTCTGCCCTGAACAGTTCTGCTAGAACTATGTTATACTAGAACTTTGTCTGCTACCTGGCCTTAGTTTTTCCAGAGCTATCTGATGATAATTGTGACTTTTATGTAGTCTTGGCCGTAACCACATCTAAAATATGCTAGATGCTTATTTTGGATTGTGATAAATACATCTAGGTCTTCGAAAACTGTACCTTAAAGAAATGGTTTTTAAGGTAATTTCACGAAGACCATTTACAGCAATCAGTTTAGCTGACAATCACAAAAAGTTAAACATTACCGTAACCTGAGCTGCCTATTATCACCCCTCAATTTGATTTAATCAGAACTTAAATAACTTCGTTTCTCTAAATTCTTTAGCTCTCCTTTAATCAGATGCCACAGAGATAAAGAATGCAAAAGTGTTTCTGCTGCCTTTCATGGAGTCTCAATATGCTATAATGTTCTCCATGAGATCTGGAAACTTCTTAAATTCATCCTTTCATTCACTTACCAAAAAACAAGAGAATTCACTTCCTCCCATCAGACAATACTAAGGAACCCTGTTATTTTGCCTTCCTCTTCAATACACAAAAACTGAGTAGTCTGCCTACTCAATTAAGAGCTCATTACTGCTGGCACTGGCAACAAACAGCAGTCTTTTTGGAGGATGCTTGCACACCCAAGAACATACAGTCAAGCCACAACTCTTAGAGTGAATTGCTAGAGGAATTAAGGGCTCCCATATCTACATATAACTATTTACAAACACCTAGATCATTAGAATAATACTGTCAACCATTTCGGTACACATCATATTCTTATGATTTCCACCTTTTCACAGAAAAGAACAGAAACAGAACAGAACAGAAAAAGAGACACAAGTATTTAGCTCAACTACTAAAGAGAAAGAAGACCCAAGCAAATTATTCCAAGTTACCTTCTCAGGAAAGCTGAAATACTACACATGCAATTCATTTGAGACAATGTAAAGATGTCTTTTCTTCTTAAAGTGGAGAAAGAAAAGTACTGCTCAATCACCACATGAAGAACTTTTAATAAATTACAGTTTCTCCCTTGAACCAGATTTCTTTATAATGAATGTCACAACTAAGTTCTTTCAAATGATTCTCTAAATCAGAGATAAAATATACTAGTTTAGAGAAATAATTTAGGAAGAAACTAAAGTAACTGACCAGGTTGTCTCTACTAGTATAGTGGACCATCCATCCTTCTTTCACCATTGTACTGCTCTTCCTCTTTGTGTGTTTGATTGACTGTACAACTCGCATGAGAGGAATATTATTGCTTGTTGAAGGACTAAAAAGAAGATACAACAGTTTAATATGTAACAAGTAAAATACAACAGTACTGCAATTATACTCGTTTTACACATTTAGTCCGTAAGTTTCAGGAACAGATACCTTTTTATCCCATACAGATTTAGTTGACAGATGAATTTGATAAGGCATCTGAGCTCCTACTAGCAAGTATTGCAGTACTTAAGAAACAGATAAGAAACACACTGAAATGAGGACACCCACAGAAATCATCTCTCAAAACAATCTGCTGAGACTGCTGGTCTTTTATGCTATTTTACACCACAGAAATATAATTAACATCACCATAACTATAATTTCTTCTTGTCTATGTAAGTTGATTATGCTGCTTCATAATGCTGATAATGAAGGTCTCTACCAAAGCAAACTTTCAACTTATGAAAACATAAACTGGGGTGTGTTAAATCACATCTGCACTAGAAAATTCTATCAATGCTAAGGTATATTAACTGTCCCACAGACAAGGGTTTAATAATCTATAATATTCTGAGAGAGCCATAAATTAAACATACAGATTTTAACAGCACTGAAAATTAAGCCAACCACTCTGCCTAACACTAGAGCGCTACATGTGGCACTAACAGACACATCTGTAAACACGTATTGTGAGGTAGTTTCAAAACAAAATATGTAAGGATGCTTTAACATGGCATGCTGTTACACTACAGAATTGGCTACAGGATGCTGTCATGCCAAAAACCTGAATTGCTTCAAATCTGATTAGAAATATATAGAAAAATCCTACTTAGAGATAGATGTTGTTTCCCACTCAGGAGATCCTTGAGCTATAAATCACTAAAAGTTGGGAGATATCATTTTATGCTCTCCCTCACAAATTTGCTATTAAGCCCTGAGCTACAGTGATGTTTAGTTTGACCAAATACAACCGTGCTTATCTTATTAAGAATGACTAAGAAAATCAGGATGACTACTCAGAATAATAGAAAAATAAAAAGATCAAATGTGATTTAAGGAACTATGTTAACAGTTATTGGATAAAAGACTTCAGAAACCTCAATTTCAAGATAAATAATGCAAACTATTACGTGACATGCATACACTATGATGCCAATATTAAAATATCCCAACTAATGCCTTTTAAATCCACCCATATATAACAGTAATTACATTAGGTTCAAGTCACAGAGACCTTAACCATGCCCTAGCTTTGTTAAGCCATATGTTTTATCCTGCTTTGATAATCTGGTTGTATTTCTTCAATAACTATCACAGCATAACACTTTTTCCAATTAGAAGAGACTATATTCTTTTAGTCTATTTATGTTTCAGATTTTCTTGAGACAGGAGAATTTTACAAAGTATTTTCAAGCTAAAAAAAAAAAATAAAAGAAACGCCACACAAATGGAAAATACACTTTCAGCAATAAAACTGGGCTAATTGGAAACAATTTGCTCAGAATATTAAGCAAATATATATCCTGAGCAAAGAAATCCATCCTATAACTTACCTGATTGTTTTGACAGCTTCCTCATCTTTGTCTGCATCGAGGTCAGATGGATCCATAAAAAAGATTTTGTCCTCTGGAGGAGAGGGCTCTTCAGCATCGTCTAGAACTCGACTACCATCACTATTCATTTCACTGCTATCAACTTCCATTGGCATATCCAAGTCCTGGCCTGGGCTAGCAGGTTCTGGAAACAGCACAAGTCAGATATTATTTCAAACATACAACCGAAAAAAAAAAAAGTGGGTGTTGTAGGATTTTATTTTTTAAGTTCACACTTATGGAAATAAACATAAAACTACAATCACAACATACAAAATCTTCACATTTTTGCTACAAGATACTGTACTGCTACTTCAGCAGAGTATGCTAAAGAAGATTATCAACTTCATTTTGCTAAATGCCAAGGCAAGAGAAACCCAACTAAAACATGAACTATACTGAAAGAAACAGAGTGAAAAGCTTAAAGTCTGAACCTAAATCTCATTAAGTAATTCTGTTCCACAAGTAATCAGAACAAAGTAACCTTTCAATGGCTAGAGATGACCCAGAGAATTATTCTTGTGCAAATGAAATTCTCCATTAACAGAAACCCAACTCTTCTCTCCCTGCTCTTGTAGTCCATAGAGTAAGAAAGAAAAGGGGGGCTGTGGAATTGCAGGAAAAGAGAAAAGCAGAACAGATCTTATTCACTTATAATTTTCTGCAGGAAGAAATTTAGTGTTTTCAAAAAATGTACAACTGGTACTATGGAAAACTAAAACAATATAAAAATATAAGTATGTTCATCTGTAACCTTTTTACAGTTTTTTTTTTGTTTGTTGGCTTGTGGGGGGTTATTTGTGTGTTTGTTTTTTACCTGGGGTGAGCTCAACTAAAAGTGGGAGAAAGAACACAAAATAAATTGCTCCTTCGTCTTCAGAAGAACTACATGAGACCATAGTTCCCAAAATATGTGGCCTTTAGCACCTTAGCATCACAAGGGCAGTAAAACCATCGTGTTTTGATGCAAACATCATGTTGCACATTGCTGTTCACAGCCACCAACCTCCAGATCCAGAGAAGAGCCTGGGAGCTGGAGAAGGTTGGCATGAATGAATGGGATATATTGCTCAATGGCAACAGACCCACTAGCTAACACAGCTGTTGCCCAAGCCTCTGAATCAAGTTGTGCAGTTTGATGCAATCTGCTGCACGTCACCAATTTTGTTGTACTAACAAACGTGTGACAAGGCAACCACAGAATGGCTGAAATCAGAAGAGATTTTTGAGGGTCACCTGGTCCAACAACCCCCCAAGTTCATTTCTCCAGTCTGTTGAAGTCCCTCTGGATAGCAGCACAAACTCTCTGTCATATCAGCCAGTCCCCTCAGTCACCTGCAAACCTGCTGAGGTTACACTCCGCCCCATCAAGATCATTAACAAACATGTTGAGCAGGACTGGACCCTTTGTTGGCCCCTGGGGTACAGCACAAGTTACTTGCCATTGATAACCACTCTCTAGGCCCACCCATTCAATCAGTTTTTAATCCCTATCTGCTCATCTCTCCCATATTTCATCAGCTTAACACTGGTCTAAAACTTTTTTAAATACTCTAAATATTCTTCCACAAAGTGTTCTGCATACTCTTCTTTCAATTCTGCAAGGTCTATTCAGAAAGCAGTCCTACCTCATTGAGGTTTCCAGAACTTAGAGCAGAGTTCTTTCTTTTGGTTTGGCTTGGGGTTTTTGTCCTTTCTCTTTTATCTCAAACACCTCAGCTAACTCCGGCCAGTAAAAACCATGGATATGAGTAAGTTGTAAAAATGGTATGTGTCTTCAGATATTAACATTTTAAAGTATCTATTTCATGGTGAACCATGAGCAGACTGATCACAACAGGTCTTCATATTTGTACGTTGGGGTGGCTTGTAGATTTTTCATTACCCTTGAGCAATCCCAAGCAAAGGATAGTGAACTTGTCAAGACGGATTAAGTAAAATTTAAGTCACCAGTGTGTAGTTTTTACAGTGAATCTTTTTCATTTTCACTGACCTTAGTGAAAAAACTGGCAAGATAAATAAAAATATTTCAAATATTCAGAGATGAGAGAACGAAATACTAATGCATCTTGTTCAGCCTCAAAAGGTCTCTCACTATTTGAAAGTATGTTTCTCATCTTACCTCCATTGAAAATAACCTCTCCAAGACAGTCTCGAGGTACTTTAGGTGCACAGCGTTTGTGGCAGTTGAATCTGCAATCTAAAACAGCAGATAAATAAGGCCATGATACCAGAACAGCAGTCCTCACTCACCCAGACATGAACATTTATCAATCACATCTTCCAATACAAACTTCAGTTAAGATTCATACATTTGCATGTAACTGAAGACAGCATCAATGAGGTCACCTCCAGGAGGAAATGAACAATCTTGTCCTTATGTCACATGCTGATTTGTCCCACCACTATTTATTATGTCAATACTTCCCCTTCCAGTGCAAAATGGTTTGCTACTTCTGTAGCTTTTTCTGCAGCTATTTTTTCCCTCATGATGTAATTTCTCCCATTCTTTCATTTGTTCCACATCCTTTTTTTCCATTGCTTTATGATTTAACTGTCTCATCACTAACATTTTTCTCCACCTGCCAACTAATACTTGTAGACATCAGAGACTTCTACGATCACACAACTACATCAGAGCAAGTATGTTCTGCAGTAAATCCTGAAGTCCAATTCCCCTCTCATTCAGGTTACAGATTTGCCTGACTACTCAAGCTCCATTTCTTGCTGACATGGGGCAGACAGAATAACGTTATGTCCAGATTTGGCCTGATGTGGAGATGGAATCTCACCTGGATGTGAGCCATTTCTGCACCCGAGCTATCAGACACAGCCTACTGAACAAAGTCCACTGTACAACATTACTGGTATTAACAAGAATTTCCTTTATTAGTAGCATCCCTGTGATTGTCAATTCCATCAACATCACGAATTTCAAAACGCCCTACTGCCCCCACAACTGTTTTCATATTGATAATTTAGCCTCTTTTTGCTCTCCAAAGCAAGCTCAATGTGTTTTTCTTTTAAGCCTGGACAAGAGAAAAAACATTATCTCTCCATTTTTAGTAGCGAAGGAGCCAAATTCTGGAGCAGAATACAATACTGCTCAGCCTCTGAGTGCCTAAAAGGATGCGTCCTAGGAGACCCATGAACAGTCCTTTTTACAGCCATGGCTTCAGTCCATATTATGGAATACAAATACTTCACTACTTTAAAGTAGGCTGGAAGAAACAGAGATATTCCAAATCCTGTCAGGAAACTAGAAGACTGAATCTATCCTAATAAATTAAACTACATTCACAAACATTCCTGGATACTGCAATGCAATTCTCTAGTCTAGTAAACAGCTACAAACATCCCCTAGCATGCTTTTGGCCCACAGCATTAGCATAATCCTAAACAGTTCCAAGGTCCAGCTCATAAACCGGAGCATCCTATGAAATTGCTCCAAACAGGCAGTCTGTGTAGAGCCACCCAGGCTGGGATGCTAAGAAAACTTGTTCATGAACATGGGTCATTCTGTCCCAGCTGACATCAGTGTCCAGGAATGTTTCTGGGCACATTTAATTTATTACCACAAATACAGCCTTAGCATCTCAAACATCATCCTCAGAGCCCAAACAGCACCCTGAATTAAATCAAGAAATCCAGGGGTAATCAGAAAGAAATCTTATGGGTAGTCAGAAACATAAAACTACTAAAAGACCCCAAGCTTTGTCAATGTGCACAAGGAAGTCAGTGGGAAACCTTAAGAATCTGCAGAATGCAGTATGAAAATATTTGAAATGCTTGGCATTGATTCCTGATATATTAAAAATAAGTATAGGATCTTACTGCATCAATGGAGGCCTATTAAGAGACTTATTTCTGTCCTGCACATATACATAGCATTTCTCTAGGCTTGTTTTCCATGCATAAATGTTTACAGTATGCATACAAGTAATATTTTTATCAGGTGTCATTCAATTCCCTGAAACTGATGTGGTAGCCCCATTTGTTCAGCTGGATACAGTCACAGCAATTGTATATGGCCAGCAGCATCTGTATGTTAGAACCACAAGGCATCTTTTTCAGGCTTCATTATTTTTGTATCATGTGTATCCAAGAGACATACTGACTGGAAAAAATATCAAAACCAGTTCAGGATGCAGACTTCAAACAGACTACAAAGACTGCAAATAAAAATGAAATGAAAGATAAAACTACTTTCTTACTTACATGAGACAGCAGTATTACTAGCCAAAAAAAGTTAACATAGCTGTAAGCTTACCATTTTTTCTCTCCTCTAATAAAGCAAACTGAAAATGTATTAAGTGACCTCTCTCAAAAAGCTGACCTTTGATACTCCCACATTTGACAAACTCACATGAGAGAAATGGAAACTCCTTTCCAAATTAATGTTTATGATTCACCACTAGACTTTTGTTTCCTGCAACAAAGGTGACAGATCTGCACTGACTAGCAATAAAAAGCCAGAAGGAGATCATATTAGTTATGCTCTAGGAACCACATGGAAGAGCCTGAGAACTGAAGCTGTGCTTGTTAACATAAGCTACATAAAAACCATGCAAGTTCAGCACAGGCACCTACCTCCAAAAAGTAATAATCAGTATCCTGTACTAGAATAATACAATGAAAACGCACAGATTCTTTAGTGGTCAGTCTAGCATACAGATATTGAACAAAAGGAAGCATTTCCCATTGTTATTAATTCATAATTATCCTTCTATAATTATAGTGTTTTCCATCTACGCAATTAAATCTTATTTTTCAGAAAAATGTACAATGCACAGAATACTACAATGAAAGTGAGGGCTGCTGTGATCTTCTGAAAATCACGCAATTCTTCAAAAATTGCACTTCCCTATTTTGCAGTACACAGTCACCTAAGTTGCAAACACTTTTAAATACAAGACCTTTACTGAAATTTGCAGCTACAGCAGAAAGTTAAATGGCTACCTTTGCACTGCATTCCTTGGCGAAAAAGACCCTTAAGCAGCCGTTTGCAATACTGGCAGATGGTGGGACGAGTGTAAGAGTGAACAGCAAAGGTGTGTGGGACCTTCACTCTGCAGAGCACCATCTTATCCATCCAGATGGGGCGGCCACTCCAAGAGGGAATCCTCTTACTAGGTTCTGGGCAGCAACGCTGGAATAAAGAAGGAATACATAATTGGCACCAGAACTGTTCCACTGCCATGACTGCTTTGAAAAGTCACAGCAGTCAGATGAACTGGAAAAAGGCAAAAACTGCACTCATTTTTCAAAAGGACAAAATGGACAACCCTGGGAATCACTGACCTTTCAGCCTCCTCTCTGTGCCTGGGAAGATCACAGAGATCCTACTAGAAGCTATGTTAAAGCACATTAAGGACAGGGAGGCCAGTGGCCTTCCATTATGGAATGACTCCATCAGTGAACAAGAAAAAGGCTACAGATGTAATTTATCTGGAATTCTGTACAGCCTTTGACATGATCACCATAACATCCTTCACTCTAAAGAGAAGAGATGGATTCAATGGGCAGACTTACAGGAGAGTAAGGAATTGGATGGTCACATCCAGAGGGTAGCGGTCAATGGCTCAGAGTCCTGACAGACATCAGTGACAAGTGGTGTCCCTCAGGGCTGACACTGGGACCAAAGCTACTAAATGTCTTCACCAATGACAGACAGTGGGAGCGAGTGCACCCTCAGCAGGTTTGTGGATGTCACTCAGCTGAGTGGAGCAGCTGGCACACTGCAGGGGCACAATGCCATCCAGCAGGACCTGGATAAGCTTGAGAAGTGGGTCCATGTGAAACTTATGTGGCACAACAAGGCCAAGTGCTGGCACTGCACCTGGGCTGGGGCACCTCCCTGTATCACCACAGGCTGGGGATTGGTGCCAGCCCTGCTGGGAAGGACTTTTGAGGTCCTGGTGGATGAAAAAAATGTCAGTGGGGCTGTAAGGGAGGTGTTGGCTTCAAAAGTGACCAGACAAGAAAGCAGCCTGGCCAAGAAGCTTTAAGAGGACATTCTGGTATTGTAAAACAAAACTATGAAAACACCAGATGGAAAAGCCTTACAGAAAGCAGGAAGTTATATATGAACCTTTATTTCCACAGAAGATAAAATGCTAGAAATTCACTCATGACATTTATTTTTTAAGCAACCTGACAAGGTTCAGACAGCACATACAAACCTCCATATAGAGGGTAAAAATGGAAAACACTGGAGGCAGGCAAACCAAATTCCAATCACCACCTCAAACTATCAGTTTTTAAGAGCAAGGATAGCATGCTGGATAGCTTACTAAATTAGGCAAAAATATTTAGAAAATTCAAAAATTATTTTGAAACTTAAACCCCCTCAAAAAAATTCTTTGAAATTAAGTTAAAATTAAAACTTTAGCAATTAAAACAGAAAAGGCATTGAGTAAAACAAAGAGGTATCAAAAAGGTACTAAACATGCATATAGAAATCACAAAGTTAAATTCTGTGATAAATGGTTACAATTCTATGTTCACTGAATAAATCTTACCAGTAGTCATAAACATCAAAACAGATATTTTTCATTGCTCAAGATTAGGCTTTTATAGCTAAAAAAATTATGTTCTTGAATTAGACTTTATGATTTGTATTTTAAACTGTGGTAAGAAGAGTTTTAGTGTAAAGTAACAGGTGATGAGAAAAGACTAAGGCACAAACAAATTGATCTAATCACTGCCTGTCCTGTCTTATCCCAATATAGTTGGGATATACTTGACAATTGACATTTGTTATGTATATGATAACCTCTCAGCAATCAGCATAACAAGGAACTACTATGGGTGTCTGTTTTTACTGTAAGCCCTTCATCCCCTACACCCTCCTTGATAGAGTTTGGGGCTTTTTTGGATTAACTCTGTGAAAAGCTTAACAGCAGATCAGGAAAAATTTTCTCCAGTATTAAAGCTTACAATTTGTATTGCTTTGGCCAAGTAACTAATCTATGCTGGTACAATAATTACAGAATTACTCTGTATTACTAAGAAGGCAAGATGTTTTATCGTTCTGAAGCCAAAGTCTCAAGATTTCATATAACCATGAGTGAAAAGCTAGTAATAAAATTAAATATAAAACTTACCATTTATTTTCTGTCTCATCTCTCACTGTAATAATAAGCAGTAAGTGTCACTGTCTAAGAATCACTATATTTTAAAATTCACTAAAACCAATCATAATGGTTAAGCTGGACTCCCATATACTCATCATGAACCACTTAAAACACTATCTAGTTCTCCAGAGGTTAAAGAATTTAAAACAGAAATCGTTTCTCCTTTCACAATACATACTTCTTCAGAGGCAGAGGATGTGTGTTCAGCTTGTGCTGGCCTTGGAACTGAAAGCCCTGCTCCTGGTAAAGACACGTTAGACAGGCGCCTCTTCCTCACTCCACTGCAGTTGTTTGGAATCTTGAAGGCACATCGCTTATGGTAGTTTAAGCCACAACCTGGAAGAGGAGTTTGTTTATTCAAAAAACCTCCCAACATTCAAAGTAACAAAAACAGGACTAATATTTTGAAAAAGCAGTTTTAGAAAGATGACCCAGGAGAATAGTAAAGGCAGAAATAGATTGCTGTGTCATATTCTCTTATTTTAGTGATCTTGGTGCAATTCACAGAAACAGCTCTTTCTCCAGTAAGCCCAGTTCTAGTAACAAGGTCTAAGACTTGGAAGCAGCTGATCTCCCACCACCAGGAGGCTTTCATCACTGCCTCACTTTGGAGCACAAGAACCAAGAAGAATTCAGTGAGAAGGCAGCGTCAGTACCTGACAGCAAGCTGCAGAGTGCTCCACAGCCAGCTGGATGAAAGCCATAAGGAAAGGGATTCCCCTCTGGGAGTCTCTCCAAACTATGTGTTCCTTGTGCAAAGAACACAAGGCTGTAAGCTAGCTATTTTTTTCAAAGTGGGAAACAACAACACTTCTTAAGTCATTAGCCCAAGGTCACGCACAGTTTGCATTAATGCCAAGATCAGAACTTGGGTTTTCCAATGCACAAATCCTTCCAGCTATGAAATACTATTATTTATCACTTGCTAACATACCAAACACAATATAACTTCTTCTTCCTCATCTTATATAGATATACACACACACACAATACACTAAATATCAGAGACTTACCTTCACATTTTAATCCTTGTCGTACCAAACCCCAAAGCATCTCTCCGCAGTAGTCACAAAAAGTAGGAGCCTTGTAGGAATGCACATAAAGTGCATGAGGACGAATCTGGAAATCTTCAACTGTAGCCAAAGCTTTAAAAAAAATTGCAGTAAGTTATAGCTCTTGCCACAGGATCAACAAGGATTTATGGAAAGAACATGTTTTTAAAATGGCTAATTTAAAGAATGCTAACAAGCTATTTAGGAAACAGCATTTTACTGTATGCCACTTAAATATGCATTTACAAGATTGCATAGTTTTCAGTAAACATTTTTATTGAGAAAAAATATCCATCGAACTCTGTAGGCTAATGGCCCCAACTAATCAACAGTATGAATCACTCTGTTGAAAACCTCACTAAGTTGAAGGCAGGCACAACAAGCTTTGCTAAAAGCAACTTTAAACATTTGAAAGAGCAACTTAGTCCTCGTTATTGGTTAATAACCACCACTCTAAGGACTATATTGTTTAAAGAAACCATTTTTAAGAACTACAGTACCCTGTAAGAGTCTGGTTTTATAGGTATGATGCAGCAACAACATTTATATGAAGTCTTAGGACAGCATTAGCCATCAATAGCACGAACTACAGAACAAAAAGACAGATACAAGCAAAAGAAAACCCACAACGGTTGGAGGAACAAATTCTGAATGCTATCTGCCGTTCACCTTAAATAAAAAATTCAAAACTGATATTATTATACTTACAAATTCCCATTTGTATAATTCAGATTTATTTATAATAATAAAACCGAAGAAGATTAAAACAGAACAATGAAAAAATAACAAAACTGAGTACTGAAGCATCAGTGACACCTGGACTTTCTTGGAAACCTCTACCCCAAAGCGTTATGAGACTTAAGTGAAAAAGCTCAAGGCAGGCATGAAAATAATGCTCCATCAAGTCCTACTTTCTTTTCATCTACTGAATAAAGAGCTGTTCCACTGTTAAAATAGTACCTACCAGACAGTACAACCTCAACAAGATCTCCCTCATGTATCTCTTCTGCTGATGTAATTCGTTGCAAAATATTATCTGAGTTCAGGTCATGGCGGAACAGGAGAATTTTGTCATACATGCCAAAGAAACCACACTCTGGGAACTGCAACAGAAATCAAACTCTAAATTAATACATGCTCTTTGATAATTATTTACATCAATGTTTCTAAGAACAGCTACAGAACTGAAGAGTTGTAAAAGTTTCATGGTAACAAAATTAATCTCTTTATTTTTGAGGAAACAAAGCCTTTTCTGAAAATTTCTAATTTTATTTTTTAACCTGAAAAAAAGAAGTGTTAAGTTTTTTGTTTCTTTGGGTTTTTAATCTCTCAGACCTGCATAATCAGTCTGGAAAGTAAAAGCCAATGCAGACCTTTAACTTGGGTACCACCACCTATAACCCTTATTTCGTGGGTATTCTGGTCAGGCAGGTATTTAGCTCGAGACACTCCAGCAGCACCTGCCACAGTTTTCTTGAGGAGCAAGCCAGTTAAAAGGCTCCATGTCATTGTTCCACAGCAATAGATCTACAGATGTGAGAAATTCTAAGTAACATGCTCCAGAGGACACTGCTTCAGCAAGCAAGTTGGACTCAATGACCTCTAGTGATCTCTACCAACATTACCCATTTTCTGTGATTCTGTGAAAAGAAAAACTCAAATCCCCACAAGGACAGAAACAAAAATAAGAGAAATCCACATGGGAAACAGATACACTAAATAACGTGTCACTTTTCCATGATATTGAAAAAAAAGCTTTCCATATTTTCCCTACTCTTCAAAATACTGTCAAATATGAGTAAACCTTAAAATGAAAAGCTTAAAAATAAATAGCTCATGGGGAAAAAGAGCACGAACAGACTCTGGAGAGCAATGAGCAGCACTCAAGCAACTCCTTTGACCTTTTTGATTTAAACCAGAATTCAAACTTGAGGTGGGAACCCATATGCAGAAAAAAACAGGAAAAATGTGGCAAAAATATGGAAAAGCTCAGAAGAAACTTTTAATTAATGAGGTAACAAGTTTGTAATTTACATGTTACACAATCAACGAGTATTTAAACTGCATGAAGCTTGTGGTATATTACCTGTTCTTAACTAAAATCAAGGATTTGTTCTACCAAATCAAAAATATAACAAAGGTATTGTATCCATCATGCCCATTTTTTCACACTTTCATCCCATTCAGAGAAAAAATAATGTCCTCTTTACAGCAGCAATTTTATCTGAAATATCAAGCTGGTCTTCTCTGTTTTGGTGTGTACACACTACATAATTACATGACACATAATACTGAAGAAGTCCATGTTCCAGAAAGCATGCTACCTTGGACAGTCACAAAGGGAAGCAGCAGAATTTGTATAATTTAACCCTTGCAAAAGTAAAAGACAGAGCTGACCAATTTATACTGACACAAAGATATTGAGTCCACAGCAAGAAGAAACTGATTTACTGGACCGATGCCAAAGCAGCTGGCTGCTTCCTCTGTCTGTTGACTCACTCTCATGTTTCCTACGTGAAATAGCAAATATCCACGAATATAATTCTGAAAATTACACTTTTCCAATTGCCCAAAGATCATTTGTAATAGGAAAGAAGATATAAAGCTTAAGAATTAGCTGTGCTGCCCAAATATGTGTCTCAGTATCTCTGCAAGTATGCACAGGACTTGACTTTATATTCAGAACACACAAAGATACAGCCATCAGTTATTCTTCCAGGGGAACTGAAATTTCATATCTGAAACCACATCATAAACTTACTTTAAGCTCTAACCCAAAATCCCATTGTGTCTTGACTGACAAGAAAACAAGATATATTTACATTATTAAAATAAGTACTGTGAGGCTTTATTCCTTGATCGACTGTTAACTTTTGTTAATTGCATTATACTGATGAAGAACTTAATTCTAACAAAAGGGATATAAAATCAACATTACAACAGTATATATCTGACGGCAGATATACATGATACTTTTTAATAACACCAATATTAATTTCAGCTTCCAGGAGGGACAACTCATGACTCAGGGAATCATGTGAACTATTGCCTCTTCGTATTAAGTTCACAGAACCACCTATGAACTGTAGATTTTAAGGAAGCCTCTAAGATATTTAACAGGTCTGAGTCTCCTTTTGATAAAGATATGTCTTTCTCTTTTTTTTCCCCCCACTCTTTAACACAATAACCCTGTCATGCAGCTGCCAGAACATCCCTACACATAATCCCCCACCTCAGTAGCCAGAGGTCACATAATCAACTGCCAAGCAGCACTTATCTTAATTGCTATGATAAAATATATTCTGCCTATGCACTATTTACCCATTCTCATGTACAAATCTTGGATTTATTAAAATGTTTTAAACATACATATGTTTTAAACATATTACATTAGTTTTCATTGCTAAAAAGCATTAAATGACAAAATAAACTAAAGTTACAGATAACCACTCAAGTCCTCTTTGTGACACCAAGTATAATCATTACAAAATGTGAGACATTACAACCCTTAGAAAGCAGCATCAGTATTGATCCAAAGTTTGTAAATAACATTATAATAACTATAATTAAGATTTTTGTTTTCAAATAAATTCCAGACAAAGGCAAAATTAATTTCTATGGAGTAGAAAAAAAAAAGCAAAATCATCTATTACAGATTGTTAGAACTGTTGACATCGACACCCTTATTTGGTTCTCCATTAATTAAATGGACCTTTTAAGCTGTGTATCATGAATGCTCCTCGTATTGTCACAATAAAATTTACTGCCCTGTTCTTCCAAAACAAATATACTTACACATAAAAAAGTGACTGTGAAAGATTGTCTGATTTTGTAACTCTAACATTTAACCTCCTTAAAAGGTATTTATTCTATTTACAAAGTTGAGCTTTATCAATGGCTTCTAGACTAAGATGCAGAATCACACACTCACGACTAACAAGGGAATAATTTATACTAGTACAGAGTACAACAATTCTCTCACTAAACACAGACTCTGTATACAGTTTCTATAGTATGCAACAAAGATTGTACCACAACACATTTTTCTAGGCATTGTGCATGCCTGATCTCCATTTCTGAAATAATTCCAGAAGCTGAAAGGATGAGAAAAGAGAGAACCTATTGATTGGTATGGAGAGCTTCAGTTGCTAGGATGTTTTCCTGAATCCATAAGAAGGACAGGCAGTAGCTGAGGAACCTCACAGTAGCTCCTTTACCTGTCCTGCCTGTGAGGTGCTTGTCTGCACATCCACAAAGCAGCAGAGAGGAAAAATGCAGGTGGGGGCAGCCCACCAACACCCTGTCCAGAACTTCCCAGCACAGGAGCCATCAGGCCACTAAAGTCCCACCTCCACAAGCCAGGGGAGCACAGAGAAAGAAGGGTAGACAGGAACCCAAATCAAGAACTCCAGGGAAAAGATACCCTGGCCTTCATAGGACATCCTTGGACCCAGTTTCCACACATACACTGATCAGGTAAATCAACACTAGATCACCTTTTGGCCCAAGAGGGGTTGCGGTCCAGTGGTATGGTACAGATTATAAAATGCTGGGAAATTAGGATTGTACAATACCTATGGAATGTTTACAGAAGGAAGCAAAGGCAAGGAAAGAGGTGATTCAGGAAGGAATAAACGTGGGAAAAAATCGAGGGATAAGAAGATAAAAGAGGCTGGTCACCTGTAAACAGGGGTTGGTCAGAACAATTGTCTGATCACGCCCTGTGCATCATCAGCACCACCCGTCCTCTATTCTCATTCAATTCAATTTCTAGCTATTTTCCTGAATTCTTTTCTCTTATTCTGAGCCCATGTGTGTGTATGGGGGAGTCTGACTGCCAGCAATCAGAGCAAAAGGACCCTGTAAGGTCAGTGACTGGAGAGGTCAGTTAAGTGAAATCAAGAGCTTGAATATCCAGGTGTCAGCAACTGGAAAGACCAAGAACCAGCAGCTGCTACTTGGCAGAAAGTGCTTAAAGCTGGCTGCTGGAGACATTCACTATTTTTTTACTGGTGGGTGAGTGGGTATGTGTCTGTATGGTTTTTTCTCCACTACGAGACCTCTGGAGATTGATAGAGCACGGGACCGCTGGTGCTGTTTGTGTCCATGTGAGTGCTCACAGACAAACACACTGCTGATCTGTTTGGATCTGTGTGTATACATGTATGTGTTGCACACCTGTATCCAAATGCTAGTGTCAATCAGGACTACATGGTCAGTCTTGCTGTCCGTGGCTGCACATAGGGACAGTGCTGCAGCAGCCTGCAAATTCCTAACAAAAATGTTCAAGTTAGATGAACTAATCCTGCTCTTTCCTTTCCCACCAAAAAAAAAAGTTTCCCAGTTAGAAAAGAACAGACCCTCCCAGGAAGGTACCTGCCTCTTAACTCCTTTCCACACACTCTGGCTCAGATTCCTCTCCTCTGCCCCCACTGCAGCCCCGTGCACCCAAGCCATGGAAGCACTGGCTGGCTGCCCTCCCCACGGCCGGCTCTGATGAGCTGCAGGTGGCCCAGCAGAGCCCTAAGGCACTTGGGCCTCGATGCAGGGAGCAATCAGCTCCAACCAAGCAGCTTGGCTCCTTACAGGCATGCGGCGCCCTGCTCTCTCTTCCGCTCCCCAGTCCATTCGGGAATTCAGCATTCCTTGCTAGCACCTTGGCCAGAAGGCTATGTGCAGACTGCCGGCCAAGAATAACCTCATCGATTAACAGGGGTTTTATTTCAAGTGGTATCTTTTAACAGAATTTTTACGCAAAGCTTAAACTATGTTCAATAGTTGAACTGTATTCAAGTTGTACACTACCAAATTCTTTTCTCTTGTACTGCAGCAAAGTACAGCTTTTATAGCTTGTCTTACGCTCCGTTACATGAAGCTGTTAAGGAAGAACATTATCCAGTTCCTTTGAAGTGCTAAGAGCTCATAATGTAAACTTGAAAACAAAATTCAAAACAGAGTTTTTTAAAGCCTGTTTTATCTTGCGGGATTATACAGCTATTACTTTCCTGCATACAAGCCTAATGTATCTGCACAGTTACTCAGAACATATAAACTACTAATCCCAGTATTACTAAGTTTCCTAAAAGCAAAAACATGACTGTTCCCAGTCTTAACAGTTCCAAAAGAGCATCTAGTGACAGGAAATCTCTTGTGGGAAGTCTACATATGCACTAGACTGTGCCAAAATTAATCTCTGGTACACCAATATATCAACTTCTATCAATAATATATGTAATTCTTTATACTTGGATGGCACTAGCACAAATAACACGACTAGTGCATTATTGCAGTTACACTGAAGAAAAAATCATTGGTGTTATCTAGCATGCTCATACTGTATTACAGTATATCTAGCTTTAACTGAGAGTGCATTGCATCGTCTTTTTTATCCAGAAGAATTCAACCAACATACATCTGTCAGTATCACTGAGCGAAACACAACTGAGGCTTCTTTCTATCTTGGCAGTAACTGAAAAATCCCTTTACTTCAAGTTCCAGGAGTTATTTTACAAAGTTCTGGACTAGTCGCCAAAAATTCACACTAGGGAATAGTGTAGGCGGATATTGTTTCAAGGTCCAATATCTCATGACCCATCATAACGCAAAACAAATGCTTCAACCACTGAAAGTTAATTCCAAAGTCTAATGGTCCAAAACTCCATTGGAAAATCTCTTCGTTCACTGAAGTCATCCATTCTATTATCCTGCACCCCTACCCAGCTATTCACTCCCACTCTTTAGAATCATGTGCCAAATCACATTATCACACAGACAACTAGTTTCAAACATGTTGCAGGAGATCTTTCCCTCACCAGATGCCTCAGTACAGACATACTTGGACTACTGCTTGGCTAGATTTTCCAGCATACAAACCTATCACCATGCTGGAAATGCTAATCTGTCCCCCATGTAACACCTCTGTACCACCAGTAACTCCTCAGCTCTCACGTTCTCATAAGCATGTTGGCTTCTCAGGCCTCAACTCTTGCTAAGTCACTGCATTGCTTAGCTCATATGAAGAAAACAGCTGACAAGTCAAGAAGACAGAGCAGTAGGAGGAAAATAGATCTGAGCACATCTGAACAGAAGAGATGATTTGCTTTCATTTTAGAGTCTTTCAAAAACAAACACCATGAACTATTACAAGCTTAACCTGGAGAAAAACCCAGAACACTGGTTGCAGTACTGTTATTTATTTATACCACTCAAGCTGTTACTGCAAGAGTTGTAGAGATCCATTTTTAATATGGGCGGATTGCAATATGATCCTTGTAATGCAATGAAAATACAGAAGTGGAATCTAATCAGCAAGACATAAGAAATACCCCTCTGATTTTGCTAAATGGTGAACTTGGGTGGGTTCAATCAGAAAAACTGTTCTTGAAAAACAGGTGGGAAGAGTAAGAAACATTGCACGGGTAAAGTATCAGTACTCAATCGAAAAGAATGCAATGGTTAAAGGATCATGAGAATTTCAGGGTAACATTCTAAGGTAGGGGAGCAATTCGTTTGTTTCAGAGCAAAACATAACAAAACCATCAGAGGAAATATATACAGAGAAGGAGAATGCTGCATATGACTGAAAGTGAAAATGATGGACAGGTCTGTGGACCAAAAAAATAGAGAAGCTGTAGAAACATGAAAGTAAAGATACATAAGTTTACTGAAAAAGTTACAACAAATCTTGCAGGTACTGATACTACACAACTAATAGCACAAGCAATACTACAGTAATCAAATGTTTTTTATTTATAGCTCTAACCAGAATAAAGGTAAGCTAGAATACAGCATTTAGAGTATGCTGTCCAACATAATTCTCAGTTTGCAGGAACATCACCACATGTGAGTTTCTAGCTTTAAGTCAATAATCCCTTTGTTCTACTTCACGTGAGGAATGAAGAAACAGTATTCCAACACCGAACACGATTGAGAACTTGCCTCTGTGATATCTGATCATTGTGCAAGGACACACACAGTCTATCTGCTACAAGTTTTTCTGCTTCTAAACACTGTCCCTCTGTTCCAGCAGCCATGTGTCCAGCTTAGGCTCCTCTTCAGATTGCCCCTGAGAACTGTATGTCTTATGTCTGATACTTTAATGCACAGCAACCTAGATAAGGAATGAACGGAGAAGACCATGAATGTACTGGAGATCATAAGCAAGAAATTTTTTGAAGCATCTCTATAAAGTCTAAAGTTTAGATTTTCTGAGGGCTTCTATTAACCATTCCAGTACACAACAACCCTAACACAGTTCTCCCCAAACTTAACTTCAAACTTGCAAAAAAAAATTGAAGAAAAACACTTAAAAAGAAAAAACATCTCCTGATGTTTAGACCATCTGTAATAGAGCTAAGAGACACACCAAATATTTGCATTACTCATCTCACTCTCCTTGCAGACACATGCCTCTTTAGTTTCAGTTCTCTTGATGCTGCTTCTAATTACCCTTCTGCAAAACCTGAACAAGCTACACTGAACACCAGTGTCTGAAGCAGGAAACACAGAAAAGCAGAGTCCTAACCAACATTTTTGACTGTAATTGTAGCCTCAAATACAGTTAGGCAGGCGATTCAAGCTCCCAAGTAAGTGAAGAAGGACTCCTCAGAGTTTTATTTTGTTCCAGATTACGTAGAGGAAAACAAGCCTGAAATGTGACTGTGAAGTAAGGAAATGTCCATTTAACACTAGTAAAGATAACACACTCATAAGAAGAGAACCGTAAAAAAAAGAAAGGTATTTCTCCTTATTAATCAAAGAAATGCAGCAGTAAATAAATACTGTTAAATACAGAACTATCACAACAAGAAACCACACAGTATCCTGCAGTCAAGACAAGACAGTTTAAGCAGGCTGTGGAATACCAGAGGAAAGAGAAGCTTTAACACTGTTGAATCTCAACAGCAAACCCAGCAGCTTCAAAGCTTTTAACAGGAAAAAAACAGCAACCATTCGCATGACTACCAACAAGAACGCAGCTCATCATTTTCACATTAGCCATATACTAATCCTAGAACATTTAACAGTCCTGCAACAGTCACCAGATCTAAGAGAAAAAAGTCAAGGCAGGACATATTGCTGTCAAATAGAGAGTACAGGGAGCATATTGTCACTCGTGCACTAGCTGCAAAACTACTTATGAAAGATGAATCCACCACACATGAGGTTGTTTCCTGATCAGTTTGCTGCCTGCAACATGTTTTCACTGAGCAGTCACTTTCTGGTAGCTGCAGGAGAGCAGAAACTGCAGCAAAGCCAGACAAAAAGGAAAACTGATCATGAAATCCTCATCAGTTTTGTAGTAGATTAGGCTTAGCATGTAAGAAGTTTGAGCTATAACAAGACCTCAAGTTAAACTTTTAGCTGAGCCTGCCGAAAAAACAGAAAGGAAAAAAGGAAAGTGTGAATGCACTTGTTTTCATCTTTCTTTAAGATAGAAGACAGGAAATATGCAGATGTAAAGAGAAGAAGCTGATATAGAAAGAAAAAGCAGCCCCTAAAATGGCTGCGTAAAGGTACACTTTTACATACATGGCACATGAAAAAAAAAATTGACTCAAATAACTCATCTCTTCAGAAAGGAACTAACATGCTGAATTACATTTTGGAAGTTATTATGAAATTGGTTTGTTTGACAACTTGTTTGTAAAAATATGAAAGACGCAGTAAGTTATGAGGTGGGAAAAAAAGATACACAAGCATATGCAAATAACATAATGTGCTTATTTTTTTTCAGGCTATTAGGTGAAAAGGAATTATATAATAAAACTAACCAACAATAAATATCACAATTATCACAAAATGAAAGACATGGAGATAATTCCCCGACCTTGATGGAAAACAGCAATTATTTCTTATTTTATGAAATACTGGTAACTTCTTTTCAGGCTGCTTCCTGGGATCTAACCTTCCTAACCTAAAGATAAAGATAAAATTTGGATGCAAAACCAGCATTACTTCCTTCCTCGAGAGACAGAATTTGCAACAGGGTAGCCAAGACACAACAGAAAAGTGTGCTAAGGTTCTTTTATTTCTTGGTCAACCCTCTCTTAACATAAATTATATTGATATATAAGAGTAACACATGTATTCAGTATACAGAAAAACAATACTAGGATATTATTAGCTGTTTGGTGGGATCTTTAATTACTAACTAGAAACAAAAAGAACAGCTAGTATCAAGTCTGTGGCCCTGCAACGCATGTCTGTAGCCACAATTGGCCCTGTCACTGTGGCTGGCTATACAGATCTAAGAATATTCCTCAACAGTAGTAAGTGTAAGCCAGTAAAAAACCTAAGGTATCAGTGACAATTGATGAAAGGAAAAAGACATCCATATTTGAATTAAAAGTTTCTCCCTTGAGAGTTACCAAAATTTCTTTCTGCATAATTGCACACACCTAACATAGATCTTTGTCACCATACCAAACTCTTGGCATATCTCAGTTGCTATTACTAAACAGCCTGTTAGCAAACAACTGCTGCCATCAGCAGAACACGGTAGCATTATACCATACCTTCTGGTAAACTATTGAGCACACGAGGTCTTTAACAGCAGAGAGGGACAGGTCCTGAGCTTCAATGGTGACAGTCTCTCGAGTGAGACCAATCTGCAGAAGGAAGGAGATGCCATGCATAGAGCCTCGGGAGTTGGTGAGGCTCTGGGTACTGAAACTGCCATTGGAGAGTCGACTGGAGAGCCCCGACTGGGGACTTGAAGACAAAGTTGGGGTCTGTGGTGCAGCAGCATGACACGTAGGTGGGGAAAACTTCTGTAAGGATGGGGGAGAAGAGTCGTTTGATGACATCTGACTTGCTTTACTCTGCTGAGATCTCCCTAGTAGTCAAATTCTAAGTAAAATACCTTATCAGTTCTTGGTTTGAAATGAAAACAAGGATAATGTAAGTTTCCCTTTCTTAGCTCAGTAAAATGCTCTTGACCAGTAAAACTTAAATTTCCCTTTCATTTGGTGCAAGCCAAAGAGTAAAATAATTACAGCTGCAAGTTACTTTAAATTAAAGGTTCTCTTTCTGCAGTTACAATCAGCTGATCAAAAGCAGATTGCCTGTCCTTTAGCACCACATCCAAACACAGAGACTTATATAAAGGCCTCACAGGAACACATCAGCTCTGCTGTTTTATACTTGTCCTTCATTTTCATTAAAAAATAAAAGCTGGAGAAGCAGATGGAAATAGATGTCGTTAATTCATTAAAGGTATCCTTGTTCACCTAATTACACAGATCATATCTTAAATGAAGTCTCATCTTCATGCAGATAGCCTTTTACAATGAAAGAAAATTCTTGAGCAACAACAGAAGTCCACGTATGTGATGACTCTATTCCTCCTTCAGAAAGTCTTCTCTGAATTCACAGGACGCGGTGAACTTGAAGATCAATGAAGATATCCGATTTCATTTTTATAAAATATTTTAGCTCATGAAATGGAGGAGCAGAATGTCTGAAGACACAATCACATTAAATGTAATCTCTAGCATCACCCAGATAATCTCCAGCATTTTGAAACGTTGTACTCTGCCTGTAGGGGAAAAGATAAAGTTGCTATTTCACATGAAATGCATAAAGTCGCATACCCGTGTCATAACCACTCTACTTTTATGCAGCAGAATACCAACTCCTTTTACTCAAACGTGTTACATTAGAAGCATTTTGTACTTCTAAGTTAAGCTTAACTGCATTCCCACTGTATGATACACAAGGAGAATCAGATCTAGCACTGACCAATATGTTACCACAACTTCTAATTGACGTTGGTTTAGCAGAGCAAAGCACTTAGCACTCAAGAGCAAAACAACAAAAAAGGTAGGGGGAGGGAGCAGTAGAACACAGCTCTGCTCTGTACATCAACATTGAGAAGCTGGTGGGCAAGGAAGGAAAACCATTAAATGCATAGAAATGTCAAAAAATACAAGATAAAAACTCAAACACTATACGGCAGCATGTACCCAGGCTATCATTTTAATACTGTTATTCAAGAAAACTGAAGAATGACTTGCACAAACTCTAACTAGAAGAAGATATGCAGAGCATACAATTGAGCATGTGGCTCCTTTGGAAAAAAAATCATTTAATAATACTCGCACATCTTGTTAAAAAAGCAAGTCTACTACAGCCTTTGAAAATAAATCATTTCGTGAGCATGGGCTTGAGATACTCATTACAAGAGGCTATACTACCCGATTCAATATTTCAATCATTTCATGAACAACTGAAATGTTTGAAAATAATAATTTCTAGACTCCCCATGAAATTTCTGCCACAGGAAAAGTTTTCCATGGATGCAAAAGTGGCCCAAATACATAGATACTAAATATTACTAACAGTTTTTAAGGAGCACTGATCCATACAGGATACCAGAATCAATAAGCTCACATATTTTTTCCTTCCCTTATGTAAAAAAAAAAAAAAAAATCTCAGAAAGTGTATTCCTCTTGCAATGAAATTTCAGAAGAGAAATGCCACATCTGCACACAGTAGAAGCTATCCTTCTGAGAAATAAAGCTGAGACTTTAATACACTATGCACTCCTGGTATCTACCAGTGTAAATAGTTCAAAACCTCGCTATCACTGCATTCTGAAAGGCAGGTAAGGAAAGAGAGATACACAATTTGCAGTACTGGAAAGAAAATAAGCTCTTAGTACTGTGATAAAAATTCCCAACAGGGAATACGGAAGAGAGAACCAATTTAAACTCCTGGATTTTCAGCACAGGTACCTAGAAACTCTTGCCTTCAAATACAAGAAGACTTGTTGGACATTTAGTAACAACAGCTGAAAAGAAACTTCTCCCTCAAAGAACACGCTAAACACAATACAGATGAAAGTCATAAATAGGAAGAGTAAGGGCAGCAACAGTAACATTTAAGGACCTTTCTCAAGAAAGCAGCTTCACAGTGCCTTCAAGTTCGCTTGAAGATGACTTGTTCTTGTTTTCTACACATTGCTTTCCTCTCCCTCACCTCTCACAGCAATGTCTCACCAGAGACACGGCAAATACGAAGCCTTAGGGGTGCATTTGAATTACAAAAAACAATGCCTAACCAACATAATAGAGAACAGAAAAGCCTTATGATCTGAAAGAATTAATGAGTCTGCTAGGCAAGTTTAATTTAGACAGTGAAAACACCCTGTGAAAGCTCACCTACAACTGCCTAATTAGAACATTAATTATATTTATCAAAAGCACGCTGCATTTGCATTGACAAAGCCTTTTGAAACCATGTGTATTTGCATCCAAGCCTTTGAAGAAGTTTATTTTTGTTACTCGGTAGGAAAGAATGGATCCTTCTACGAAAGGAAAGCCATAGAAACTGCTCACTTTGTAGTGAGGATAGAGTTCTTCCGAGCATCAAATCAAGTGAGTGTATGCCGAAATTGACATGCAGTCTGCAATTCTGCATTTTTATTTATTTATGCAAGGAAAACCCCACACCTCAAAAAGCGGAGAGGCACAGGGGCTATGAAGGAGCTCCTCTGCCTCCTTCCCCTGCTGCCTAGCTCGCAGCCTGCTCTCGCTCAGAAGCGCTGTCCCTGCCGTTCCTGCTGCCGCCAAACCAAGCGTGTCTCGGGCAGCTTCTCCACACCTGGCCCTTAACCCGCCCTTCCGTCCCGCCGAGCCCCGCTCCAGGCGGCTCCACTCGCAGTCCTTACCCCGGCAGGGGCCGTTCCCACCGGGAGGGCCGGCAGCTCCCCGCCACGGATGCCGGGCGGCACCGGCGGGACGCGTCCTGCCTGCCGCGGGTCACGCAGCCCCGTCCGGGCCGCCGCTGGCAGCCGCCCGTCCCGTCCTGCCCGTCCCTCCCGGGTTTAAATCCCCGCTGCGCGACCCGCCCCCGCCGGCACCATCTCCGGAGATGATGTGGCCTCGGCCCGTCACCCCCACCCCGGGGCACCCAGGGCGGAGCTGCCGCCGCGGCTCTATCCCCCCGCGGGGGCCGGCGGGCGCTCCCCCGTGGCACGGCCCGTACCGGGCTCGGCGGCCGCTCCCGCCGCCGCGGCAGGAACTTTTCGAGTCCGCCCCCGCCCTTCCCCGGCGCGGTGGCGGCAGCGGCGCCGACCCCCGTACACACCCACACACCGCGACCGCGCGGCGCCCCCGCCCACAGCGACAGCCGCGGTGCCCCCGGTCCCGCCGCGCTCACCTGCGGCCCCGCAGCCCCGGGCCGGAGCGACCGCTCGCGCATCTCCAGCCCCGCGGCTCCCCGCACACACACCAGAGCCGCCCGGGACGGGACGGGGCTGCGCCGCGGGGGCTGCCGGGAGCTGTAGTTCCGCGACCGCTTTCTGCCGCGGGCCGCCCGGCCTGAGCGAACCACGAGCCCCGTCGTGCCCCGCGCGGGTGGGGGGCTCAGCGCGCGCGGCGGCGCACGCGCAAGGCTCCCTGAAAGAGTTTCCGTTAGTTTTCCTTGGCCGTGGCGGGCGCTGCCCCGAGCCGCTACAGCGGGACGGGACGGGACGGGACAGGACGGGACGGCCCCGGCTGCGGGGCCTTGCGCTCCGAGCTGCAGCTGCCACCTCCCTGCCGCCGCCCTGGCCTCGCCTCTCCAGCCGTGCCAAAGCCTGGGTCCGCGCCAGCTCGCAGCCGCCGGCTGCGGTGCCAGCGCCGGGCGCGCGTTCGCGCGGCCCCCGCCCTGCCCGCCGTACCTCGCAATACCGCGGCTCCGTCCCCCCGCTCCGCCCGGCCGGGGCACCCACAGCCCGTGTCTCCGTCCGCGCCGCTCCCGGCTCACCTTGCCGGGACGGGGGTGGCGCAGCCCCGCGGGGATGTCCCCTGGGCCGGGCAGGCCCTCCATCGCTGCACAGGAAATGCTTGACCTAGTGTGTCACAGCATCGCGCTGGGCTTTTCCGTGGCCGCGCTGACCTGGGAGCTGGAAGTGCCTTTCGCGTCTCCCGCTAGCCCCCACGGATGTGCGTGCAAGAATTCAGAAGTTCTCCAGGCCCTTTTCGCTGTCCGTCTTCTGCTGCGTTTCAGCCCCCCTTCAATACTCTGATTCACCCAAATCCCATTTTCTGCCCTGCGTTAATGATGCCACTCTTGGCATCAGCAGCAAATTTCTGCACGCAAGATACTTAGCAAAGCAGTGAGCTGAAGTACCAAATAAAACTGGTGCAAGGCAAAACTGCCTCTGTAACCTCCCTCCAGCCCAAAAGCTCCCTGTTGAGAGACAACTCGTAATCTTCCTTCTTGAATTTGGATTCAATTTCTGTGTACAATCTTAAAATATTATCACTACCATAGGAAGTTGCTGAAGTTTAGGTTACGTACCAGACCGACAGCACCTTGAAAAGGCAAACTGTCAAATTCAAAGGCTTCTAATCCTCAGCTCAGTGAGACACAGATGGAGAAGCAGATTAGTGCCTTGTCATTTATAGCTCTGTTTGTAACGTACATTTCTCATTTCCTTCATCTTGTGCTCCTGAGGCCTGGCCCAAAAGCCAGTGAAGCTGAGGGGAGTCTTTCCGCTTTCTTCACCCTGTTTTGCATCAGACCTTTACACAGTGCAGCTGATAGAGAGTGTAACCAGCTCTCTGCTCTGACTGGCGCCATTTTATTTGATAAATAATTAGCCTGCAGCTTCTTGTCAAAATCTGGAAGTACTTTAAACTAAAAACATAGCAGTTAATGGTTGATTCTGCTTTAAACTGGTTTTGAATGCCAAAAACCACCCTGGGACTTTTTAATGAAGGCTAATTCCATGAATAGGGGATGTTCTTGCCAAAGCTCTGCACCAGATAGCTGAGCAATCTTCGTTTCCTTTTTCCTCTGAAGTGGGACTCCCACACGCCAGCACTGTAAACACAGAGCTTGCCTCCATAAACATGATTTCTGATGCTTAGCACAGCAAGGAGTCACACTCTACTGTATTTAAAGTGCAGCAAGCATCTCACATTTTGAGTAGCAGCCCTAAAAATAGCTGTTTATGGACAACACCAGATGGATATTAGGTATTACCACAGCCACTGGGCAACGATTATATTTCTTTGTAAAGAAGCTCAGCTTTGTACCATCCAATAGGGCTGGTGCCATTTAATTTGCTGCCCTAAGCTGTAATAGCTGCTTTTTCATAAATCAGAAGATGGATTAGTTAAAATCAATTTATTACAGAACAGAAGACAGCATCAGCCAAAATAAACTAAACCAAACTGTTCTAAGTACTTCTTTGGTGTTACTTTCTATTAAACAAATATCACTGAAGCATCCAAGCCCTGTTGTGTTTGTAAAGATCTCTGTTGTGAAGATGTGTAAAACACATCTGAAAGCAGCTCTGCATTCAGTATCTGTGTGTGGAGCAGCACATCCATCTGTGCACATGCACAGCTGACTCTGTGTGATTGCAGCATCATGACAGCATTAGCCCTGGCTGCAGTAACTGACAGGGCAAGCATTCTGGTTTGTTATTTTTATGACTACCATAATTAGTGATTTCCTGTGGATTTCATCAATGTTCTTACTTTTTTTTCTGAGCCCACATCATTCCCTCAGATGGTTAGCTTGCTTTCACAGCTCAGCTTTCTCCTCTGATGCCAGCTGTGCTTTACAAATCACTCTTAAATCTACAAGATACCAGGAAATGGGCAACTTTTATTGTATTTATTTGCTTCTATAAACAAAAAACTGTTTTTCTGTATGAACCACAAGGTCTATGTAAACAAACTGCATTTGGAACTGTTTTAGAACTCTAAAAATGCATTAAGTTTTTCCAGTTTGAAAATAATATCCCTAGCATTTGGCTATTTCGTCTGACAATGGATACATAGTGGATACATTTCTATTCACCAATCTAATGTTTTGAATATTTTCACATTCAAGGCAATGCCTTGGGAGAGGTTACTGGTGCATTTGCCCAAGAAATTCCATTAGCACATGCTGCCATGATTATTTTTCACTGCTTTTGACATTGATGTTACATAGCAAAGGCTCTCATTTAGGATCTGCTAGATCTGCAATAAATGTCAGAAAAAAGAGGAAGTAATGTCTCTATAGAAAAAAATATAGAAGCGGTTTTCCTTTTTTTATTCTTTTTTTCCTGTTCATTGTCTCTTTTCTCTCCCATTCTCTCAACTCAACATCTCTCATAAGAGAACTGAAAAAAAGGTTAGGAGTTCAGGTTTGGTTTGGATAAAATCCTGAAATGTGGGTATGTCTCTGAATTACCTCATCGTCTTGGTTTGAGCCCTTAGCTGAACTTTGTCCCAAAACCTGCCTCCAATAAACCAGTGAAAAGTTTAGTATAGGCTTTAAAAACATAGAATCATTGGTATAAACATACGATTTTGACTTTTTTAAAAAATTAAATAAAATCATATTCGTATTTAAAATTATAGGTAATTGAGTTTTGGAATTCACTTATGCCCCCCTCCTCCCCCCCAGTTTAAGGAATGAATTCGCAGATCCTTGCATCTGCAGGATGGGTAGCCTCATTCAAATCATATATATAATTCTACCGTATTGGCTCCAAAATAAAGTTATTTTCCTAAATAAGTGTTAAAGGTAAACATAACCTATTTTACACTTTCCACTTATTAAAGCTTTGTCCGAGAAGGCATCATCCCATGGAAGCAGAGTCTCTTTAAGCTGAATCACCAAGGAGAATCACCTGAATCACCAAGGCTGATAAAGGCTGCTCCAAGCCCCAGAGAGGCGAGCAGTGATGAGTTAACCGGGATGAGCAGCAGCAGCTCAAGCCCACAGGATGCACACCAGGCACCTGCAGGCCCCTGTGCTCCTCTGTGACCATCAGCCCCACCACCCTTTCCTCTGGGCTGGAAGAGCTGCCCATGGATTTCTGAGTCTGCAGCAGCCCAGGCTGCTGAGCCCTGGAAATCTCAGGCTGTATGTGCTGCCGCACTGCTGATGGCAAATCAGCCGTAGCTCAGGCTCAAAATTACACAATCGTAGAGTGGCTTGGGCTGCAAGGGACCTTAAAGACCTGCTGTGGGCAGGGATCTTCCACTAGACTGGGATGCTCAGAGCCCCATCCAACCTTTTGGATTGGAAATGACCTTTTATGATGTGGATCCAAATCACAGCAAACCACACTTCCTCTGCTCTCCCTGCCCCGGAGCTGCCAGTCGGAAGAGCCAAGCGTTAAAACTCCATTTGTAACAGTGGAAGGTGCGGGAGTTGCCCTTCTGGGGAAAAGCGGCGTGCATTAACCCCGCAGCGCTGGGCAGTGCATTCCTGCAGAGTTAATAGCCCAGGCAATGACGGAGCTCGCTGAAATGCTGGAATGTTGGAGGTCAGCAGAAGGAACAGGCTTTGACAGCGGTGCCGCCATCCACTGTCCTTCGGGACTTCAGTAGATGGCACTGTCACACCAGCTGTCTCTTCCTGAGCACAGGAAGGGACGATGTACAGATCATACTGTCACTCATTACTTATGCTTTTCTTCAAAGAAACTACCCTTTTTTCCCCCCTCTAGATGATATCTGATTACATCTATTTGATTTTTCAGAGTAATAATCCAACTATTTAAAATGTATATCATAGAACGGCTGACCACTGAGCGATTTGTTGTCACATTTTCTATTAGGTGGTATGAAGCAGGACTAAAGAACACATTTTTCCTTTAAAAATCCCTGGAAAAACAAAATGTCCATCACTTTTGATTTTCTAAGTTTGCATATTTAAAATAGTTATGTAATTCCATTTTAGGCTGTGAAACGTTCTGATTTCTGTTACGTGGAGTCCTTTTTTTTTTTCTCCTCAGACTTCTTTATAGACATAGAACTTTATGGGGTGGTTATTGGCTATGAGAGGATGTGTTGTATACCATATATTGTGTACCATAATATACCATATATCTCCATTCCAAATTTTGAAAGTAATGTCCTTAAAAAATCCTGTTTAATCTCTCCACACATCTGGTCCAGCACTTACATTTTTATGTGTGTTTCCAATGTAGGTGATGTTAACACTGCCTTAATCTGACTTTACACTTGCCAAATTTGTAATCTATCAAATATTTGTAACCCTCAGAGCAACCACAATCCCTTAGGGAAAAGCAGTGTTAGCTAGTCCTGACTTATATTCTTGTCGGATTTCTCCTGTAGCTATTGTATTTATTTTCTTTTCTGCTAAATTGTATGGGAACCCTGGCACATCACCCAGAAATTCTGTCCAGCATCTGGATTGTATAGTTAACCACAGGAAATCTCATGGAGGGGCAGCAGATTTTTGTTCTGTTGTGTAGTTCTGCTGGGATCACCATCATCTTGGTAGTGGGATTTAGACTAATTTCCCATGACTTGATCTCTGACATGCTGGGGCTTTTGTCTAAAAATCTGTCAACCATGCTGATTTTCCTGGGTAATCAAAAGATTGCCCATTTCTTCCTGTTAACCAGTGACTTGGCTGTGAATTTGGAACAATTTCCTAACAAAGCACTATGTGGACTTTCACGACTGGAAAAAAAAAAAAAAAAAAAGGCACCAATTTAAATTAACTCTTTGTTTTCCCATATATGAAAAAAAAAATGGACACAGCCACATTCTGACTATCAGCTTGAAGGATGCTGCATCTATAGTAAAGCTATCACCACGAGAGGTGTCATCTATATGCTGGGTGGCAGATCCACCAGCTTTTCTAGGAAACCTGTGAAATCTGGGTCAGTCATCTGCAAATCACAAATCACTCCATTTCTCCAACATCACCCTCACTTGCAAAGCTATAGTTACTAGGATGTGCCTTTCCAGTACAAGGCTGATGAGCAGCAATATGATTACTCCTGCTGCTTCCCTCCTTAATTTCTTCTCTTTTTTTCCTTTTAATTTGTTTTGAATTAAGCCTGAACTTTAAGAAATACGGAAAAATCGGAGACTTTAAATGGAGTATCTGTGATGCAGAATAGTTAGATGTTTTCTACAACATCCTCGAGCAAAAACGATAATGTCAAACGTCCTAAAGAAGAAAACATGAGCTCCGAAACTTGTATCTTTGGTTTAATAATTTAAATTGGTGTACTGCAAAATACCACCTCACCACAGGTTCTGCTTCATTGTTAGTTGATAGTATAATTACAGAATTTAAAACACCTGAAGAGCGGATTTTCATTCTAGCAAGTACTGTTGTTGTTTTAGGCCTAAAAGAGATGATCAGAAGAACTTATAAAGGAGTAAATTAAGCCCCTTGGCGGTTCTGTCGGTCCTTGCAGTCCCACCCTTCAGCAGCGCGGGCTCCGAGCTCCCACCCGGCTGCCGGCGGGAGAGCCCGGGCTGTGCCGCGGAGCGTCCCCGCTCCCGGGGCTGCCAGCGCTGCCCGGGGCCGCCACATCACGCGGGGCCCCGTGTCGGAGCTGCCCCTCGCAACACAAAACCAGCTTTTCAGGGCAAAGCCGCAGGCTCCGGCTTTTCCCACGGTGGGAATCACGAGTGCCTGCCCGCGCTGGCGGCCCGGGAGGAGGGAATGGGGCGGGGGCCGGGGGCTCGGGCAGCCCCTGGCTGGCACTGCTGACGTGCTGCGGGGACGGGCTGGGCTCGCAGGCACCGCGGGCTGCCGCACGCACTGGCAGGGCTGCGGCTCCAGCAGGCAGCGCCGCTCCTGCCGCAGCCTCCTCCTCCTTCCCTGCCTCCCTCCCTCCGTGCCTGCTCCGTGCCGCCTCCGCCTCCGCCGGCACAGCCCCGGCTCTCCCCGTGGCCCCGGCAGGGATGGCGGGGATCGCTGCCCGGCTGCTCGGGGCGCTGTGCCTCGCCGCCTGCCTGCCCCCGGCGCTCGGCAGGGACGCCGGAGCGCAGTGGACCCTGCAGAAGGTTGGTCGCGTTTGCCTTTCCCGGGCGCTTCTCGCCTCTCCCTTGGTGTGGGGGCAGCGCCTTCCCGGCGGGCAGGGGTGTGCGGCTGGACAGCCCCATCCATCCTGCCCTGGCTGCCAACGGGAATTCGGGCTGCGGTCACCCTTGGTCCCGCAGGTGAGGGTGGGTGGCATGGCTTCCCTCTTAGCCCGAGCTCGGTGGCTGCAGAGAACAAATCTTCACACGTTTGTCTTTGTGCCTCTTGGGACCGGGCAGCAAGAGGGATAAGCTTTGTCGGGGCAGTTACTGAATTTAAGGGGAAACCCAAACGGGACAAGACAGATCAAAATCTGAAATTATATTCCTTATAACATTCTACTGTACTCCAACTTTCACTGTGATTACGGTGAGTCGGAGGACAGTGACTTAGTTTGAGAAGACAAATACCTCTTCGAGCAGCATGCACTCATATCAATGAAAAATAAGTAGGCACGGTGCTGATAGCTGGTACAAAATTGTTTTGAAAAGATATAATGCTCTAATATGTTGTTGACTGAAACTATATTGTGTCTAATTTAGAGTGGTGTGTGAACTGCTGAAAAAAGGAATCTTGAGATAAGGTTTAATTAAACAGTGGTAAGCTTTAAACCACAGATTTCTCAATGTAGCAGCTCTTAGTGTTCCATTATGAAACGTTAACATAGTTTTATTCATAAATAATTAAACCACATGAAACATAGGAGAGCATAAAACTGCAGATCACATTCGACTAAACATTTCAGGAATTTCCAAACAGAAAATATATTTCTAGGGCCCTTCCCCGAGTGTTTGTGGAAGAGCTGAAGTCAAAGTTCAGCAAGAAGCAACTGAATTCCACTAATCCAGTTCACCATTCTCTTCACCAATAGATCAGAGTCCAGGACAAGCTGGTAAAATGAAGCTTCCCTCACACTTCCCCTTTGTCATTCCCTTTCTCCTTGATTTTATTCACCGCCCCCATTCAAGGAAATGTTGGCTTGTTTGTTTGTTAATGAGATACTGTGTCATTCTGTTCTATTAATTATATCTTACAATACATACATATATATGTGTACAGCTCACTATATAATATATATAGCTCATGTATAGACTATATATCTGTAACATAATACATCTACTTATGTACTAATTATATCTGTAATAATGCATAACACATGTATATGTACATATACAGTATATGCATAAAAACATGTGGGGCTAAATCTTGAGTCACGCTGGTCAGCGAGCAATCGTGTAGCCCCAGCGCTCCTTTCTTCAGCCCCCTTGAGCCCCAGCACTTCACTCTTAGTTGGTTCCATTCTGACCAGTCAATCTCCTCGCCAGTGCTGTCAGTAGTGTCATCCAGCCATAGAACCAGCCTCTGATGCTGATCCTCCCTGAGCTCCTCTGCCTGTGCATGCACTAAACAAGAACAACGTCCTCTTCCTCATCAAATCCTTGTCCTTCAGCAACTTTTGTTCTTTCTCCCTGGAGGGACATGTAAGCCAGAAATTCAAAGTCCTACAGATAAGCCTGGGCCACTTGTAGAACTTGAAGTTTTGCAGTTTTATACAGCTTAGTACAACAGGCTTAGTGACAACCCTGTCACGAATATATTGTTCTGCCTCTCTGTTGTGGCAAAATAGGGATTGACCAACACTGTAAAGAATGAGTCACTTACAAATCTTATTTTGCTTCTCTTGTATTTCATAACCACTTTTGTAACTCCCCTCACTTCCCAAATTTGAAGATGCCTCCATTATTAGAAGTGGGAATTGATTCCTCTTTTCTGAAGTATTTTCATGCATTTCTACTTTAATAATGTTTCTTAAAGTGATTCAATGACCCCAATTACCAGGCATGCTCTTCACTTGTTTAACTACATTTTCTGAACTTCCTTAATTAAATTGTCCTCCTACACTCTTCTGAAGCACCTAGCTTTAGCTTTTCACTCTCCCCTTACAGCTTGCTCCTCCTAAACCAAACAGCTTCCTGACATTTTCTCTTGTCTGTGCCTCTTCTACAATGGTCTAAGTTCCACCATATTAAACTTCTAGTATTTCAAAAGAGTGTTTTACAACTTCCATGGTACAATTTTCAAACTTTTAAAAGTTCATCTTTATATCAGATGAAATGCAATTTTTCTTTAATCTATGTCTAAATTTGCTAGCATTAAAAATGTTAACTGCCCATCCTAAATTTTGGTGTCCTTACAGTCTTAAAATTCAGCTTTAAACACTGTATTAAAATTGGCACAATGAGATTCAGTGTCTTTCTGTCATCCCTCTGCTTGATTTCACTGGTAAACCTAAGTAGAATTGGAGGAAAGGTTCACATGGAGATAAACGGCTAGGAGACAAGAGAAGGGCAGAATTAAATGTTTGCAGTGAAGTCTAGAAAATACTCATGCTTATTCTTGCTTTTACAAACAAAGTAGAAAGTAAGTCAGATAGTGAGGCAACCTCAATTTTTTAACAATATTCATCACGTAGGGTAATAAGATAACAGGTAATAAGATATCTGACTTTTGAGGTCAATTCACATTCTGGCCAGGTCATGGGTTTTAGGTGTTATTTCAGACACGTGTAAAATGACACACACGAGTAGAACAGGAGAGTGAATTATTTTTTGCTTACATATGCAGTGAGAGGGTTAGACTACAGGTATTTATGAAAATGTCAGTTTGATGCAGGAGCAGCCCAAAAGCAAGTCAGCTGCTAAACAAACAGTTTGAAGAAAGAAAAAGGATAAAATAAAAAATACCATTGTCCTACAGTATAAACTACGATGTGCTCATGTTCCAGTTTGTCTCCTGTTGCTCATCTCAGAAAGGATGACATAGACAAGGTACACTGAAGGACAGCAAGTCTGATCAGTTATGTAAAGCAGTTCTGATCAAACAACTAATAAACAAAGCAGTATTTTTTATTAGGGAAAGACAGGAGTAGAGGGAAGACCCTGTGATATAAATGAGGAAGGTATATATGATAGTGCCTGAAATAGGAATCTATAAAAACAGTAGTGGCACAGGAAGTTTCTGAGGAGACAATTGCTAGAGATTGGATAGGTTCAAAAGAGGCATTTGAGATGTCCTTGGGAATCCCATCTGGCATTGAGCTACCACTCCAGAGACTGCAGAGCTCTTGCACATCAGAGATGTGCATTTGCCAGCTACACAAGGATGTCTGGGTCACCTGATACAGCCCCAAAGCCCTTCTCTTGGGCAACAGAAGGGAAGTCACTGGGGAGGTCAGTCACATACTAGAGGGAGGTAGGTCACTGCTGAGGTTAACCAAGCTGATGAATGCCCCAGCTAGCCCCAAAGGAGCCACAGCATCCTGTGCAGTCACACCCATTCTGCCACTGTGGGCAGAGGCCACAATGATACAGCTCGTTCCCTCTGGGAGTGAGTTACCTTAGGCGTTTGTTTGCTTTTCTACATCTTATTACATAGACACAGCATAAAGCTAAACATTATTACTAGAAAAAGCTTCTGGTGTGTGTCTCAATAGAAACCTCAGTTGAAGGGGGTGTGGTTGCAGACATGACATGTAGAATGAAGATGTTAGGAAACAGAACCCATTCATAGGTTCAGGTTTTACAGCTAGCTGGTAGGTAAAACTTTCCCCCATACTTTAAATACTAGCATATTTTGCATGGAAATGGAAGACAGAGAAGCCAGTCATTTCTGAGTGAAAAGGAGTTTCTTAATTACTTTTTGTTGGGAGTAGCACAATGTGCCATTTTTATTGTAATTCTGAAGAAAACTATGGTTAAAGAGATCTAGTAATAGTTATAGCGCTCTTTCTTCTCTACAGTATTCTCACCAACCAAGAATTTTAGGTTCTGATGCTATTCAAAAAGTTGTGGCCAACACAGATATTTCTGCAATGTGGGAGAATGATTTGCGCCCTATCCTGATAGAAAGATACCCGGGATCACAAGGAAATTACATTGTGCGACAGGTAAGACAACACTTCCTGACAACCTCTAAGAATATATTATTTATAATAATAATATTCTGGTAACACCTTTGGTGACCCTCACCAAAGAGACATCCCACTGAAGTGACAGCCACATTCCTTTCATTCAGTAGGATGAAATCTATCACTGTTCAAGTCTAGACTGCATAGTGCCTACATGACATAGCTTGCACATTAGCTGGCATTATTTTCCTGGGCTGCATAGCATGATGAAAAATAAGTTGTTTTGATTTAAAAGTTTGCCCAGGTCTGGTACCCAAAGTACAGCACAATGGTTCTCCTTTCCCTCACATGAGCAGGTTTTTGGTCACTGGTTCAAACCTGAGATCATGCATGCAATGAAGTAAATGACACCCCATCACTTTTTCTGGAGAGGCCCCATCCTGTGCTGTTACAGTGCCCTGGAATGTTGCTTCAGATGGATGTATCAACACAAAAGGGGATCAGAGGAGCCCAAAGGGGCAGATGAAATGGGCAGCATGACAAAGTGCAGCCCTGGCCCATGAACCACACCAGCTCCACCAGCCCAGGCACAGCGGCGTCCCAATGCTGGGCTAACAAGCCCAGGCTGCAGCTGGCCCCAAGGCAGTGACGACTCCAGCACATTGTCTTTGAGCCACAAGAAGTTACCACCCAGAGGGGTTGTTGCTCTGTCAGCACCTCTGCTCTGCACTCACTGCATGGAATCTTCAGGACAGTGTCCGTGCTGGCTCTGGATCACATTAGCCAAAAGGGAGACAGACAATGGTACAGCAGAGTTTATTAAAGACATTCACATCATCTCACTAGCCTTCATCTACCCTTCAGGCACTGACTCAACAGCTTTAAGACAGCCCTAACTACAATAAATTCAGTTGCTACTCTGCAATTGGTAGGTTGGAAAAATGCAGCCTTTTTATGCATTGTGTGTGTGCACTTCTCTTTTGATTTAGTTTTGTGGTTTCTTTAGTGATACTCTGGAAGGCAGCCAAGTGAAAGGGGGAAAAGGAAGAAAAACAAAAAAACAGCTGAGCCTAGGCTAGAAAACCACAGATCATGTTCAAAATAGGATGATCCTGTTACAAGGTAACAGCATGTATTAAAAAAAGTAAGAGTCCTCTATTGTCAAAACACAGTAATGGAGTTTGAAATGGATTACACTTCTTTGCTGAGACACAAAATCATCAGACTCCTTTAAGGGAAAAGGGGAAAAGATGGGAACTCCATCCAGGCTTATATAGTCCCCTTAATCCTTAACAGACATCTTTCATTCTGCCTGCTGATAGCTGATAAACCATACAATGTTGTAAAAGCTTTCAGAGGGTGACCACAAACAAAATGGAAGTTTGTTCTAGCACTAAAATCTATGGCAATATTGTTGTTTTTTATCATTCCTACTGACTTTCCTAAGAGCAGAACAAGTCCTCAAAGTCTGTTTTCCCCTCAGAGGCTTTTCCTAATGTTTACTTAAAGAGAGAGGAATCTGCCTTGAAGAAGCTCTCTAGGGACCCATAAAAATAAGTTGCTCAACAGAGAAACAGAGATGTCCCTCTCATATGAGTTAGCCAGAACTCTGGTTGAAGTATAGCTGGGGTTGTTAGAGGTGTTATCTTCGGGCAGGAAGATAGCTAAAATGAATAATTTGCCTTATAGATTGAAATTCTGTAAGTGTAGCTCATGTAAAGATAAGAATTAAGACATTTTTAAAATGCTGTTCTGAAATGTTTCATCCTTTCTTTAATTTAAACAAATTTACCTATCTGTAATGGCCTTGTAAACAATTTATGTCACTCAAAAGGCAGATTTCTCACAGAAACTAAAAAGCCCAACCACCTCAGATCGACCAACCAAACCAAACAGCTTTTTTTTTTTTTTCCGTATACTGCTGTGGCATCTCTATATGATAATTGTCTAAACAGCCACAACAAGGTCTTTGCAGCCAATTCTGACTTTTAATTTAAAGGCACATCTGAGTTAAGCTTTGAAGATGTTAACATTAAATCATTAAACATTAACATGAAATCTGTGAAAAAGACACTGGCCTAAAAACTTCAGAGATCAAGATCTTAATGTTTCAAAATAATTGGCAATAATTCAAAACACCTTCACGCTCCAAAGAGAAGGGTCAAAAGGAAGAAATAAAAAGCAAATGAGGCAAAGGCTCAGGTAGCAAACTTATACAGTGATATTACATTTTTTGCTATAAAGTTTACCCTTTAAAACGCCATGAACTTATAGAAATAAGCTTAGGAGCCACTATTAATTAGCTAATGACAATTTGTCTGCAACATCTTTCTGAAGCAAGAAATATTAATCTGATTGTCTTTTATAACTGCAGCATATCGAGCACCGTCTTCAAACCTTAAAGGCTGGTTGGGAAATTGAAGAAGATACATTTCAGAGATACACACCATATGGCTATAAAACATTTACAAATATTATCGGCACTCTTGACCCCTCTGCAAAACGCCATCTCGTACTTGCTTGCCATTATGACTCAAAATTCTTTGGACAACAATGGCAGGACAGAGTGTTCGTGGGAGCAACTGATTCAGCTGTGCCTTGTGCTATGATGTTGGAGCTGGCACGGGCCTTGGATAACAAGCTTCAGTTAATCAAGGTAGTATTTTGTTTCATTTTCATTTGCCCTTCCAACAGCAACAGGCCTCAGGGCATTTCCACATTCTTTTCCATAGTCTACGTGCTGAGTTCTCTGATTGCTGGGCTTGTAATAAATCTCACATTGACTCCAAGAACAAACAGAGATCAGTATCTACTACTCTGAAGTACATTATCACATTAAAAATTCTTATAAAAAGGGCAGATATCTAAAAGTTATCTATATAAACATATACCATATAAAAATAACAAATGATACATGAATAATAGAAGTTTCATAGACTTGGAAAGATACAATGGTACTTTCTATCTAAAAGGCACAGAACCTGACTCAGAAGTTTCTATCATATCAAGTAATATCTAGGGTCATTGAAAAGTTTCATTGCATTTTGAATCCTGCAGAAATTTTTGTTACATTTTGAATCCTGCATAAACCTCTCAGTTGTATTCTGCTATGGGACACAGATGAACTAATTGTTGTGCAGAAGAATCACACTCAGGTTCCCCCATCCCACAAGGATTTCGAGTTTTTCTTCTCTCTTTTTCTCTTTTACAAATTTGAATAGTTTATTTATGAAAGAAGTATGATATTAGCAGTCTGTGTTAGCTATGCTACAAAAATCTGCTTCAAAGGGCTGCAATTGCTAGGCACAAAAATCTGTTGAGCCTACAAACTCTTAAAGCTTGTAGGATTACAAATTTGCAGGATTACGGATTCACGAGTGCCATCTACTGGTTCAATATTCACTATTTACAGAAAAATAATTCTCATACGTTTACAGAGCTTTTACAGGAAAAGGTCTCTCAAATGTGAGAGACACTCTACAAAGTTTCAGGAGTGCACTCAGCTCAGGCATTAGGATCACTTGTCAACAGCAGTTTCCAGAAACTGGATTGGTGCCTTCTGATATGCGAATATTTAAGAATGAGAAGATTAACAATATGCCAATATTTTTAATCACAAAACAAAACACTCCTGTAATACAAAGGCTTTCATTCAGAAGCTTCATTTATAATAAATTTGCCTAGTGATTATTTATGAAACAACCTGCACACTGACCTTAAAGACTGGCATTTTCCACTATGACTACACTATTTTACAATGAAAATTGGTTTTTATCATTTAAGATAAGACAGCATTTGACAAAAAGGCAACTAATTACTTTGCACAGGCCACCACTTGTACAGTCTGTTAACAAAATATACTTTGGGATCCATCTGCTTAATACATTAGCTATGATGCTTTTGCTCTGCTTATGGTAGCAAAACAGACTTTGCTATGTTTTCAGCCAAATATATTTATACTTTGACTCGAAGGTGTGATTTTTTATCTTGATGTCTCTACAGTTATACAGAGTAAGTTTAAAATTAACAGGCAAAAACATCTCTCTACATTAAAATGTGTTAAGCAGTAATAGTAATAACAACACAAGTACTACTTTCTGAAACTCAAATAGCACTGATAGTTTCCTCCAGAATGTAATGCAAAGTGACTGCTGCCCACAGAGCTCTGTCATGTGCAAAGGACAAAGGGCAGAAAACCATTGCCATTAGAGAAATCAATATACCACTGTGAGCACCATCAATACCATCTAGCCTGCCTGAGTGACATTCTGTAGAAGCTTTTCACTACTGTTGATTTTGCATCAGCTCCAGCTATTTGGGAGTTGTAGCCCATCCAGGACATGACTGCTGCCAGTGACCCCACCTTTTTAACCACATCGTACAATTTTACTTGAAGCAGTGTTAATTCATAGAGAGATTAAAATATTTATAGCAACTGTCAAGACCACAGCTCCCAAAACTGTCCATTTAGTGGAACCAGACTGGGATTCACTGTGCTGTGGATTATTAAGAAATTCTGACAGTTCAAACAAGGCTTCAGATAGTAGTCTCCCTCTACATTGAGAAGAAAATTCATACAAATGTCTTTTTTGTGACATTAAATACATTTATCATATACATTCTCAGATTTTAATGCTGTTACATTTCTGGTTGTTGAAAGGGAAAGATATATCTGACATACCCACTCTCTTTGCTTTGGTTTAGCATAAGGTTGCCTCAGTGATTGCAAATTCCCCTGAATGAAAAGAAGGGGCTCAAAGAACTATCAACTTGTCAAATATATAATTTACCTCCACTGATGCACAGCTGTAGCAATTATATTAATCCTTGTGATGCAATCGAATAATAACATTAGCACTCCCATCAGGTGTTGTTACTGACACATCTCCTCATTATTTGAGATAATGCTGCTGCTACCTGGTTTTGCAGGTCTCAACACTCATGTCTTCCAAAGTCAGAAATGAAACTTTTATCCAGAACCAAAATCATATGAGACTGGAGAATGTGTCACTATATTAGATAAATAACAATTACCTTGACTGATCACTACCACTACTACACCGTAATAACAGCTAAAGGAAGGTTTGCATAGGGATACCTGAAAATACTCCCTTATTTCTGTTACCTGTATGAATACAGTATTTGCCCTTTATTTAATGTTCTGGCCAGAATCATTTATTTTACTTTTAACTTCCTCCAACAGGCCAGCTCAACGTCAAGACCAGACCTTTCACTTCAGCTCATTTTTTTTGATGGTGAAGAAGCCTTTGTTCGGTGGTCCCCTTCTGATTCCCTCTATGGATCTCAACACTTAGCTCAAAAAATGGCATCGACTCCACACCCACCTGGTTCAACAACCACAAACCAACTGCAGGGCATAGTAAGTGGCTTTCACCTCCTTAATGAACAATAGGAAATGGCATTTTAAAATGTATTTAATTAGTAAGTAACTGGCCAAATTCCCAAGAAACCACGACCCCATTAAAGTTAAAGGAAGAAGCAGGCTTCTGGAAACATGATGAAATATAACAGAGAATTGGCAAGATATTTTCAGGTGATTAGATCTGCTGCATGCAAGTACAAGGAGGAGTCATAAAAATATCAAAATACACAATTTATTAGAATATAAACTAGGATACCCACCTCCTTCAGGAAAAGGTAATTCAAAGTGATAAGAGCACAAACAGTATTGGCCTATGAACAAATCTCCCCTAGCTCAGTACTAAGCTACAGCAACCTCTGTTTTCCTTTGATTCCTACTGACATTCTGGTTGTCTGTTCCCTTCTACTTTCCCTGTTTACTGCTGAGGCACTTCTCTTCTGTCACTGCTTCTTGTGACTCATAAAATGTCTTTCCCTTGATAGATTTCGTTGTTCTCAGGGGAAGAAGCAATTTCCTCTTCTTTCTCCCCACCTACTGTCGTTTTTCTTTTAAAGAGACACAACACACAAATTGCATATTAAGCTATGGAGCCTGCTTCAGCCTGAGGAACAGAGGAATAGCCTATCTTTTCCCTCCTTGGAAAGACAGCAAAATGTATCATATTGCAATCAGGTTCTGCTAGTGAATTCTTCTCAGGCACCATGGTAGAAAAGCCACATCTTTGCCAGGGCTAGCAAAGACCTGCTCATGACCTATACAGGAAACAAAGAATTTCTTTGCTGCTGCTGGTGTAGGAAAGCGTTCTGTACTAAAGATTCTTTCTTCTCTAGGACCTGTTTGTACTACTGGATTTAATTGGTGCACCAAACCCAGTCTTTCCCAATTATTTTCAAAACACTCTTCGATGGTTTCAGAGGCTTCAAGCAATTGGTAAGCAGAAGGATATGTGCTTTGAATGAATTTCAAAACCTAGTGAGTAGTTTCTGAATGTATTAAGCCCAGATAAATCAGATTTTTAGATTAATTTTCTGGTTTACAGTAATAATCTTCGGTAATGTAAATGTGAAATCTTAAATCTATATGAAAATTTTGATACTCAGTTAATAAAACAACTGAGGACGACTCTCAGAAGCAACAAAACAGATTCTATTACTGATTGTCACTCTGTGACATTTGGCAACTGCTTCATTTCTGTGTTTTAGCTCTCACTTCTGTAAAATGATGGTAATAGCACCAATCCTGAGGTCTTCCAAGTATTAAACAAATGCAAAAGACAGTCACCACTGCCTTTTTCTTCTCTGATTGGAAAAGCTTCCACGGGAGAGGAAAAAATAATTCAAACGTGCTAACATTCCTCATTGTCCAGAAATTGTAATAATCACTTTCATTGTGCATTACAGAGAAAAAGCTACACAACATGAATCTGCTGAAGAATCACCGTGTTGAAAGTCAGTATTTCCAGAGTACTTTACATCGAGGCTTGGTTGAAGATGATCACGTTCCATTTTTATTAAGAGGTACCAGAAATTCTTATAGTTTGAAGTATATGTTCAGTAAGAAATGCATCATTTAGTAAATGAGCAAGTGCATATGCTCCTGTTTATCAAGCTTATTTGCCCCATCTTGAGGCTTCTGAATCCAACTTTAGAGCTTTGATGTAACACCTTAATGAAAAAAATTGATTCCTTAGTGGTATGCAGCTGAAAAATCAGAGAAAAAGCATTAAAACAGGAAGGAGGCTGAGAAAAAAAAGTATGTTCCTTCCCAAAAGCAATCAAGGAAGCAGAAGACTGATTTAACTCCTCTTTTATCTAAAAGTTGCAACACATATAGGTGGCTTGATGTATATATATATATATATAGACACACACACATATATGCAGTGATACAGTCCTTTCAAGTGGAAGTTCCTTTATCTGAGGGCAACGCTGTCTCTGTTTTATGGAGTAAAAATAAGACATCCTATTTCACCATTTACATACAGCAGTAAAAAATGCTTCAAAAACAGTCTTAACACTTTCACAAAAACATGGTAATCAGTTTTCAGTGAGGAGCTGCAGTCATTTCTGTCCTTCTGTAGCTCCTAAACACACAATTCAAAGAATCTCAAAAACAACAAGTAGCTACAGATTACTTAAAAAAAGAAAAGGAAAAATAAAAGAGGGAAAAGTATTAAAAGGAAAGGAAGGTGGCATCTTTACACAACACACTCTTTAATGATGGGATGCAGTCACAAGCATCAAAACAAGAGAAGGTAAGAGGAAGCTGTAGTGACACACCCTATAAAGCAAGCTGATTGAGTAGTTACCTGACTCTGTTGCTAAATGGTGAAGTATCAGTTGGCTTAACAGAACTTCTCCAATATTTCTTCTCCAAATTTCACTTTGCTTTTTATAGGGGTTCCAGTCCTCCATCTGATTCCATCCCCTTTTCCTGCAGTATGGCATACCATGAAGGACACAGAAGAAAACCTTGACAGAGCCACTATTGACAATCTCAACAAAATCCTGCAAGTGTTTGTGCTGGAATATCTCAACCTGTGACAGACAAAACATCAACAAATTGCACTCCATTCACACTACTGTTTGCCTACCTTCACACTTGCTATTTAATTGCATTGGAGAGTACCAAGGTGAAGAAAAATGTGATAGTTCTTGCTAGACTTATTACTGATTGAGCTGTTCCTGGCCCATTGCTCCATCAGCCAAATAAGATACCATTAAATAAGACTAGTTCAGCCTGGAAAGAATTTGATCTTTCCATGTTTTATCTCTGAATAAAAAAAATTCCAGAATTTTCCAGATTGTTATCACTGGTTTGTGTCATGTATTATGATCCCAGGAGGGAATACTTCATAGCTTAAGTGTATGATAGTTTTTATAAGCTGTGACCAACTTCTGCAGTGTTCAGCTATGGAAATTTACACCATGTTATCAAAAGAGGCAAAAAAATCACACCATAGACACCATAGCAGACTTCTGCTTCGGGCTGAACTAACCACCTCACGCTGATATGGGTTGCTAGAACTCCTGACACACAGATGTGATTTTTAATCCTCTCTGGTGTCTCTCCTCTTTCCCCTACAAAGGAGGCTGCAAGAGTTTTTCTCTGCAGACACCTGACCACCAGAAAAAAGAGCAATAATCCAAATTCAGTTTTGCCCTTATCATTTGTTTGATACTTTTTGAATGGAGAAGAGTGGTGGAGGGTGATGCTAACAGGAAGGTATGTGGGGGTTTCCCTGTGCTCTGACTGCAGCAGAGGAGATATAAACAAAAGATCAGGTGGTGTGTGGGAGCAATGACCCAGTACACACCATTCAGTCACGTGAGAATCATTCACAATTTGACCCAAAAACCTCCAAACCACCACCCACCTCCTGTTTTTAATACACACTACAACAAAAACAATCATACCAGGAAAGTGATCAATTTAGAAACTATAGTTTATCTAAATACAATTCTAAAGGCAAAGTACTATCAAAACCAAAATGTTATTAAAAGCAAGACAACAGTTTAGGCACCAAAAAGATACCAATTTAACAACCCTGTGCTTTCACACTCCTTACTGAAATTATTCAGTAGCTTTAGTGTAACACTGGCAAAAAGAAAGCCTGGAACGAGATCAATGAAAGCCAGAAGAACAATATTCAAAAGCTACTGGCAGAATTATGGTTTCCACAGGTGAGAAAAGGATGATACCATTTTAAGAAAAAAATTAAAATATCAAGCTGATAGAAGATGAACTGAGAGAAAAAACGTCAATATTTTACTGCTCCAAACTTCTTCCCTACAAAGTTCTACCCTGAGCAAAGAGATTTAAAAAGGAGGTAAGCAATGGAGTTGTAGGCATGTCAGATTTGGCCTGTATGTTACCATTTTCCTAATGCAAATATTTTGGAGCCTAAGACAATATTTACATCCATATCATAAAGTTGTTTCAGAAACAGGTATTTACAGTAATGAAAATTTGTAAAATTTTACTATTACAGGATAGCCTGAAAATTAAATTTAATCTGATTTTTGTAGCTCAAGATGAAACAAAAGCATTTTGTTTTCCTATTACTTTAACATTGGTGAGAAAAGTTTGTCTTACCTGCAACTTCTGAAATAGAATACTATGAAAATTCTAAAAAATTAGACAGATGTCTTTATTTTCAGGTATTACTGTACACCTGTGTAAATATATCAAAGCTTCTTGAACTCTTTGCAATCATATTCTCCTCTACTTCAGCCCATGAGAAAATAGGCTAAAAAACTACATTAAATCTTCTGAAGTTTGAATATATGTAAGTATAAGGCACCTTCCACACCCTCCTAAGTGGTGAAGAAAGGTAACAGACTGGCCAAATATAGAAATATTAAACATGAATTTTTGTGGCTGATTTCAGTGAACTCCTGTGGTACTTCATATTTTGCAGGACCTCTGAAAAATGCAGTACACATTTGCAGTGTGGACTGCTACTCTGCCTCTCTGAGAATTTGAAAGTTAACTTAAAACATGCTTCATTGTGAAATGTTGGATCAGAGGGTTGTTATAACTGGGAAAAGCCTGGGTTTTTAAAATCTCTATTAAGACTTAGTTGAAACCATAATTTAACCGTGCAGTATACCAAATTATGCCAATTTTCTTACTGCCTGAGCATGCATCTCTCAAGTTATATTTATCCAGTCCAAGGAAATGAGATACAGATTGCTGTAATATGATTCAATATTTCTCAAAATGTGAAGAAAACATGAAAAGGCTTGCTTTTTTTTTTTCTTACCACTCTGGCTTTTGGGTTTGGGGATTTTTTTGGTACAGGAAAAAAGGGCTATCTCCTAACTGGATGCTAGCCCTGGAAAAGTTTACTTAAAGGGGGAAGGGTCACCATCTTAGTGATTTATACAATCCATCATTCATTAAAAAAATAATTGCTGGAAGGAAAACTTACATCAGTAACCATGTGAGTCCAAGAATCTAAGCTCTCAAAAGCACAAGAAGTAGTCAGTAAGGCAGACATGGTACAAAGTGGGTTCTCATTGCTACTAAGGCAGGGGGAGAACAAGCAGACAGGACAAAGTCAAAGCTATTTCATAAAATCCCAGAAAATAAAATATACAAGTGAAGAGATCGGGACTGGTATCTTTTCTACTCTCAGTTTCAACACTGAATATGACTAAATATCCAGATCCATTGGGTGTGGACAAGCACAGGATGGATAATCATTTCACAATTCAGAGAGAGGCTTTGTGTTGAAGAACCTATGGCCAAATAGTTTCTCCTTCCCCATTGGATGGTGGCAGCAAAGGTTAGAAATCAGTAGAGGACTTCAGTTAATCTAATAAGCAGAACTGCTGCACAGGTTCTCTCCTTGAAAAGGATTTGTCACATCTCAGTCAAGGGGAAGGAAAATAAATAAAAATCAGTTTACCAGCCACAAAAGGCTGTCACTGGCTTTGTGTGCCAAAGGTGTCTGTGGTTAGCACCTGGGTTAAGGGAATGCAGAACAGAATGAACTCAAGAGCCATCACTCAACATGTAAAGCTGAAAAAAACCCCATATTATGGTAGTTATTTGTCTTGTAATAGGAGCTCTGGCTCCTTCTGTATCAGGACAAGGCAGTTTCTTACAAGAATCTGAAGCAAAGTAATGGTACATTCCCCTCAAACTCTCTAAAGCTGAATGCATTTACCTACAAGTGATGTGATCCTGTGTGATCACAGCTGGAACAACTCAGGGGAGTAACAATGCCAAATCCTCTGGCAGACAAATGACAGCAAGTACCAATCCTCTTTTCTCTCTAGCTGGGACAGCATTCCTAGCATTAGGAATCAAGATGATACAAATTATCAATTCTTATTCACTACGTACCAAATAAACATTTAGATTGTGACCACCTAACAGCAAAACACAGTTAGAAAAAGCAAAATATATTAAAAAATGCTTTCCATAGAATTATTCCAAGGACCCAATCTATACTGATAGTAGACCCAGAAAAACAGTTCTGAAGTTTGACAACCTGCTCATTGAGACTGAAGTATCACCCTGGAGCATCAGTTAAACAAGGTATATAGAAAGATAACTACAAAATCTTGTACACAAATTACCACTTTTTCCTTGTCATTTAGGAATTACACTGATTTTATTTTCCTCATATAAAAGGTGACATTTTACTCTGTGCTGATTTAACAAATATTCTTAATATATTCATAACAATAAAGCAGCTAAAAAGCTGTTCTAATATCTAAAAGAATATTTATCATCTGCACATATGATATATATTGTAAACAATCACTCAAAAGTATTTTTGTTGAAGTGATTATATTGCACTCAGAATTCTGGGATTCTCACCCTCCTTTTTCATTTTAAATCAGAGATAAGCTTCATTTTTTTAATAAAATGGAGATTTAATTTTCTACTGAAAACAAGTAAGCATGCATTCAATATAATACAATGTATTGAAAATATCAGAAAAAGGGCATGTGTTTGATTATGAAACTGCAGTAAGGAACAACTGTTAACCAGGCCACACAAAAGTAGTATATTGTAAACATTCTGCTGGCTCTAAGGTGTTGCAGATGCTGTAGAAAGTGCAGTCTAGTTCAGCACCCAAGAGGTACAGAGAATCTGTTCAAGTGTTCTGTACTTCAGTGAATTTCCATGCAGCAATGGCACATGTAATACACTCACAGAACGACAGGATAATGGACCAGAAGTGATTACTGAGTCAATACTGACCTCATAGAAACAGAGTCAATTGTTGTAACTTCATTGTAATCTTTAAATGAAAGTTTGCCAAGTCATCACATTTTCCAATAGAGCAAGGAAATTTTCATCTTGCTGCAAATCAAGTACAGAACCAGATTCCTTACTTGTAGCTGACATGGACAGCGTCCCAGTGGCAGTCTGGACACTACCCTCAGCCTAAAACATCCCCAAAAGTTGCATCTCCATCATGCAGAATGTCACCTTGCTTTTGCAAGACTGACTCCCTCCTCCAAGCACTCGTTCAAGAAACACAGGTCATGGAGGGGGGAAAAAAAAAGGAAAAAGAAGGAACGCAGCGTTCTTACACAGAAAAAGAAATCCTCAGCCAGTGAAGAGGCCATGGATCTTTAAAATTCAAATTAAGGTTGCTTTCTCCACTTGCATGAGAAAGATTTCTTCATCAAAGCAATTATTGTCTGGTAACATAGTATCTTTGGAATCCCTGAGATACTACAGCTCCATGTAACCACCTCACCGAAGTGGAGAGACTGACTTAGCACACAGATGAAGGTGGAAGCCAATATATAGCACCCTGAGTTGCAAGTGGAACAACAGGAATGGGCAACCCATTCCTAGACGGCCAAGAGATGCAGAAGAATGTGCAGAGGAGCAACAGTAACATAGATACTGCACAGGGCAACAGAAAAAAAAAGTTAAAGTATTTCTAAAGGGCCTTTCCCTGTTGTCAGAGCAGAGAAGGAAAAGACAGCAATGAGAAGAGCTCTCTGAGAAAGGCCCTGAAGAAATGCAGACACCTCAATGTACATTAGGACAGTACTGCAAATGCAGAGACAAGTTAAGTGGTCTCATTCCAAGTGTGCCCCAAAGGTTAAGCACTCCTGCAGTCACTGTGAACTCTCAGCGATCACTGACCTGTACTCTGGATATAAACCAGGAATATAAATAAATTACTTTTCCCCCTGGAACTACCAAAAATACAAAGAGGAAAATACAAAGTCACAATCAAATCACAGCATACTCTCCGTAGTCAAAAATGAAATACTGGCTTCAGAAACAATAGCCATCTGTTCTGTATCCTAAATAGGGTTAATTGTAAAAAAGAGGTGCTTAATCTTAAGTTTTAAGTATTTTATTTCCCAGTATATTGCTAAATAATTTTGCAGTTAAACCAAAAAGTAAGAAATATCAGAGATGAGTATGGAATACTTACAACTAGAAAATGGTTGCTGAACCATCTGAATTTCTATAAAAGCATCAATAAAAATGTAAAAACACAGTCTCACAAAATCAATTACAATCTGAAATGCCAGATGCCACGATGGTGACAGCATGAATATTGACGGATTTTTGCAACCAAAAACTAATTGTGACTTGGCCCAAACATGGCTTAATACAACAATCAAACATGTCTGGAAATTTGGACTTGCATTTCTGCCATTTTCTATTCTCTCAGCTATTCAGCATCCAGTAATTCTCGCTAGAAAAAAAAACGCTACTTGGTGACAATTTTATTCTCTTATGGAGTTGTGCTGCATCTCAATACATTCTTGGATAAATGAAGAAGAGTGAATAAAAAAGATGAGTAGAAATAGAAACCCTATAAAAACTACTTGAAAAGTATTGTAAGTCTGCAAAATATCTGTGGCATTACACAGGCTACTGCTGATGCGAAGGAAAAAACTGCTATTTAACCACTTCATGAATATGAACAATGCACTTGTTCCCAGCCATTTAGAATGATTTGACATTCCAAATGTTTATAAAAATTGGGTAATAAAAGAATTAAGTCAATACCCTTAAGTATAATAAATAATGGTGTTTATTATGGTCGGGGTTGACCACGTGCGTTTGTTCCATATCTGCTTGGGACATTTGCAACACCAGTTCTGAATCCTTGAGCTGCTCCCACTCCTGGAATTCCAAGTCCTTGATTGAGTACACTGCTGTAGGGTGCAGATCCATGATTGAAGCCCAATCCATAGGGCTTTGTCTGAGTGTTTAAAAGGATAACTGGACTCACATTTTTGCCTGGTGTGTTAAAAGCAAATTCTGGTGGTGGGCTGCTGGGCTTAGCTGGAGTGGAGGTAACAGGGTTCAAATTGTCAGCAGCTTTCAAAGATGGCATTGGAATAATGTGATGATCCGAAAGGTTCAGAATATTGTTTGCAATAGGCACAGATGATAAGGTAGGTCTGATCCAGTCATCTTTGAAAATCTGAACAGTCAAGGTAGAGACCAAGGTGTATAATCTGTTAGTGACATGGGCAAGTACCATTTGTTCATTTGCATCTCTCCGAATTCGGACATGGACTGATCCAGCCTAAAAAGTGATAAAAACAAGCTGGCTGTCAATTGTTATTCCAATAAAGATTCCCCACATGCATCCAAGAAGAGGTAAATTATCCAGAAGAGAATTGCACAAAGACATTTTGCAGTGGAAACTACTGACTAAATTAAGAATCTTATTACAGGATATATTCTGATCTTTCCTAATATTTTGCTCTCTTATGAACTTATCAAGATTATCATTCAGGAAAAGTGAGTGTTAAAACCAAACTACACAATACAAAATGTGCTGGCAAGAAAGGCAACAACTGGGGGAGAAAAATGGCTCAAAAGAACAAAGTACAAATTTAGGCGTAAGTGGCAGAAAAGTAAACTGAAAGCTATTTTTACATCAGAAAGAGAGTACTGCTGCCTTTTTTGTTGTTTTAAGAATGGTAGCATACTGGAAAAAATCAGTAAAGAAATATTCTAAGAGTCTTAATTTTCCAGCTGTCACGAAATACCTCCATTAACTTAGGAATAACCAAGTTCTGTGTGATCATTCTGTATCACAAAAAATACCTTTTCATCTCTTTCAGCTTACAGAATTACTGGTACACAATTGTAGTTATTTTGGTCTACCTTCTGCCCTAGAAATGCTGAAAACATATGATTGTACTGTCTACTGTAGACCTTTGGTGCTTGAAGGGTTACAGTTATTTCTCTCTTCCTAAACAATTTACACTAACACATAATTTTGAAAAATGTTTTTCCTATTGTTTGTAATTTTCTTCACTCCAAAATATGAAAGAAATTCCAGTTGCAAAAATGCATGCTTTAAGCCAGCTGCAGTATACATTAATATCATTAACCAACAACAAAGCTTAAAAAATTGTAAAGGACTGGGGAAGAGAAGTTTTACAATAAAGCACAAGGACTGAGTACTTATTTGACTCCATCAAATTTTTTATAATTAATATTTCAGAAGAAATATCTTACTTTATGTAAAGTAAAAAATTAAAGTAGTATCTGACAACTTTTTTTTCAAAGGCTAGAAAGATAATAAAGACATAACTTACCAAAGTGCCAAAACCTAATGTCCAGAAATGCTCATTTCGAACTTCCAACACGCCATCCAAAGTTGAAACCTAATTTTACCCAAACATCCACAAATATGAAAATAAATTATAAGTTTCAAATCCCTTTAGAAGCATACTTTTATACATAATTGAATAACAAATAATTTTCAGTAGTGAAATAAAAGCTCCATACACAGAACAGATGATGTCTGTTAATGTCACTAACGCTTATCTAACACACTTTTCCTACCCTTAAACATCCAAATCCATCAAAAACATTTTAAGGAACGTATTTCAAGTAACTCTTGCTGCCAAATTGCAGTATGTTCTCAACTTGATATGCTGCAATTCAACAGCTGCCAGTACTCCTTTTCCTCCTTCAACTTACATTTGTAAACCACTTTAATAGTAGCTCAAATTTAAATAAAACCAGCCTGCACTACTTAAATAGATTTGTTCCAGATACCTAAATGACACTATTCATCTTGGAAAGCAAGATTGATATTTTCTACATCCAGCTAAAAAAAATATTTAGAAAATAATTTTAGCAACTTCTTGGACTAGTCAGAAAAATTCTTCACATTCCTGAATGCTTATTAGCTGTACACACTGTGCTATGTATTATACACTGACTTACCTCTCTAAGAAGTTTATCTAACTGGCCAATCACATGAGGTGGGGTTGTCTTCAAAAAGAAGAAGAAAAGAAAATACAAGTTATAATAAAGATTAACTGTCCCTGCTCAAGTAAGAGAGCCTTTAAGTCTGGTCTACCCACACAAGAGACCAATGGCATTTTCATTAAATTCTTATGACTTTGTGATGCATATTTGCACAACCTTTAACATTCTTGTAGCATATCACAAATTCCCATGGGAACACTTCCTATTTGCAAGCTTAAAACAGATTTCAAGGGTTTGTTTGTTTTTTGGGGTTTTTTTTTTGTTTTTGTTTTTTTTTTTTAATGAGGCCATTTAACAAAACAAAAACCACAAAATCTGTTGATTTGGGAGACTGCCTTACCTGGAGTAGTACTTTCCCACTGTAGACACTCATGGGATACATGGTACCAAATGTCATCAAAGCAATTGCTATAGCAGAGGCTGTGTCCACAGCAAAATAATTGCTAGGAAGAAAGAGCAAATTTAAAGAAACACTAATATTTACGTTTTTGAAAGGCAGAACAACTTACTTATGATTCTTTTTTCATTCTTCTAAATTATATACATTTACAGAATTTCACACATACTAATCTCATTTGAACTCTCACTCATCTTGGATAATAGACAGATGCATTGACAAGAGTTGCAATGCCATCCATACAAAATGCAGCTCTAGATCAGATCATCCCCTTCATGTAAAAAACCTATTTTCCCACAGACTGGATACAGAAAGAGCTACTGTTTTAAAACAACAACTGCACATACTTGATTTCAATGAGCATATATGTAATGCAAAGAGCCAGAGCTCCAGCAATATCAATCAAGACAAAAGGGTTCATCCGTGGCAGAAAGATGCTACTCAATCCTGGGATGATTCCACAAATACTGCAACAAAACAGAAAAAGCAGTTGTCAGCCAGAGCTTCATCGTTACTTTGAAATTCGAAAACTATACCCATTATTTAGCATTTGACTTCTAACACACCTTGCTGTCACAGCATATGATGAGTACTGTAAAAGTCCCACTAATTCTGCTCAAAGGCTGCTGTCAGCAAAAATTAATCAAGTGTTTTTTTCTGGGAACACATCTTTATGATATAGCTGTATCAGCTGTCTGCAACACAAGTGCTCCATGGGTTCAATATTGGTATTACACAGAGACATTATGTAATGCAACCATTGCATTATTAAAGGCAGTGAGAGATTAGCATATCATCAGTCTTCATCTGCCACCTTGGTGTGCAGGAGTGTCCTAAAGCCAAAGCAAACTAATTCATGGAGTCTGAAAGAAGAAAGAAGACCAGCTAGTTGAATAAGAGGAGACCAAAAAAATGCATGAGGGAATGCTGGGGAAAGTATTTATTTATAGCTATTTCCTGTCAATGGGAGTATGAAGAGAGAAAAGAGTTTCTGTACTTCCCAGTGAATTTAAGTGCATGTCATGTCCTGGAGCATTTCAAGGCAAAGACAACATGAAATGTTTTGTTGCTATGGTTAAAGTCAACTTATGTTTAGACATCATGCCTGCTTCTTTAAGAATTTTAATCAACATAATTATATACAAGTGCAGATATTTTTTAATCAGCATTGCTTCACATAATACATCTGAAATAACCTGTATGTAGTTAAGCCAATATGAAAAAAAAAAAGAATTAGTATGTATACAGCTATCTCAAAACCCAGTAGAAATTACATTACTCTTGATCTGGGACCCTTTCAAGTTATCCCTCAGTGTCTTTCCCCTTAAAACTGTGTTTCTACACTGATAAGAGGAATGCTGTGCTACTGTCTGTGATTGGTATCCACCTTTTTATTTTTTATTTTTTTTTTACAATAAAACTTGGGCAACCTAATTATTAGTCTTCCAAAACTATTTCACAGATTTTGGTTCTGATGATGTAACATCTTATAGCCATACAAAATCAATTCTTCTGTTATCAAGTCAGCATTCTCTGCTTTCCTTAACGGTAAAAAAGATCACAAGATGCAGAAACAGATGGGTTTTGAAGCATACTTAACATGTTTTACAACTTGGTTTAACATTTTGCTTTAGATACTGACAGACAGTTGGAAGAACATGGATGGATTAAAATAAACTTCCCTGACATCTGACAAAACTATTTGCAAACAATCTGCATTCAGATATCCAACATAAGCAAAACAGTTAACAGACAAGATGAATTATAAACACTGCTTATATCCCTGGAGGACACGGACTTTGCAGTTTCCTGCTGGACAGGTGAGGAGTTTCCATAGCTATGGCTGAGTAATCTGTTTCATGTACCACATTTAAACTCAACCATCTGAATCATTTGTCCAGCCCAAAGTAAATAAACATAAATTATTACAAAATATCTCAGTAATGGATGTTGTGAAATGCAGTTCAAGCATGTAAAGGATAATGCTAGTTTTCCTATTCTCATCCAAAGAGAATTACATACAATGTACTGAACACATATATTCCAAAGAAAAGATACCTAGAAAGATGTATTTCTGTAAAATTGATGTATCTGGGAAATATGGGAGACAATGGCTGCTCCAGAGTTCATACAGGAGAGCTACAGTAGGTAAAGCTATTTTAAAAGCTCTAAGACAAGTTTATGCTTCAATGCCTCTCCAAATTGTTATTATACACACAAAACCAACACTGCCTTCCAGAAGCTAATGATTTTGAAAAACAGTATAAAGCTTTACCTTCTACTAAGATCTGCAACATGTTCCTGAAGCCAACTTGTGCTGGCAGCTGCAAAAGAAAGAAGGTAATAAAGTTAGCACAATCTTAAGTACGATTTTGAAGTTACTACATTTTAAAGTACACCTACATTTTATTTTAAGGGAAGAATCCAATATATACACTTGAATGAGTAAATATATCTCAACAGATATCCTGGCACTTGAAAAAAGCCAAAAATCTGTCTTTTCCAGACAGCAAGTACAACATCCATCTCTCATAATAATCTGAAGTGATTAAATACAAATATAATTGCAGGTTATAACCATTATCTTTTATATAATATAGTGTATAATAGATATTTATAACTATGGACAATTTACAAGACAATTAGGACAATTTACAATTGCTGAAATGACTGCAAACCTATTTCACATGAAAAAGGGTAAAAAAAGGTAACAGAGCTTTTAAAAGAACTATTGCATTAACTTATTTTTAATATACACCCACTAGTCACAAAAGTTACCAGACAAGTTATACCTTGATAAAAATATGAATGTTAACATTTTTTTCTCAATTCTTGTTACAGTCTAATTTATCACATACCTTCAGAGACATAAGCAAAAGGCTTATTCTTAATGGAAAGCATTGTAAATAAGTTGAAAAAGAGAGCCACGAAAGTACCAACCAGCAGTCGTCCCCTAGGGAGGGGGAAAAGGGTGTCTTAATTTCCCATCATCACAGAGCATGACATTAAGCTGCAACTACCAAAAACAGTATCAAAATACTTGGCTTGGTTTCCTTCACTGAGGCTGAAAACAAGTAGGATAAACTAGTATAACTCTTAATAACCAGCAGTGGTTTATGACCATAAGGGTTATAGGAGATCACTGAACTTCGTACGTTATCGTTATCACATAATGCTCGTAATGCTGAGTAACAGCTCTTAGCTAACTGCATATATGCACATCCATATGTATTTGCCCTTTGAAGATAAGAAAACATTGTCCCCTCAGCAGCACAGCTAAGAAGCTTAGCTTTCTATGGAATTATGTCATATACACCCTTCTTCTAGAACTTACATCCCATTCCTTTCCCCCATAACACCTTCTTTTCCTTTCCCCATGTTCTTTACAGTCTGAACCCTCTTTGTAAAACTTTCAGTTCCCTGTTGACCACAGCATCCTTCCTCCCCACACACCAGGCCTTCCATGAGGCCACAAGAAACAAAAGGAACTGAACTAGGAAAAGCAGCAATATATAGTTAGATCACTGTTTGAGAGAACACGAGCATTAAATTTCAAGTGTACCTTGAAAAGAATGGTTTGCAGGATACCTTGCACATGGTTTGAAACAAATGCTAAGGCACCAAAAGCAATCTGGTACTGAAAATACTTGCATAACTAATATATGCTAGGTAAGAATTAGAAACATAAAAGGACAATAACGCATTTTACATGTCAAAATAATTTCTTACGTGTGTATCTCAGGCTGTTCCAGAAACCGCTCCGCACTACAAGAATAATTAAAAATTTTAGTTATATTCATACAGTAAAGCCTTGATACCTAAAGCATGTTTTTACAGTTATTAGCATTAGCTGCCATTCATAAATAAAAACTGATAGATACAGTACTGCAAAAAAATGGATTGCTTAAATAAACACAGCAACTTTTATAAGCAATAAAATCATTTAACACTGAATTGAAGCAGATGTGATTTAGATTTCCCAAATATTTCCAAACCGTGCCACATATGTGCTAGTGACCACGAATGCTGCCTACATGATAAAAATATCCTTGTAAATGAATATGCAAAAAAAAATTTCTACTGGCACCACCACCCGTGTTGGTGACCACAACAAACTAAGGCTGAAATTCCTGACTTACAGCCTCACACTAAGCAAGGTCAAATAAAATAGACATTGGATCCTGTGGTGGAGATACAGATCTTTTTTCACCCATCAGTGAGTTAACAAATAAGCTTCAGCTGTAACAGAAAAACCTGCTAAGTTTGTGGAATTTCATAAAATTGATGTTGGAACACTTGGAGGTTTTGACAGAGGGTGATTCATTCCAGTGGACTGTCAGTTCAATACATTAACCATATAGTACAAATACAGCCCTTTAGACAGAAAAGAGAGCACTTGAATAAAAAAAGGGAAGGTACACTGCTGCAGTTTTAAATTCCAGATGTTAACAATAGCATCATCTTTAAAAACTAAAATACTGTTCTCCACTGACCTCCCAAAATACAAATGCTGCCAAGCATAGACGGTACGGCAAATTAATACTTGAGAAAACTTTGAGGGAGTGGAACACTTGATGCTTTAAACATTCAGATCCTTGATATACTATGAAGCTGCTTTGACTTCAAAAAGTAACAGAAGTAAAACCAAAAAAGTTATGTTTGTTAATAAACTTTAAAAGGTCAAGATGCATAAGGAAATGCATTAAATTAATTATGCAACCTTTTGGAAAAAGCATTCTTAAAACCATTAAATCTTTCCCTAGAAACCTTTTTAAGTACATTTATCAATTCCCATCTTTACATCTAAAGCCTACATGTAGTGTACTAAATGTAGGCAAGCAGTAAGGTTTAGCAATATTTTTTTAAATCTTTTAAGTTTTTTCTAAAGTATCTCTCTACATACAGCACTCATGGAATGTATGGGCTTTTGGTTGATCTGGACTATATTATCCTCATATGTTAAAAAATTAAAGAAAACAGAACATAACCCTACCTTTCTTTCAGTATAAAAAGAGCACCAAGCTGTGCCAGAACTGTAGATGCAAATACAGCTAGAACTTCAAACCTTTCAAACCTGAAATTTGAGAATTAAGTTTAGAAACACTGAACACTGAACAATGCATCCAACAAAATCTTTTCTGTGCAAGAACCAGCAGGAAACACCTACTCTTTCCAATTCATTCAACAGCAGACAAATGGGAAGGAAATGGAAGTTTTATGGAATAGGCATTATTTTCAGTTTCTTTTAATACTCCACTCATCAGAAACACTTTAAATTAAGCATTTCTTCATTCTTCTTCCTGTCTGTCCCCTACTCTGCAATTGTTCTTTACAATAAGTCTTGGCCCTCCTCATTTTAGGCTCTTTCACATACAGAGTATTACTGATGGCTGTTTGGGGATCCAAAGCACTGACAATGAGGAAGGTATGAAATGTTGAATTATCAAACACTACACCTTGTTATTGTACTTACCCAAATGAATAGACTGGGCTGGGTTTCTTCATCATTACCCAGTAGCTTATTAGACATGTTACCAAACTGAAAAAAGAGGGAGAAATAGTCTGTGATAAATAACAGCAGCCTTTACAAACCTCATCTACAAATATACACTTGAGCCACCAGAACTCTAACAAACAAATACAGCCACATCTTGCCCTGAACTCAACCTCCATCACTGTCACAGTGATGTTCTAAGTGCTCCTCATGTGCTTTCTGAACTTGCCTAGAAATACTGGAACCTGAGAAAGGCTGTTTAAATGGGAAGGAAGCTGATAAGAAAGATAGAAGAGTGAAAGAAAGAGCAAAGAAATCTCTCCAATAAAGTCATCTTTTAGAGATATACCATGAGTTAGATTTGGTACTCATTCAGAATTAGTCTGAGGCCACACCAAGTGTTGCCTTTCTTTTTCACAGTGTAGTTACTCTATGTATACAGCCAAAACAGATTAACTTTCTTTGGCTGCATTACCTACACGAGCTCTAATCTAACTGGCCAGTCACTGACAGCCACAGGTCTCTCTTGTTATATTCTGTCCAAATTTTTCTCCTACCGACCATCTAGAATTCCAATTATTTTGGAATCTCCACGGTAGTAGTCAGAATGTTTCAAAAATGAGTACGGCTTCCTTTACCTATTTTTCCTCCTTTGAACAATTTTTTCTCTATTGAACAATTTTTTCAACTGGAATCCACATGGATTCAGTGCTATCTGTGCTTTCATGCAGCCCTTTTGTAATTAATAGCAATGTTAAATCAGACTGGACCAAGAACTCATCCCTACAACTGATGAACAATCACATCCTCACAACTTGATTCTCAACTGTGTAGAATAAAAGCACAGGAAGTAACACTGTTCATATACAAAGCCATAAATTCATATTCTCAGTAAGACTTTTTATATAGCCAGGAAAATGACAAAATTAAAAGAAGCAGAAATTGATTTTTGCAGCAGAATTACTGAGCATTGTTCTCCCTCACAGCAAGTCAAAACTCTTGAAAAAGATTGCTGTGAGTTTGAAAAATGTTCTAGTCCAACCCCTAATTAACCTTATATAGGAGTGCCAGGAGTGTTCTACCTTCTTCTAAAACTAAAAGAAAAAAAAAAAATCTATACAAATGGAAACTACAACATCAACAATTCCCCAGTTCCCCCAAAGTGAAAAAGGTATTTTGAGTCAAGACAAGAAAAATTCAGTAGATAGAAAATTCTACGAGAAATACAAGATTCATTAAAGTTAAATCTTAATTCTAATGCAGTCATAGATCAAATTTTTTTATGCCTATCCCAACAAGTCATTTTTGTTTCTGCATGTTTGCTGTTGTTATTTATGAATGTTTTACTATAAGTCAGGTAAGTTATAGTATGTAGTAGACATACATGTGACTCAGAAAACTGATCCATACCTTTTATAAGATAGTGGGATAGCAAGGAAGATAATGTAGGCTAACATTTAAAAAATATATACATTTCATTTCCCAACCACTGCTACCATTCTGTGTCTTAGATAAGAACTGAATATATTTCTGACTATTGATATATTTCAATTATCAATATTACCAAAAGTGTTCAGAACTATCATACTAAAAGTTGTTTTAATATAATTTTGTTAGAAAACAAGAAAAATACTGAAAACATGTAATGAACTTATGTGCAGAATGCTTGGCATCCAGCTTGTGAAATGTTTTTGAAATAGAATTACATGCTTCTTGTTTCCTGATGTTAAAACTGAGTGTTACTTCACAATCAGTGACTATGGCATTAGGAAAATGTTCTGAGAGAACAACCAGACAACAGTTTTGTGCTGTATTGCTTCATGTTGTCACACATCTGCACGGAGAAATCCCTGAGTGAACTGGTCAGTTACTAGTCACTCTCAATATAGCTATGGTGGCTTTTACAACATGTTTATTGTGTGCAATTATATACTCATTTAAGCTATATTTAAACCAGTTACTGTTTCTATACTGATGACTAAGCTACATGTCTTTGAACCTGTAACTAAATTTTAAATGTATAGAAACACACAGAAAAAATTAAGAGTAAGACAAAATGGGAAAAAAAACTCACCTGAAAAGGTCAAAGATTGTCAAATATGTGTAAGCAGTTAAAGCTGTAAAGAAACATAAATATTAAAACTTAATACTTAATTTTCAATGCAAAATGCCTATCCTACTATAAATCCCTTCTGTGCAGCTCTTTTCAATCTTCTATCTACATAAACTGCTGATAGACCAAGTCCCGGTTATTCTAAAGACACCAATATATTTAATGGCATAAGCAGGTTGATTATGGCAATCCTAATTCGACTAAAACACGTAATAAAGCCCAGATACAAAAGGTATCACATTTGTGACTAAGTTGTAACTAGGAATTTAAGTACTGGAAAGTCAGGAGATCTTCCAGAAACACATCACTTACCAAAGTAAAAGATCTTTCTTATGTGCATTACTGCAGTGAAAAGTAGGTTCAACTGAATGCTTTACTTGTTTTGCATCTCTAACCTATCCTGAAAGTGCAAGAAAACCTGCATCAAAATTTAAAAACGCATTCTATTCTCAGTATAGGAGACAGGAAGGACATTGAAGCCCCTATCCAAAAGCAGAAGGCACAGAAACCTGCATTGGGTCTGGCTGATCTGGACTTAATTTCCCCACAGCAGCCCTCAGAGTGCTGTGCTTTGCAGTGGCACCTACAGAGGTGCTGGAAACACTCCAGTATTTTGGTTACTGCTGAACATTCCTTGGAAACAAAGAAGCCTTAAGCCTTTTCCATGCTACAAACATCCTCATTCAACTGCAAGTGAGGGTCTCTGCACGTCACTGGTGCTACTTATACACGGAACAGGTTTGAGGACGAGTAACTCAAAAAGTCTACTACTAGTTTTCAGTCTTAAAGATGAAGAAGCTACTGCAGGACGCAAATGACCAGCAGGACTGAAAAACTGCAAATTTTGACAGTTTCACCCATCCAAACCTGTCTGTGAAAAATGCTTCTAAGCTTAATGTGGCAAATCAAAAGGAAGCACCATCTGAACCTGGTTGTGCAAACCCCTAACTCCCATTAAGTACTGGATTTGGTTTTTTCAGTCAGCTGGAACTTCACAAGCTAAGAAACACATGGTAGTTTGTTGTAGTTACACAAGAGCCACCTACCTATGCTGTTTGTAGAGCTGCACCACATGAGCAGGAAGCCAATACATATTAAATTTATAGCACCAAACAGTAAAATCTTCCAGGACTGTTGATGAGAATAAATACGTATTTTAAACTTTCCAAAATTTGCAAGACGGAAATATAACTATCTGGTCTTAAAAAACAGTATTACAGTACTTGGTCATGCAAACAGAACTGGCTTCTCCTCCCACCCAAAAATTCATCACTCATTTCAGAACAGCAAGCCATTACTCTATTTTAAACTTTGCAGATTATTTTAAAACTCATTTATGAATGCCACCATGCTTAAAATGCCTTTTTGGTCTAAAAAAACCCCAGCCATCTATAACATTTGCATTTTACTACAGCACACAGCATCTGACTTTGGAAGACCAACTTGTGCAACTTTATATTAGTGGGTTCCCTTTTTTGTGCTGAAACTTTGAACCCCAAAGCATCTGAACACATTCAGTTTACAGTTGTACTGAACCCACCAGCTATAATTCTGGAGAACACTAATTCACAGGGACAATGCACAGAAGCAATACAGTTTCAAAGATATATATGTATTCTTTTTAAGCACAGCTAGAAAATTCAAAGAAAAGGTTTCATAACAGACTTAAGTTAGTAGTATATTTTAACTTACTACAGCTAATGTATTTTTATTGTAATTATGAGGTTTTTTTAAGCAATACTTACCCTTCTGTCTGCTGCAACCAACCTAAATTCATGTGTTAACTTTCCAACCAACGATCTCTGTGATTTGCGGAACAGGTGTATTGTCCCCTTTAAAAAAAAAAAAAAAGTTTTATTAAAAACTTTATTAAAACCATAATTTATATTAGCAAAAAGAAAATCTTCATTTATGATCTATTTTCACAATTATATCAAAGACTCAGGTGAATTTTTTGTTAACCAGAAATATCACAAACTTTAAACTCAACAATATTTTGGTAACTATGTCGCATGGTTATTATATTAGAAAATGACAAATGACTTAGAATCAAGCTTCATTTAGACATAATCTATAACTCAGGTTTACTGAAAAAGACACTGAAATATCATTTAAAGAGCGGAACTTAACTTTTGTTTAGATGAAACTACTATAAGACAGTCTGAACACACAAATATTTTTCTTCATCAAAGCACACTTCCCACCCAAAGGCAATGGATTCATTAAACAGGAAAACATTGTTTATAGATCTATAAAGGAGAATCCACCACAGAAGTAAAAACAATACTGATGTTGTGGTGGACACAAGGCCAGCAACAAAACGAGACACACCAACAGTCCTGCCTCTGATTTAACCTAAAGGGGTGCTGCATGGCTCTCCTGCAAGTGTGACAAGGAGCAGATTGCCAGAGAAATTCATCTGCCATGGCACTTGTCTCCCTTTCCTCAGAGGGACCAAACGTCTAGATGGTTGTCCTCCGTTCTGCTCTCCCCACAAAGCAGTAAGCTTTCCACATGAAAAGCCCTTCTGAATTGCAATAGAAATTTGTGGACTTGTAATGGATGGTCTGCCATCTGCAGCAGTTTAGGGCCGGATTAAATAAGGCTTGATTTTAAGCTATCACACCTTAGCTGCCAGTAGAAGGCAAAAAGACATACTAACGGGCTCTTCACCAAAATACATTGAATTAACTTTCAGACATTTTGTCAACACAGCTGCATTTCATATTATCTGAGAAATACAAGTGTGGCATGAATTAAAGCACTACTACAGATTCCAAGTTTAGCTCATCTGTGACAAAACACTGGCACTCTCTTCTTTACTAGCAAATCATTACGTGATTTTTAATTCTTAAGACACATGCAGGATGCCAGAACACCTTGGAAAGCTTTTCTAACAGGCAGTGGACAGCTTGCTTGTGAAAGCTATTGTGTTACAGAATCACAAAGAATCATAGACTAGCCTGAGTTGGAAGAGATCCACAAAAATCATTGAATCCAACTCCTGGCCTGCAGAGGACACCCCAAGAGTCACACCATGTGCCTGAGAGCATTGTCCAAGCTCTTCTTGAGCTCTGTCAGGCTGGTGCTGTGACCACTTCCCTGGGGAGCTGTTCCAGTGCCCAGCCACTCTCTAGGTGAAGAACCTTTCCCTAATATCCAACCTAAACCCACACTGACACAGCTTCAGGTCTTTCCCTCGGGTCCTGTCACTGTCACACAGAGCAGAGATCAGTGCCTGCCCCTCCTCTTCCCCTAACAAGGAAGGCGTAACTGCAGTGAGGTCTGTCCTTATTCTCCTCTTCCCCAGGCTGATCAGACCAAGTGACCTCGGCCGCTCCTTTCATGGCTCCCCCTTCCCCCAGACCCTTCACATCTTCCTATCCCTCCTTGTCGCCTGTGCACCCATTGCTTTCCCACACTGCTGGCGCTGTGTCCATCGCCCAGCCACACCTCCCTGTCCACAGAGGATGCCGTGAATCAGAGCTGGGAATTCTATGCCACAGCATTCCGTGCACCTCGTGCAAACCCACGCAGCCCACCCCTGGAAGCGAGCTGCAGCAGCTCAGCATGTGTTGCACCCCGGCACTGAGGCATCCCTCGATCCTACAGTGCTGCCGAGAGCCCGGTGCTGGCAGGGCGGCTGCCCCACACCTCAGCCCCGAGGCGCTAGAAGAGCCCCACAAGCCGTGCTTGTGCAGCGAGCGGCACGGTCTGCTCCAACAGGTGACAGCACCTGTTATCCGTACCCACGGCACTCCAGCGGTGCTCAGCGTGACAAGGGAACGTTTCGCCGCCCAGATGAACACGCACACGCGGCGGTCGTTCCCAAAAGAACGGGTTTTCGTCTTTGAGAAGCGACCCACAGAGTGACAGCCCGACACCGGGGAGCAAGCGCACTATAACCTGCTTGTCCTGCGGCGAGTCCCAGCTCCCTGGCCGATGTGCCGCTGAAGAACTCCGAGGCTCAGACAGCAGCCCGGCCACCCCGTTCGAGAGGCAACTCGGGCACAGGAGCTCCCCACGGCCCCGGCACCCGCCGGGGGCTGCGCTCGAGAGGCGGGCGGAGAGCCCCGAGCAGGAAACACGGCACGGGCAGCGACGCCCCGCGCTGCCCCGGGCCCCGGGCCCGTTATGGGCCGCGCCAGCCCGGGCGCCCCGCGGCGCCGCCGCCCCGCCGAAGGAACGGGCACTTCCAGCAGCCTCCTCACCCCGTGCTCGGCGCACGACTTTCCTTCCCCGTTCCCTCCTTGCCCCCAGCAGGAGCTACTCACCATATTACTCCCCGCAGCGGAAGAGACGGCGCCATGCGAGGCCGGAAGGGGCGGGAGAGGTTCCCGTCGCCGCGGCAACGAGCGGGCCCGGCGGGACACGTGGCGGAAGCGGCGCCCGCCGGGAGCCGGCGGCGGCTCCGGGCCCGTCCCCACCCCGCGGGATGTGCGGCACAGCGCGCCCTTCCCTCGCTCCTCCCCAGCCGGCGGCAGGCCGGGTTGTAGAGGTCATGGCTGCTGCCTCCCCGCACTTCTGCCCGTATCTGCCCGCGGCCTGCGAGAGGCCAAGGAAAGGGCTCCCACGGGTGGTGAGCATCACAGACTCAGAGTCCAGCCTATGAGCAAAGACCACCATGTCAACCAGGCCATAGCACTGAGTGCCACGTCCAGGCTTTCCTTTAAACACCTCCCGGGATGGTGACTCCACCACTTCCCATTCCAATATTTAACCACCCTTTCTGTGAAGAAATTCTTCGTAGTATTCAATCTAAAGCTCCCATGGCACATCTTAAGACTGGCGTAGTCCTAGGCCTGTCATAGCCTGTCACGATACTCCACTACAGCAGTTCCACAAGGATAGCTTTGCTTCCCGGTGCGAGCATTCCTCCGTGCCCACCGCCAGCCCTCTCCCTGCCGCAGTGCTCGGCCTTAAGGGCACTCAGCGTGCAAAAGGCATTTCTTCTCCCCAGCAAAACCCCCAAAGGACAGCAGCTCTCCAAACTACAGGAATTAAGTTGAAAATTTAGTCACTTTGCTGTGTGCTGAGACTCTCAGGAGTGCTCCCGTTGCTGTGAATATGATGAACATTAGAAGCACCACAGTCCAGAGGAGGGATCTGCACCCATCCCAGAGTCTGCTGCTATCCAAGGCAGACTTGGAAAGAGGATTCTCATACTGACTACTGGAACACCGGGACACGAGGGCTGCGAGGTGACAGCAATCCCTGGTGTGGGTGGGCAGCAGATCGCTTCGCTGTGCCCTGAAGTTCCTGCCGGAAGGAATGTGTACGGCAGGACCGCTTTGCTTGGAAAGTACAACGAAATACAGAACAGAAGTCATCTAGGAAGGTCAGATAGCTCTTAAGAGAAATCGTGTTGCAAAGCACCTGCATGGGACTGAATGTACTGAAAGTTTCACAAAACAGCTTATTTATTATTTATTATTATTTGCAAAGTAAGTGGAAAAGAGAGGAATAAAAATTGAAGTGTGGTATTTTATTAAGACAGATTATTGTGCCTGGGAAGAAACTTTTGAAACAACCTTCTGTAACACTGCCTTAATCTTTGTTCTTTTAAAGAGTCTATTCAGTTCCCCAGTACCCATTGTTAAACTGGTTAAAAATGTTGCTTGCATCTCACTTGTTCTGTAAAACATACCAAAATACTTACCTGACTGTGGGTGAGAGTTTGGCTTGTTCCTGGTTTAATTTGATGTGCCTGTCTTAAATCTGCTTCACAATTAAGTTGTGTGTATTGTCTCCTGTTCTGTGCATTCGCAGAGCATGTGATTTCATTATTGATAAAAAAAAAGATAAAATAATTTCTATTTTCCAGATTTTGAGTGTATCTGGTCCTTAGAGTACACAGCATCATTAATTAAGAACAGCTATCAGACTGACCAGGTAATTGTAGTCCATAAAATATATTTAACATCTCAGACCTCATTCTAAGCTCCTGGCTGTAACCAGTAAGCTTTTTTCCAGTGTACAGAAAAAGTTTTGGAAACTATTTGCAAAGAATAGGTTTGTTCTTTCTAGAATCTGGATGACAAGCAAGAAATTCAAACTGCAGCTGCTGCTTCCATTCAAATTTAATGAGGAAATCAGAACTCAGGTGAACCACTGTATAATTTGCTCCACAAAGGTGTTTGGTTACTTAATTGTTGACATAGTATTGGGATTTTTGATTTATCTAATGTCACAGGGTGTTTCTTCCCAGAAGAGGCCAGTAGTTAGTTATTAGAAACTGTACTTGCAGAAGTGTCTTCACAGAAGAAAAATTCCACAATAGCATTCTGCATATAACAAAACTAGGTTTTGTTATATATTCAAACTAGGTTTTGTTAGATATTCAAGAATATCTAACAGCTGAGGCAAGTTTGAGGCCTTTTAGAAATTGCCAAAATAAGATTTGAAAATAACAGAAGTTATAGACTTAAGAAATAACACATTGTTCTTACAGTATACACTTGCCAAAAAAGTGGAATTTTCAAAACTGTGTGGTAAAAACATCACACTTTGCTCAATAGGTAGATTGGTTGTAGGCTGATATTTTGAAAAACATGTTGGGGTTTTTTTTAATATAGATACAACACAGTACCTGGAATAATCCCACAAGTGTTGAGAGATGGATTTTAGTTAAATTGTATTTTTCTGCCTTCAACACTATATGTATTTTCTGTTTTATCAGGATACACAGAATAAAAAGTAACTTCGAGAAAGTTACAAAACTGTCTTCTCCAGAGCCATATGAACCCTTGCAGGAAACTGGCTTGATTTCACAAGGTAACGACATATTTGGAAATTTGCAGAAAGATGGCATGATTTGGAAAAAAACCCCAACAACCAACCCCAAAACAAATCAAACCCCACCCACCCAAACAAATGGGAAAAAAAAAAAACAAAAACAAAAACAAAACAAAAAAACAAACCCACAAGTTTTAACTTACTCTTTTTTTCTGACTTTTCTCTGGCAAACTTAGAGAACTAAAATACAGAAATAAACAGATCTCCATCTGAGATACACCAGCATCTAACAGTCTAACAATAGGCATGAAGCCTTGCCTCCCACCTTGGCTAAAAATTGGAACAATTTAATGAGTCCAAGACAAACTTCAGTCCAGGGTATGCTGCCAAGACCAAAATCTCTGCAGATTTCAAAATAGCAAATGGTTGATATATTTTTTCATGCTCTCCTTTCTTCATTAATTTTAATTTATCTAATTCTCTCCTCTACAAGAATAAAATATCTGAATGTCTGTAACCTATACACTAACAGAAATAATTACCACAGTCATGTAACAGAAAAGTTACCAACAGAAATAATTTTAGTGTTTCAAAAACTACCTCCAAGCAGTAGTATTTCAGCCAAACAGAGATATCTTGGATAGACGCAGTGATGTCTTTCTGTTCTTAGGAATTATTCCTTGACAGAAGCAGGAATAGCTCATATGCTTCAGTCCAAAACACTGGGGTTTTTTTTCCCTCCTAGCTGTATTGATTTTTATTTGGTTGGTTTGTTTTAGCAGTGATTGACATGATGATGTGTGGAAGGCAGTGGTCATGGCTGGTTTTTGGGAGACTCATAATGCTGCCAGATATGTAATATTAAAATGAATCTAAAACAATAAAGTTTGATTAATTTTATCTTCAGGATGTAATGGTAATAACAGAACACCTTCATAGCTGTAAACAGTCCTGATGCAGCCTGAAGACAAGAATTACAAATGGTAAGGCAATGGGGATAGGTAAAGAAATTACACTGTTAACTCAGAATTAACAGCAGCACTCTCCCCCAAACAAAAGAAAAGCCATTTTGAAGCCGAGCAAATTTGTTCCAGATTTTTCAGGACTTCACCATGACCACCTCCTGCTTTTCACCATAATCTAGCAAGACTAGGATAAGCACACACTTTCAGTTTAAGCACATTTATTTAGGAAGTAGCACTTCTGTTTACATTAGTTTTAAGAACGTGAGTTATGTTCTTTAGAAACTGGTTTATTTACATATTCATTGTTCCATCATCTGATATACAACACCTGATGTTTTAAATTTTTTTTTAAAACCAGCAGCAATTTAACAGGCTTCAAGTTTAATGAAAAGGCTTTTAGTTTTGGACATTTTATCTGATAAACAGACAAGAAAACAGTAATAACAGGACAAACAAAACATTTTATTGTGAGCTAAAGCTATGTGACTGCTCATCATGCTTTTTTACATTGCTTATTAGTAAAACGGTGTTTAACATTTCAGAAAACATTCTTAAAGGAACAGTGAAACAAAAGTGCTTCTAAGCAACAAAATACAAAAATTAGTCCCATCCCAGACTGGAGTTGTCCAATATGTTTTATGGGGGTGGGGTACGGTGTTTTGTCTCCACCTTTGGTTTTCATCACTTTAATACAGATTTCTGAAAAAAACTGACTAGCCCTTCACATGACTAAAAACTGGAATCATGTGGCAAAAACAGTTTCTGTATTTCCAGTCCCTTTGACACGTGTGCGACTATTAGCCAAAGCAATTTCTTCCCCACTTCTGATGGGAGAAAACCCTGCATAGCTGAGGGGCCACACCCCGGCACCTCTGCGGACCACGCCTGTATTAACCAACTACAAAGAACGCTGACCTTTTATCCTCAAAGCCCCTTCTCTGAAGAAAGGATTTTTTTAAGAAGTGTATGTTAAGAAGGCAAGGAAAGTCTTACAGCAAAACAAGGTTCATCACCATAGTTCCCAGAAGTAATGTCAAGCGTTTTCAAATCAAACATCAGACTCTGAAGAATCTGCAGTGTTGAGCCAGTGTATTGAATCCACCAGAGGAGTGTATACCTTGCCAATTATTGCTGAACTCAGGAGGTAGTTATTGACAAGGTAAGAAGTTTCCACTCTAAGACAGTTAATGATTTACACAAGAAGCAGGAAAAACAGAATACACATTTCCCTGTATTTTACAAGACAATTTTGTATTTGCAGGAAGTGACAACTTAACTTCCTCATCCTGTGGAATAGTTACTATAATTAAAAGAAAATATATTGAAAATTATAATTAAATGAGAAATTCTAAAATAAAATAGCTGATCAATTGGTCATCTCTTAGGATGTCTGCAGATCATCCAAAGCATGAAAATTCATATAGGTCAGTAAAACAACATTCTTCAACATTAAATAGCAGCTCAAGAGAAACTAATAATAAAACTGCCTCTAATTAGCACAATGACTGAGATAACTAGTTGCATTCACCACCTGCTTGCTACTCTTCATTCCATTTTTGATATCTGGTAGAAACCCCAACACTTAAAGCATCACAAAAGCTCAGGGCCACCACAGAAAATGAATGAAAATCTGGTCAGGTACAGTAGCACCGGCCACCTCCCAAAGCTGCTACATGCAGGAGTATCACTAAAGTGCTGGAAAAGCTAGAGAAGCACGTCCTAGGCACAACTATGCATCATCCATGCCTTGGGTAGGAAAGCACTATGAAAATCTAGGGCACAAAGTCTCACCATAGGTGATTAAGGAAACCCTAAGGAGAAGGCTGATTTCCAGTGGCAGAACAGGTGTCTCGGTTCTATTTGCCAGCACATCTGACTTCAGTATTCCCAGTACAAAGTACTGAAATTTCACAAGAGGGACCTAACAGTAGTGCCAAGTGGTGCTAAGCCTCACCTGTTTAGAATAGAAAAAATACTATTTATTCTACACCAGAAGGTAAGGTTAATTGAGTTACATGTATAAAAACCGTCATTTTAAAAACATTTGAGAGAATGGAACAGTAAAACCAGCAATAGCCTCTAATTAGTGCAGTGACAACATACCTTCTCAGTTAAGAGATCCCATTCTTACTCATTTTTAAGTGTTAGTATCACCTTTGTTACCTACATAAAGTTGCAGGGCCATATTCAACAGAACTGTACTAGCAACTGGCTTTGAGTCAGTAAGACATCTCAGGGGAACAATGCTTATTTCTGATACACTAAATGCTGTAAAGTCTAAGAAACTAATAGGACAGAGAAACATTTGTGCATCAATAGCCAAGTTTAAGGCTTATCTTTAATATTCTGTGTTGGTTTTGTCTTAGCATACGCAGAGAATCTGTACAAGTTTGCTGTATCCACAGAAAAGTCAACATTAGTAAAGGAAGCATCATAACACAACAAATTCTCATTTTAAGGAGAAAGAGCAATCTACATACTATTCTTCTAGTATGGTGAAAGACAAAAAGTGTGACTCCTGCTTAATAAAAGCAGAAAGATGGATGAAGAAGGTTGTTATAAAAAACACAAGGGGTTGGTTTTATTTACTCCCAGTAACTGCTACACTTGAAAGTCAGTAAAACACACTTACAGAGCACCAGACAAGCTGCTAACTAATCATGTCAAAAAAGTGGGTCAAGTCACTCATTCACTAGCAGTGGGCAGATTCACAGAAAAAAAGGGGAAAGAAACAAAAGAAAAGAAAAAACTGGTGCATAGAGCTAAGGGAATGGTAGTCTTTACAAAGATTAAAAGCACCCAAACTGCTGTCCTGTTTATCCTGATTCGAAACATTGTATTTTAATAGAACCTGATTTTATGGAAAATATAGTTGTAAAGTTGTATATAAGTACTATGTAAATCTTGGGAAATATGGGTAATTTGAGTCTGTGGGGGTTTTTTTGGGGAAGGGGAAAGGTTTGGTGGCTTTCTTCTGTTGTGATTGTTTTTCCCCAGATCTGCTTTTATACAGTTAATCAGTTAATCCAACATAGAGATGGAATCACGGCGGTGGGACATAGTACATGTACAAAGAGGAGTAAGATGCAAGATAATGCCTCAAGTGGAACAGAATTACTCTTAAGACAGTATTCAGAAAATAGCATAAGACATTTAAAGGAGATTTATGAAACCAAACAGCACCTGGCCACAGGCTAAGAGTCCAGCAGCTGTGGGGCAAACTGATGTTGCAGAACAAAATTATCTTTTTACTGTTCCAGCACTAATTTATAGGGCTGTAGTTCATCCACTAAGCAGAAAACAATCAGGTATAAGAGAAGACCAGAAAGCAGCTGTATCAGTCACACAGATTCTCTTGGCCTGAACTGGTTGTACAAACTAGTGAAAGGGCTGGTCCCTTTTCTTTTTATGTAGCAGCTGGTGATTATGACTCTTTGTGCTGCATACTGGCAGTACTTTAGGAGATGGGGACTTCTATCTCAACATTTCAGGTACCTATCCCATGCCAATGAGTATGCATTTGAAATAAAAAACCAGTATATTCCTCAAAATTAAGTGGACAAAACCAAGAGTTTTATAACAATCATTTAGGAACACTTGAAGCCAAAAGCACCATCTTCAAGGTTCTCAATTGCAAAAGATCTCAGTAATATTTACCAAAACTTTATGAATAAAACCAAGGCCCTTTCTTAGCTGTAACTATTTGGCAGATGTTAATTCAGCAGTAATTTTCATGCTTTGCACTTTGAAGAATATTACAAATATAGATCAAGTCAGCCAGGAATCTCCAACAACAGAGATGGTCTACTGAAGGCAGAACTAAAGCAAAGCAAGACATGAGATTTAAAAATCTGAAATCTTTTAGCATTTCTCCAGAAAAGTGAATCAGGGGAACTAGTCACACTAGTCATGTGTTTGATTTACATAAGACATACATTTGAGAGAGTCCTATCCTTAGAAGGCTAGAAGTGGTTTGGTTAGACTATTTCAAAAGGCATAGTAGTGGAACACAATCTTCTCTTATTTGATTGCTTTTAATCTTAAGATCAGTTAAAAGCATCTCTGGTTGGAAAAAAAAATAAAAAGAATTCCAAACATATTACATATGTGCATCTCATAGTTTTGACAGAGTTTCTGCTATTTAGTACTCAATACCACACAGTGAGCACAGTCCTCTCAGAGTATTACTATACCTACAACTGCTATCAGCTAGGGCTGTTGTTTCTTTCATATATACATATAATATATTATTTATAGTCAACTTCCAGGTAAGTAGTTGCAAAAAAATAAGTTAAGTGAAAAATTAAAAACAAATTTTCTATTAAGACCAAAAGCAAACAACACTTACAACTTATTTTCATTAAAACAACGGTAAACAATATGCATTTTTACAGTATCACTAAGTTGGGAGAGGTGCAAAAAAACCCCAAACCAACAACAACAAAAAAACCCCCCAAAACAAAACAAAAAACCCCAAACAAAAACAAAAAACCAAAACCAACAACAACAAAAAAGAAAACCAAAAAAAAAAAAAAAAAAAAAAAACAACCCAAAACCAAACCAAAACAAAAACACCTCCAACGAAATAAAACCAAACAAAACCACAAAAACCAACAACCCACAAACCTGCTTAACAAGGAACTAGTGTTCTGCCTTGCAAACATCTGTGTTTGATCTGTGTAGAGTTTGTAAACAAGATGTTGGGCCTTTAGAAGTAAAGGCAAAAATGCTTTCCTTTATTATGGTATTTAAAGGCTATCATTTAAGAGATTTTTTTTAATAGCTTGTCATTTATATAATAAAAACAAGTATTTGTACAAAGATGCAGTTTCTTTTTAAAAAAGCAGATCAGTTGAGTGTTTCATACTTTAATATATAAACCAAAACATATGAAAGCTATAAAAACATTAATGTGTGCCATGTATTAAACATGTAGCCTTGTATTTTAATGCTTACATGTGGAGATTAAAAAAATTATCACAATGGAAATTTTACTTTCAATTATCATAAACAGACCAAAATACAGAGTAGAAACACATCATTTCTGAGACTCAACAATAAGCATCACTTACTCTCTTAAACATCAGCTGGGCTCAAGTTGTACACTGTAAGCATAAGCTAACATTCTACCAATGAAAGCATTACAAAATGCATTAAGAGAAAATACTGCCAGTAAATGAATATCTCAGTCTATTCTTTTATTTAGTAACTTTGCTTTTAAAAGGCAGTTTTAATTGGCTTTACAAGGTTGGGTTTTTTTGCTGTTCTGCTATCAAAGGTGGTCTTTAATCCTGTTCTGTGAACCATTCAGTCAAATTACAACAAAACAAAAAGACAAATAATAACAGACCAGCTACTTTTAACATTTTAATAATCTTAATTCCCCAATGCTGTTCTTCCACTTTGCACAGGGAAATTGTTTTATTTGGCACATTAAGGATAAAAAAGTCAAAGAAATGAACTGAAGTTTACAAACCTCCAAGTGAACATCATTGTTCCAAATTCATTGTTCATCAATGTCATGGCAAAACTAAAAACAAAAACACACACACACAACATAGGGAAAGGTCCTCCAATGATCAATATCATCAGGGCCTTGTAGCAGAAACAATATACATATATTAATGTTCAAACCAGAATCGGATTGCTAGGAATCTTATCTCAAGTCCTGTTGTGCTCTCACTTACAGTGTGTAAATCATCACTAAATGGCAAGGAGGTTTGGATGAACACTTCTCACACTGTATAGTTCTCTCTTAATCTCAAGTTTTAATGCAGATATTTAAATATCTGTAAAGTCCTGTAAACTCTGGCTGCTTCCCAGTTGTCTGCACCAGCTGCTCCCCAGGCAGCACTGCTTCAGTTCAAGTAGTGTCTCACACTGTGGTATCTCCAAAGTCCTTGTTCCAGCGAATGTACGCTTCCAGGGTCTGAGGGCTCAAACTGCGCTTGATCTTCTTCAAAGATTCTGTGAAATCTGACAGTTTGATGTTTCTCATCTAAAGAGAAAATGAAAGACATCAGGGTCACAAGTGGTTTATGTGCTTTGGGCTATTCAGCAAGTACTTGACTATTCACTTTTAACAAAACACTTTCTACAAGTGCTGCATCTTGATGTAAGAACAATTTTTTTTTGCAGTAAGAGCAGTCATTCACTGCAATAATCCCCCAAGAATTTGTAGTAGAGTCCCCACTGCTGGAGGTTTTGAAGATATGACTGGGCTGGGTGCTAAATAATCTCATCTAAGTTCTCCTTCCCACAAAAGGATGGACCGGGTGATCTTCCAAGGTCCCTTCCAAACCGGTGTATTCTATTATTCTATGACCTGATGCAAGAGTCTAGTAATTTAAGACTACCAATATGTACCATTTTTAATAAACTAATACTTGCTAATAGTAAGATTTGCCTTGTTACTTAATAGCTCCTTAGACTGGGTCATTACTTCCTGATTCAGTAGGTAGTGTGAGCTGATGCATACATACGAGGACATGACAAGAAAATATCACAGATGCTGTTACCCTCCTGCAACAAATCCTTCCAGCTTACAGCTTTAGCCATGATCTCAGACTAAACACAAAAAGCAACTGAGAAATTAGCTTTTGCTTCATTTCTCCCTGTGTAACCGTGGTTTGCACACACACCTGAACAGAAACTTTTGTAGACAGGACCAACTGCTTCCTTTTTTTTTTGATGTTTACAGCTGCAGTTTGTGGTCAGGAGCTTAACCTTTTTTTTTATGATAGTCCATGTGAATGAATGCAAGTATTACACATATACATGCACAAATCTGTTTTAGGTTCTCTCTAAGTTAACCTGCTTTATGTAAAGATGGAGTGGAGGGGGTAGAAGTAATTTCCCATAACACTTCTGGGAATGTTCTTGGGAAGTAACACTGTGATAAAAAAAATGCCAGGCCTCTGGCATCATCAGCTAGCTAACAAATACTGCAGCTCAGCGTGAAGGAAAAGACAGGACAGTCAGATGAAATGAAGAACAGACTTACTAACAGAAAAAGAAGCGCTCTGAAGCCTGAAAGCCAACAAACTACCCATGAGCCTCAGACATCTGAGGACAGATCTTCTCCATCTCTATTTCTAAAGAATTTTCTTTAATGAAGAAGTGATTAAAAAGGATAATACCCCCCAAAATTATCCTATTTTGTATGATACTACACATACAAAAAGGGATCTTAAAAAGTTTCTAGTGAGAAAACATTCTATTCAAAGGGGAAAATACAGCTGCTAGAATAGCTTACCTCACTGGCAGACATGTTCTTCACCTGTTCTGGTTTTAATTCTGTAAAAATAAAGATAGATGGGTGACTTTAATACAAAAACTTTCATCACTTCTGACAACTAAAACATATTAAAAGCACTTCTGTTCTGGAAAAAAAATCCTGCAGCTAAAAATTATACCTTTCAGCCTCAACACAGTCTCCTATACAGAAAGGTACATGGTGTTTTTGTCTCCTTCCCCATTTATCAGCACCTCAAACAGGCTGCTCCCACACTCAGTTACTGCAGATGCAGCACAAAGTGGTAGCAGAATTACTCCATCTTCCTAAAGAATGGAAAACAGCACACAAGCCAACAGAGCTACCTTCCCCCATATTATTCGTGGTATCCACAATCTCCCTACTGAATCTCAGGAAACAGAAGGTACAGTCAGCCAAGAACAGTGAAATAAAATCAAGCAGGGCACATCACAGTGCTTCTTGCCCTATGCTGCACTCATGGGATCTAAATACTCCTGTATCATTCACCAATTTTTTTTTTTTACTTGCAATACTCTCATGGTATCAACATGTAACAGCAAACATTTTGCTACCAGGGTACAAGAAAAAGAATCCAGGCAGGATGGACAAGGATGGTATCACAAAACAGGTTTTATGTGGAATACAGGAGCAAGTGAAAGAAATGTGCAGAACGATGTTACACAGTCTCTTCATGAAATGGACTTGTGTGTGAAGTGAGTTGTCAGCAAAGTAAAGCCTACATAAGTAAATGCATACATAATTAATTCCACCACTCTAAATAAATATATTCAAATTCTTAGGAGATATGATGTCTCTTATGAGAGCCATTTAATGCAGTTTTGTTTCCCAGTTACTATGCAGGATTGTGAAACATGTGCTTTACAAATTCAGCAGCTGAAAGAAAGTGGTGAAAAACATTACATTCCAGCAGCTGGTTCCAAAAGAGATTGTGCACTGGCAAAAATGCATGCTGCAGGATGTAAAATAACACAGACACACCCACAAAACATAAACAGACCTCTCCTCCCCATAAATAATTTAAGAGAGTTGCAACAATTTTTATTTACACATAATAGGCTGATATTACAGAACACTTCTGCTCTGCCTGGCTTTAGTACCTTGCTGTCAAGTACAACAATGTGTCTACAAGCAGAAAACTAACACCAAATCTTCACAATCTTTTCTACACAAAAATCCCACTACTGATCTCCACTAAACAAGATCAGTTCCCTCGGATGTGGCTACTGGACACATAACTAGCTAGTTAAACAGAACAAAGAGAGGAGGTGTAAGAAAAAAGTATTCACGTTAAAACTGTGGGTTTTGCCTAGCTGGACATGTCAGAGAAAGAACAAATGTAAGTAAAACTCTAGTTCATTCACAGTTATTATCTGGATCACAATTCAACATTAAGAGTTAAAAATATAAAAAGCTATACTATCTAAACTGTATCTAGAAAAACTCCCAAAAATTGCTTGCTTCAGTTTTCCTTCCCTTAGACTTGGCAGAGATTTGAACCACTTATAAAGACAAGTAATGCAATCAGTAATGCCATTCAAGTAATAATTTAGTTACAACAGAACTGACGACAGCCTCAGAAAGACACTAGTTAAAAACCCTCCAAATCAGCGAGAAACGCTTCACACTGCTTTTCTCCTATGACACAAAAAATTACTGTTTCACATGGTGAGATGCTGAAGGGTTTTGTGTAAGTAAATCTTATAAAGATGCTATTATGAGGAACAGACTAAAATCCAATGTAAAAAGTTAAATCTCTGAGGTCAGAGAATTATAAAGATGTAAGAGAATATATCTCCAATGTCAAAACCTCAATAAAAATCTCTGCAGCTTACCTCGAATGGGGCCTAGGGCTGCATCCTTCGCTAATGCAGTTAGGTCACTTCCAGAGTATCCATCTGTCATTCTTTGTCAAAGGAAAAAGTGGGGTCAAGGAGGAAGTAAAAAAACCAAAAATCTGCTTCAAACCACATAAATTTAATTGCAGATAATCAAAATGTTATTTAATCAGGAGAAGTATTACTTTGATGTTATTTTGCAAGTTTAATAAATCAGAAGTGCATTCACTATAAGTGATCTGTATTTCACTGCAAGTGATCTTTCACAGATTAAATCTGAAGTACAGATATTTAAGTCCCAAATAACATTCTAGGAAAAAAATAAAAAAAGATTAGCAACTAGGACTTGCAGATGAAAACTGATCCCAAGTGCATTCACTATTTCTGTTAGAATTCTGTACCAGTAGTTCATCAACATTTGTCAGTTAGTGTAAAACCAAAATATCAACTGGGCCTGTACTCTTTCAATCCTATCAATAAAATGAGAGAAGCCAATACCACATGTTTAATATGATAGAAAGTGAACTGAAAGGAAGGTAAATTCTGCTACCCACTAGGGCTGGTGTGTTTGTTTTATAAACCTGACAGATCACCCAAATCCTCAGAACTACATGGTAGGGAGTAAAAAAAAACCAAAAAAAAAAAGTTAAACCAAGGAGCCAAACTCTGTGGGAGCTGTTCCAGAATTACACTTAATATCCAAGTCAACCAATGAAATACTTTGAAGAAGAAAGGCTCCACACTAAACCAGGAAGCCACTAATACAAATTGCCAACATAAGTAAAAATGACTAGTACAGGTTACCTAAAGGGAAGTTTAAAAACAAAAACACCACACCACCCTTATAGAGCAATGGCTAGCTGCAGCCACAAGAGCTTAGTCTTCTGGAGATCCTGAAGTCTGTTATAGTTTATAGAAATTGCAGAGGGGAAATGGAACACAGAACCATAATGGAGGTTAAATACTTCTGTCTTTCAAAACAAAGACAGATGGAAAAAGAAGCAGGCAGGATGCTCAACTTTTACATTTTCTCTAAACCCTTTAAAAAAGGTGTAATCAAGTTGCATTTGTAATTTGGTTCTTATATTTGTAGTTAGAATACAGGACTGTGGTTTTCCTCCAGTTAGCTATTATTGCAGCCTACATGTGGCCTGGGCTGACAACCTTCAAGCACAGAGGAAATATCTTCAGTTGGATTACACATCAACTTCTGCAACATTACTAAGATACTGACAAATGCTACATCCAAGACTGTACTAACCTCTGGTGTACTACCACAAAGAGAAACAGACTCAAGTACATCCACATGTACATGCCTATCTTTGCTATCACATGCTCTGTTTTCACTCCTTCCTGCCCCACCTGCTTTTTAGTCTCATCTCCTTCACATCCATTATTAGATTTAGGTGACTAACAGCAGTACTGTGTCAATCTCAATGATGAAAAACATAAAACAACTCAGTTTCATAATAGGAGGGAAAAATTAACCCACATTTTCCCAATCAAATTTGAAAGTGAAAAGAACCTAAAATTATCCAGTGCTTGCTCTTCTATGTTGGTAATACATTCAACAAGCCTAGCGAGGCACCAGCAGAGAACTTGCCTTTTATTTGAAACGAATGCCAAGTGCAAAATTGGTGCTATCTTTTTGCATCAGGGAGGAGAGCTAGACTCCTTGAGGGATGGGGTGGAAAGAAGTATCCTCCTCCTCAAAGTAAAGAGCTGATGGGCATGTTTCAACAACAGAAACCTGACTGGGTGTATCCTATATATACGTATATATAAAAGCACTTTCATACAGCCTGACAGGGATCCATCTTCCCCAAATGCATGCAATTCATGTTGTTGCTGTCAGATGATTTACATTAGTTACATTTTGAATCAATTAAAGAGTCTGAATGAATGCAGTAGAGGAATATATTTATTACAAAACACTCACCTAGCTAGTTGAGCCAACTCTTTTTGAGTTAATGGACTGCCTTGCTTGCTTAGAAGATTTTTCAGCAAAATCAATCTCGTCTGAAAAAAAGAAAATTATCAGATGTAAAACTTGTTTCCACAGAACAGTTAAAACTGTGTTGCAAGAACACAATTACACTTTTGTCAGTTTTGCTTTTGTGCTTCACCAGTTTAAACTTGCCTAGAGTGCTTGTGCAATTAGACTGTACAATATCATCTCTTCAGGAGCAGAGATAAGGACTGGGTAAAAACAAGATCAAGAGCCTAACTACTAGTATCAAAAATAAGTCATTAGAATCTTCATCAAAAGTCCTGATCCCCTGTTGAACTGAGAAACATTAGGAAAATTACTTTTATCTTTTCCAATAAAGCATTCTCCTTCAGCCAAACAAACATGCTCCTGTAAGTCCTACTTTAGACTTGCCTATGTCTGCCTGTCTGTAAGCCTGGTACAAAGTAGCTACGACCAGATTTGCTACTAGTATGAGTGGGAAAAAAAAAGACAAAAATTAAAATAGTTCCCAGAATTAATGTACATTGTATATGTCAAGGTAAGCCAGAAGTTAGTTCACGGAATTGTAATAATCCACAAAAGCAAGTTAAGAATTGCCCGTGTCTTAAAAATATGAGTGGAAAACAATACTTACTTCCTCGTTTGGTAAAGACACATACACCCGTTTGGTGAATCGTCTGTAAAAAACCCAAACATGTATACATTGTTCACACTATTCTGCAATGATTTAGCACATAAAAATCTAACATTTGGTTTGGTGAAGTGAAAATTTCACCTCCAGCATCAAACTGTAGGAAGCAGAACTGGGTATTTCGAAAAAAACACCAACAAGCAAACAAAAAATATGTACAAGCCACTGATGCCACCTTACTCTTATCCGAAGTTATAAGACTCCTCCCAGAGGGGAAACACTCTAAAGGCAGAAATACCACTGACTACCAGCAATGAAATGAAGCATCTCTTAATTTTTACACAAAAAAGTCTTTGGAATAATTTCTTCAGGCAGTGCTGACATATCTATTTTTCTCAATCAAGAATGAAAAGAGAATAAAGTATGAGTACTTTTAACAAAAAAAGCCCTAAGGCAAATCTACAGCAAGATCTGTAATTGCATGGGATGCCAGAAGACAATATTCACAGAGAAGAACTGCTGGATTTCTGGTCAATCTGCAATACTGATCAAATCTTCTCCTTTATTCTGCCATTAAGATCCAAATAACAAAAAAGCAAAATATTAAATTCAAGAAATTTTAAAAAGACACTTGATCTTAACAGGTTTTAGACAATTCCAAGACTATCACGATTGTGCAGATGCATCTCAAAAGAAAAGAGTAAAGCCTGTCTTTGAGAGGTTAAGTAATTTAGCCTTGATGAACAGCTTTTACTTATTACAAAACTTCACCAAGATACTAGCCAAAACCTGTTCTTCATAATGAATATCATCTTGCTGTATATTCAGAAAAAGATGTTTTGATACCTGAGAACAGCATCATCAAGCTCCTGAGGCCTGTTGGTTGCTCCCATCACAAGTATTCTGTCCTCTCCAGAAGACTGCACCTATATAATGTAGGAAGGCAAGAGAGCTTTCAGTTTACACAGTCTACATTTCAATTAAGCAGAACTGCAACAAAACTAGTTACAGACTTACCATGTATTCAGCACACTGATGGGGATCTTAATATATGTATGGTTTGGGTTTTATTCCATTAAGGTAGGTTTAAAATATTCCTCAGATAAATGTAAAGTCAAACCAGGAAAAGGTAGGAAAAAAGTCTTTCTGGAAAAAACTGAGACTATAAAACTATAAAAGGCACTCATAAGTTTAGTCATCAGGAGATAATTATGTTGAAAAAGCCAGAGACTTTCTGCTGTTCTGAGGTTTTAACACCAAACACTGTTTTGAAGCCTATAGGGTGAGAATAAAGATTTTAAACTAAAGTACAGCCAGAACCAAAAAATCAGAGTAGAGATCCATCTAACACAGGCCTTGCTCAAATCCAGTAATCAAAATAGGCTATCAAATAATCATAATAGCAGAAAGACACAGCAAGTTCCTTCCCAATTCACTCATTTTACACCCAAGAATATGGAGACTTAGAGCTTCCACACTTGAGACAAAACATCGGGCTACCAGAGACATTAATTCACTTAGTGCTCAATTCTTCATAGATTTAGGTTCACTGCTACCATACCATGTTAAAAAGGTTCCTCAAAAATACTGTATGACATACGTACACCTTAAATATTAAGTCAGCAAACATTGCATTATGCTTATTTTTCCCTTTTCATTTTAAGGGAAAACTCTGCATGTGTGTGTAATCATTTCTGCATATCAAAGTTACATTGCATTATTTGTCCTGATTCTTTCATTTTGGAGTTTTTCCCAATCTCCCTGTCTCTCCATGTTGGTATCTGCTCCTTCTGTACCTCATTACTGTTGCTTCACCACTGTAGCAATATTCCATTGCACTAATGGAACAAAAACTAAAATTATTCAATACAAGAACAGTGCTGTGACAGAACAATATTCTGATACTCATTTGTGTGTGTGTGTTCCACTATGAAATCCAGTTCCATAATGGCATTCATGCCATTAAATGCTTCTTACTGGATTGTGTCTTCTCTAGCTTATGATGCCAATAAAAAAGTTATAGTTCGATAAAAGGTGTACTAAGATGTATCAGCAGAGCTGCATATACATGAGATACCTATACATGCTTATATATATATAATCTGAACTAGCCTGTTTGAAATCCTTATCCCTGAAGTCTCACCCCTTGACATTGCATGCTTGTGACACAAATTCCTTTGAAACCAAAAACTATTTAAAAGTCATTTAATCTTCTTTTGCTTTGCCAGAATAAAGAGAAGTGACTCATCAAGCTATGCAATTGCAAACATGGATTCAACTCTCCGTGACCCTCAAATGTCCCTCTTGCCCTGTAAGAACAGTTGTCCTCACAGCTCCTTTACTACTGCCATCTGTTATCCTTTCTTCTCTGTCCATAATCTTCCAACACATTATTACAGCTCATCTCCAGATTGCTACTTTTCAGTCCAGCCTGCATCTTCAGGAATACCACAGTAAGCAGGTAGAAAATGAAGAACAACCAAAAAAAGCTGTTTGCCAATTATGGTGAGGTGGTAGGGAGGCTGAGCTAAGCCCCAGCAGCCAAACCCTTTGTAACTCACCTACAGGTTGTACTGGCACCCACTACATTAGCCAATTTAGCTAAATCCAATAATAATAAGACTAAATACTTACACCATCAAATTCAATTAAAAATTCTGTTTTTAGACGCCTGCTAGCATCATGTTCACCTTCTCGTCTTTCACACAAAAGGCTATCAACTTCATCTAAAAAACAAAGAAAAACATCTTAGTTAAGCATACATCAAAGTTTTTGGATTTGCCTAAGCTCCTTTGCTAATAGAAGGTTCTATTAAACAAGACCAGATCTTCATCCTTTAGGAGACTGACAGATCTTAGGAAAGTTTAAAAACTTGAGTGATGTGTTGGCCTTTGAATAGGTAATGCCAAGCACACACGAGGGGTGGAAAAAAATAAAAAAATCATCTCTCTGATGATAAACTGCTACTCAGGACAAGCAAAACACATTTTCACGTTTGAAATTTAACAGATTTACTCCGTAAATGAAGTACAGTATTTTTCGAGAGCACCTCTTCCCACTATTAGCACCACCTAAATAATATAACAGTAATCTGACATGCTTTATATGAACTACTGATTGGCCAGCAGGTCATACCTGAGACAATTGTCCTGAACTGCAGAATTACTCAAAATAAATTTACCCAACTATTCCAATAGTTAATTACTTACTAATCTTTGGTAAGCAAGACTATTTAAGAAAGTAAATAAAAGTTAACATCTAAGGTCTTACCAATAAAAATTATAGAAGGTTGAAGTTCTCTGGCTACTGCAAATAGAGCACGCACCAGTTTCTCTCCTTCACCAACCTAAAATAACAATAAACTGCTTTTTAGGGGATTAAAAATTTTTACTACAAGACAGCTAACAGAAGGACCCAGAAAATCTTGCTGGCAACCAATCACACTTAGTCCATTTATACATATTCAGATTATCACTGGCTCCATACAGACGGTATTGTTTACATCTTAAGAAGACGACTGCAACTTCTCTTATTATCACAACTGAGTTAACTGCTAAGAGATTTTGGTACCTAAATTACCACACTGAAAGAGAGCTAGGACTCAACTAACTCACTTTTTAAAGATGAAAAACCCCACAATCATCCATCTGCATTACTGCCAGTGCCATTGCTGAGCTGAAAAAAACCTTTGACATTGATTTACCAGAAGCACAAACCAAAATTTTTTAACTTCACAAGTAATTTTTTAAAAACTGTTTTCATTATAGGCAAACAGTTCACCAAGGTCTCATCAGAAGTCTATGGTTTTCTTAAGCCCCAATTAAAGCATGGGTGTTTTCCAATCGATCTAATTTACAGCCACTACTTACATATTTTGAAGTCAGGCTCGCTGCACTGATGTTAAAGAAAGTAGCATTTGATTCTGCAGCGACTGCTTTGGCCTAGGAAAGGGGGGAAGAACAAAAGTACTTTTAAAAACTATCATATTGAAGATAGTTCTCTGCATCTATAGTGACCACTCATGTCCTGATGGACAGTTTCCCCTATTTCTTCAAAGGGAGCACCTTGTAAATGGAACAGAAAACTTCTGTCCAGGCCACTTAAAATGAGAATGGCTATGCAGTCAAATGAATAGACTCCCATAGACTTCTCTAATCCCATTAGCTCTATAGCCAACTACAACTTGCTTTCAGAAGAATAAAAGTCTCCATTTCCTTTCAATTTATCCTGAATAGACATCTAAGCCAGTTTTAACTAATTCAGGGAAGTAGTTTAAGGCATCAAATCACATAAAAATCACATCAAATCACATAAAAAAATTACAGTGTTTTTTCCCCTCATTTATTTATGCAAAAGCTGTTTTTAGAGGAAAGCTAGGGCAAATAATCAGCTGGAATGCTCATTCAAACTACTCTCTTCTTTAACAGTTTCACCACATTCAGGAAAATTATTCCCTGCTTATAGAGTCTAATTTTAGTGACTAGCAATTATATTCCAGTATGTCAAACATAACAGATGAGCCTACATGAGCTGCTCTACATTCCCACTCCTGCACTTCAGAGCTGATCCAGCTCCAGTGTCAGCAGAGTGTGCAGCTGCAGCCACACCATGTGATCAGGACGATGTGCCTGGCTCAGCTGCATCAGGACACTCGATGCTCCCTGCCTGATGCACAGACACAGCACTCCAGTTCCCTGGATCTAGCACATCAAGCTGAGAACAAAAGCTGTGGCCAGGCACTTCCACAGTCCTTACACTCTGCACAGCAGTGTGTCAGTGAGACAATCCCTTCTTTTGCTACTGTGCTCGCTCCCCAGTTCCAAAATGTACTTCTAGTATGTTTCAGTGGAGAGCAGAAAATTTCTGGTTAATCACTGCTGTACAAAACAATTAACCCACTTCCTTTTGCTCTCTCTGAAAATGAAACCTGGACTTCCTGGTTTAAGTTTTAAAATATTACTTGTCATAAAGAAAATAATTAAAGAGAGAACAGTTTAGCAATTCCCTCCATAAAATCCACAGTTAAGAACATTTTTGCATTTTTATATATAAAATGACACCATAATACACATACTGTAAGAATGTACTATTAGTCCAAGCCCCAAACTGAAAGCCACCCCTTGTGGTTACATTTTAAGCCCACCAACTCATGCATGAAGTCATTTTCTCACCAACATTGTCTTTCCATTTCCTGGTGGGCCAAACAGCAATAAACCACGTGCGGGAGCTCTCAGACCTGTAAATAACTGAAAAGGACATCATCATGTGTTATCATCAAAGACCTGAATAAAATGTTGCTTTACCTTTGTAAGAGAATGGTTTAAGACTGAGGACACCGGCCAGCACTGATATAGTAACAGTAGCAGTGAGTGCCACAACAGTCCAGGCTTTGAGAGAACTACATGCTGTTAGTAACTTGACCTAATGCACACCACTATTGTTTCCCACACAGCAGCTAAATTATGTTCTAATCGTTCTGTGCCTGGATGCACTGTGAAAGCAGTTTAAAACACTTTCCACAAGACAGACTAGCCTAATCAAGTTTAAAGCATCAGTTCCAGTTAAAAAAGGAGTAATGCAGGTGTACAGTAGGAAAGCTAAAGTAGTGTTCTTACTAACTCCATATGGAAGAACTCCTTCATCTTTCCTTATTAAATGAAACTTGAGAAGACAAGCTTTCAACTAAATGATTTAAAATATTACTTAACAACCACCTACTCTCTCTATGCCACTGATACTCATCTCCTCTCTCTCACTTTGCACTAGATTCATCTTTCCTACTCCATAAAATTGCCCCCACCATATGTAGCATCACAGCCAGCAAGTCTACAAATTCTCACAGAATGCATAACTTTTAGTTATTACTCTTGCCTGTTTTCTCTAGCACTTTGTCTATACCCCCTTCCCTCAAAAGTTTCAGAGTTTCTCTTTTGGTCTCACACTCACCCCCTCCCTTCCAGCTTCCAAGAATTCCAATAAACAAGCAAAAGCAATAGGAGGGTATCTCATATACATCCCATGTGTAAACAGCATTGTCAGCAGGCACTCCTTTCCACAGTATCTATGACAATAAATAGCTCCATTTCATCATCCACAGCATTTTGTTTGTGCTTGACTCTGATCCCTAAAGTAGTTACCCAGCTATTCACCAAGTGAACACTCCAGTGTTTCTACTTTTCACGCTGCATACCACCATGTGCATTTTTTGTCTGACTTCTTTTGTTTGAAATAGTTCTCGGAGAGTTCCACCATTTTCACACAGCTCAGATCAAATCTGTAACTCTTCCTCACCTTGATCATCACCTACAGTTCAGCTGCACTGACATTTATTACTCAGATAACAAAAACGGAAAGCTTTGTGTAACAGGCTAATTGTACTGAACATGGTCTGAACTAACTGCTACCATTCCATTAGCATCTTACCACTGAAACAGTTGCAGCCAATCTTTCCAGATTATGTACCTCAACCTTTGCTCTCCTACAAAAATACCAGCGGCTTATTAAATATGAATTTGAGTTCAAAACTCGTTAAAACTGAATTAGTGTAAATTTACTAAGTATCCCCCCCATAGTTGTCATGTCTACTGTGTTCATTTACAAGGAATAAAACCAACCCTCTCTACTTCCAAGGGAAAGTTAAAAATTCATGGGATTCTCTGTCCTTATTCAATCTCAACCTACACCAAGGTCAGGCCCATTGCTAGCTACAGTAATATGAGACAACCTTATCGAAGATACCACGTAATTGGAAAAGCTACTCCAAGCCTCCCATCTCCAAATCCTTCCCACCCAGCTCACAGTACTGGTGTCACTGAACAACACACTTGATATACTATGGCACTGTAGTAACAGAGATGTTGTAATGACATCTTCCTTCTGCATAACAACATCTGAGCACACAAAGCTTTGTTCTCCTTACAGCTCCTATGCTGTGCCAGGTTTAGGGTTTCTTCCCTATGCTACTTCAAAACCAGTAGCTGCATTAAGGGGAAAACCACAGAGCAACTCAAGTCACCTGTACACGTAACAAATGAGACCCACAAGGAAACAAGAAGTACAAACAGCAATTTTTCTTCAATCATCACAGAATCGTAAATTAGGGCTAGGTTGGAAGGGACTTGGAAGATCATCTGCTTCCAACTTCCCTGTTATGGGCAGGGACATTTTCCACTACACCATACTGCTCAAAGCCCCTTCCAATCTGGCTTTGGAAAACTCCAGAATGGGGTATCTACAACTTCTCTGGGCAATCTGTTCTAGTGTCTCTCATCCTCAGTGTGAATAATTTCTTCCTAATAGCCAAATCTAAACCTAGTCTCAGTTTGAAGCCATTTTCCCTTGTTCTGTCACAGTTCCTCATCAGTTTTCTTCTAGGTTTCCTTCAGGTACTGAAATAATGTAATAAGGTCAACCTGGAGCCCTCTCTTTTCCAAGCTCAACAACTCAAATTCTCAGCCATTCCTTACAGGAGAGGTGCTCCCAGCCCTCTGATCATCTAGGTGTCCTTCCACTGGACTTGCTCCAACAGGTCCATACCCTCCCTATGCTGGGACCCCAGAACTGGACACAGCACTCCAGGTGGGGTCTCATGAGAGCACTGCAGGAAATCATTGCATGCAATTTCCTCAAAAGTACTGCAACTTTTAGTAAGTTCAGCTTCAGAAAATTACCAATTTAATTTTTTCTTAAAAGTAGCTCAGAAAATTCCAGAAGTATGTAGACTAGGCCTGAATCTAGGCAGTCGCAGTAGTTGAGGTACCATCTATGATAAATAAAAGCCTAAATGATCAACTTCCATACAGTCAAGCAAAGAAATTTGCTCTCAAATGTTATATATTTCAGTGTATTTGTTTGTTCAGTACACTTTTTTGCATCCTCTCCATCTGTGAATAAACTATTCAACATCCTCACAGAGAGGACAACCACAGTAACAATAACATTTTCCAAATCAGATAGAGTCACGACCTAATTTACCTATACAAATCTCTCCCATTTCACCCTTCTAGTTGTGGGCTTTGTCCTTTACATGGCCATATAGGGTTGGACACACAGCTATAGCTATCTGGAACAGTCAGCCTGACAAATGGTGAGAATTTTGTTTGTTTGCTTTTGCTATTTGTTTGTTTTATGGGGTTGTGGGGATGTTGTGGCTTTGTTTGGTTTCTTTAGGGGTTTGTGGTTTGCTGATTTGTTTTGGGCTTGAGTTTTTTGGGGGGGTTCCTTTATTTCCTTGCTCCAGTTGCTTTCTGCAACACAGATTATCCAGAAGACAAGGAATTATATGGTAGTATTTTAACACATAAATTCTATATTCTTCTTTTCCAAAATGACTCGGACCCCACAGCTACCCATAGCAATCATAAGAAGCAAAACAGGATTCAAGAATCATCATTTCACGTGTGAAGCACATTTCTTTGATCCTGTTGCAGATTGATAACAAGACCCAGTTGCTTACCTCAGGTCTAAGAGAAGGAAGGATAACAATCTCTTGCAAAGCTTGTTTAGCCAGCTCCTGTCCTGCGATATCATCAAACTTCACAGCTGGCCCACTAACAAAGAAATGGAATACTAATTAGTCTAACAATGAGATACTCTTTCAGCTGCAGCTGACTAATTTAATGCATTTGACTATTTATACAGAACCCTTCTGAGAAAATCTACAACTGATATTGTTAAGTATTTTAAAACATCCTTTTGCCAAAGTAACAATAAAACCACCCCATCCAAAAATTCCTCCAAAAAAATCCAACACAGTAGAACTACTAATTTCATTCCAAGTGGACCAAGATTGTACTGAATGCAAAACTGATTTCTGGATCGACAAGCCTACTACTCTTCCTACTTACCTATCAACAACTTCATTTAGGATAAGATTAGCAAGATTGCTGTCCACATTTCTAAATATCTTTGTGTCTTTCTTTTTTCGAGGAGCAGTGGTTGGAGTAGAAGGTTTATTTGTTCTGCTATTTTTAGGAGCAGCCTGGAGAGGGGGGGAAGGGAACAAAAGAACCAACTCCACATTAATACTTTGAAAGTGTAGTGTTAAACAAAATAAGATCTATATTTTATTTGCTCCAGTAAAACAATGTCTTAACAAATACCTAATATTCTAATGCTGTATTTTGCTACAAATCATACTATCATATTAGTCAGCATGAGAAGAATATCTTAGGCTCCAGTAGTGAAGGAGGTTTGAGCTTTTTGTTTGATAACTCATTTATTTAACTACAGTATTTTCCCCCAGCATACTCTGGAAATAAGCACCACAAACCATCTCAAGTTCTCAGTATCTGTAAGCAAGAATTCCTACTGCTGTCATATTTTGTAATAGGCCACTTAAAAGTCTTCATATTATATTATAGCAACAATCAGGTTTTAACAGAACGGTTATGTTCAGTCCATTTGGCTCTTTATTCTACTTTACTGGGTAATAAGATGGAAGGGAAAAAGATGTATTGACAGAAATGCTGTCTTTTTCTGTATTCTTACTATAGATTTACTTTTGTGTTTCAGTCCCAGCCTAACCATAATTTGCTTTTCAATGTGGCTGCAAAACAACCTGTGCATGCATATAAGCTTTGGAAGAGAAGAACATGCAGGGGGAAAGATCTTATTGTTCTGGAGTAAGAGGTTTATCTCTCCATCTTTTACATACTTCTCTATTTATTTTTCTTCTAGGTAACTTTCACTCAGCTTCCCATGCAATTTTAAAAACAAGTAGTATTTATTACTGTGATTATACTTAAAATCCTCTTGCCCATGCACCCAACTGACGCCCTCCAACTTCTAAAATCCACTCTGCAGCATACCTCAAGAGGCCTGGCTAAAAACTAGCAGTTTCAGGTTTTTTTCCAAAAAACTCTCTATTGTTACAACACTGCAATTAAGGTATTAAATCCAAAGCTTCTTCTGGAATTTACACTTGATTATTCAAGTGTATACTTCCATATTTATCCTCACTATACCTTGTGAGCTGAAGGTGTGGCGTTAGGTGCTGGTCTAGACACAGATGATGATACCCCACTGTAGCTGGGCGTTCTGTGGTGACCTGAAAGGCCTGTGGATCCGGTTTTTGCAACAGTCTTTGAACGAGGAAGGGAATTACTCGTGTGTGTTAAGGGGTCCTTCTTTTTTGGAACTGCTCCACTTTCTATAAAGAAAACCAGTGTCATAAGAACATTTGCAGCAGTTGTACTTTTATCATCAACTGCAACTAGAAAATAGAATTGTTGAAATACATAATATTGCATAATAGAAGAAAAATGCACATTTCTAAAGAGGTTTACAGTTTTTAAGGGGATATTGATGACTGCTTTCACCTACAGTTAAAATTCTAGTTTTTAGGAGCTCTCAAAACAAACCCTAGTTAACCATCTTAGAAAAGCCAGAGATAACTTATTCCTGATGAGGGAAGAATTCCATCTATTCCTTATGATGCAAAGTCTTCTGGCTCGTGTTCTGCTGTCTTCTTTCTCAACAACTCTTAAAAATAATCATTACAATAACCCCCAAATTTCAAGCCTTTAGTTTCAGAGTATTGATTCTTCAAGTGATGTTAGCAGGCTAGTTAATTGGATGCCAGCTAACATTATCTAGCACTTTCCACACAGAAGCTTCACCAACACATTTTAATCTGGAAAAGTCATAGTAGTAGTTATACTTGCAAGTGTCTGTCAGGTGTTTTTTCTTTCAACTCGCTTTCACTTTAGGAATCTTGAGGTGTAAGTAAATTCTGAATAGACAACCCTGAAGGAGCTTACCTTCCTACATTTAAAATTGAGTCTTAAAATATATTTACACATCACCAGACATTCCACTCATACTACTTATTCACCTTTATGATGAAGCTGGAACGTCTCAAATTAGGTGACAGATAAGCTTGAAATATTGGCCACAGGTCATCAAACTAGAAAAAGCCATTTTGATCCAGAGTAAACAAGACAGCACTTGATGTCTACATTCTCTGTATGGGATACACGATATAATAAAGTTCCTTGGCACAGAAATGGCAAGTGTAAAATATCAAATCAGAGATTAAGAGGTAAGAAGGTGATACAGCAAGCAGGCAGGTCGGTCAGGCTGGTTAATGATTAGAGCATAGCTTTACATTAGGGTATTTTTTGTGGTGGGAATACACTACTGGAAACTGTCTAGTACAGTACTGTTGTCTGCGATGCAAACTATAAATACTGTCTTATTTTATATCCTTTTAAAAGAAGTAAGGAATCTTTTGATTAGCTAAGAGAAATCAGGCATCAGAGGTAAGGAAGCTCAAAACAGATTTCAGCTACATGTGTCTTCACTGGGATTGTAGAAACTTGCAACTCAATTTGACCTGCTAGGCTTAAGGAACAGGCCAAAGAACTCGGATTTTTACAGAAATTAGTGACTCTATGAAAAATTTTTAACTTATAACATTGCAGTTCAATGAAAAATACTTTAAGCAAAAAGCCTCGTAATTTTAAATGTTGTGTTTAAAAATCTCAAAGAATACAGTCAAACAGTATAATGGAAGGATCAATTAATTATTTCTATATTCTCAGCCTCTTTAAAGATACTACCAGGACCAAATCTCTACACAGCCTGCAGGTATCCTTAACAACTCAGTGAAAAAGTTTCTAAAGCGTTTTTTCAGTCACAAATCTATCCCTTTTTAGAATTACAGAAACTCTGCAGGGGTCATAATAAACAATGCAGATGTATTAACATGCAAGAAACAAAGCAACTGGAAGAATATAAATATATTTACCTGTAGCATGTTTCTTCTTAAAAGCAAATAAACAAACCAAAAAGAAAACAAGAAAAACCATCAAAACTGGCTACTGACTAAAACACAGAGAGCTCCAGAGCTGGATACTTAGTCATTCCTGCACAGGAATTTCCAAGTCAAAAACTCTTTAAAATTAGGCATACTCAGTAACTTTCAAGTTCAAAAACCAGTATATGACTCTATTAACACATCTAGCTACTCAGCACTTTGACTGGTCCAATTTAATCAAAAGGTGGCACTCAGCTTGGTTGGGTTTTTTTTAAGCCCATCTCAACCTCATTTGCACAGCTGGCTTGAAGTCAACGTGAGAAGGCTTCAAAAACCTAAATTAGTTTTTCTCCATGTCCTTCACCCTAATATGCTGCTCAATTATCTCACTCTCCCAGAACTACTCCCACACATTGAGAACAGTACATGGATACTGCAATTTTGAGGGTCATAAAATTGCACAGGTAAGGAGTACTTCAGGAAGTTGGAAACAGGGAAGAAGGAAGGGAAAAGAGACAAAGTTTAATACAAATTATGATTTACTCTAACTACACCTCCAGGACTCAAGACTGGTAAGTTTACAGGTTTTGTTGTCAGTCCTGATAGGCAGCACATAAAGAAGCACAGATGAAGAGCTCCTGAACGTAGTTGTTTGTTGAATGTCAATCCCAGAGGGAAGCTTCATTTTATATGCAAATTTTCATTGAAGTAACAAATAAAAATGTTATCAAATCGTTCAGAATTACAGTATATCTAAAGTTTATCTATTTCTAAAGCATGACGTATTTAAGTGAACATCATGTCAGACAGCTCCTACTGTTCCATTACACAAGATGCATATTTTGCCGTAACAAATGCAAAACCCCCCAGACACATTTCTTATCCATTTCTGTTGTCTACTGAAAGATGGGAAATACATAGCAAATGACTTTTATGTCTTCATAATATCTCCAGCAGCCTTTTGCCAAATGTTTCACTGTTCTGTTTAAAACAATAAGGAAGTACCTAAAACATGTTCTCATCACAAAGAGACACCACGGAATTTTTTCAAGTGTATCTGAAACACTGAACAGTTCAGCTGTCTACTTCATATAGGCTAGTAATGGATGCTTAATCAGTTTGATTTTACTCTCTAATTCTGGACAGAATAATTTACTTTATAGCTCTAGGCTAACACCACTGGATTACACAGACATAATAGCTGTCTGGTCCTGAAAGCATCCCTGCAATTTTCATTTGCCATCCAAATACACACACAACATAAGTTACAAACAAGCAAAGTAGCAAAATTTTGTCTGGGGCTTTCTATTGGTTTAATTGTGATAAGCTGCAAACAAAGGTGCCCAATTTCAGACTCCCTTAGAAAGAAATGTTAAAAGTTAGCATATTACATAGATACTATATTAAACTGGTTTTAAAGTACAAATGTGTTTGAACAAATCTAAGAGAAGCTTGATTAAATTAAATACCTAGAATTGCAAAAACAGTCTTAGAATTATGCAGCTGTAGCTCATTTATTTAATATAACAACAGCCTTTATATATCTAAAAAGCAAATCCATTATATTTTCTTTTCTGTATTTCAACCAGATTAAAGCACATGTCAGTAAACAAGCTTCTGCTAGTCTCTAACTTCTTAAGGACCCAAAAGAAAGTTTAAATTCAAATTAACAGCAGCAATTCCAGTACTGCAAAACCATTTCCAGTCTTTAGTTGTGACATCTTAAAAATTATCAGGGGATATTCCTCAGAAATTCCCTACATCTGCCTATTGATAAATAATATAAAGGGACTAAAACAAGTTACTGTACATAGTCTGTGGACACCAAGTTGGAAGAAAAAACTACTAGTCTAAAATTATCTGTAACATTATGCATGTAGTTTCGTTTTAAAAAAACAACAACCCCAAAAAACTTTGAATTGCCGCTTTAAACTTGCGGCAATTACAAGACTGATCATTATTCAGGATCAGCATTCACAGTAGCCCCCCAAATTTGCAATTCTTCAAAAATTCAATTCAGATTTTTCAAATAGGTAGATGCAAATAATAAAAGCTACTTAAGAGAAAACTCCAGCAACTAAGAAGGACATGCTGGATATTTTCAATGGTAGCACAGCTACACAAGCCAGGAATTACAGCTGTTCTCCTTTCTGAACTGACAGAGCCACATCAAAGATCAGCTTTTGTCAAATTATGCTGTTAAAAACAATCTTACTGCTACTTGTTCTTCTGCTTCAGGGAACTGCTTTGAAAACTTCGGTATTAAAAATAAAACTTTTGCACCATGACAATCTTTGCATGTATATGTCTTCTATTAAAGACAGGCCAGCAACTCCTTCCATGTGAAAACTGAGATAAAATACTAGCTAGCTGCACAGTATTCATGTTGAGGTAACAGATATGTAATGCTTTCTCTGGCCATCCATCATGCTGAGATTGACACGTAAAATGGTATACACTGGGATTACTGTAATACTCTAAGTATTGCATGACTAGTAAATGAGTTCATAAAACAAACTCTGCCTTTGACAAGACTGGCATAATCTTCTTCCCTAGCTTGTTTAAAAAAAAAAAAGAAAGCAAGCAATAATCCACAATGCAAAGGAAAACAAGCACATTTGAGGGGGGGAAATACAGGCATATTGTTTTACATCTAATTTAAGACTATGAGAAGGAGAATGATGAATATTAAATTAATACTATTTCCAAGTAAAGGTTTGGGTCAAGGCTAGTTGTTATTACTCTTTAGACAAGTTACTGCATAGCCCTCTGCAACTGAAGGGCAGGTGATACTATATTCTACGAGGTCTTGAAAACCTCAGTCTGTATCTGGAAGATAAACTTTAAAGAAAAATCTCTAGCTATTCATGTAAGTTTGGAAACCACAAATGCTGAAGGGATAGGCAGTCATTTGTGTAAGAATCAAGTAAATTGGTCATCTTGAGAAAATGAAGAATCTCAAATCAGTAACACTTCGGGAATATAAAAAATGCACAACATACTGTGAGAACAGAATTTTACACAAAATTATGAAGTAAAAACATCTGTAAAGACTAGCCTTTAAAGGCAAATAAAAGGAAGCAATGTAATTTTAGACCAAATGACGGGCAAAAAGACACTTTGTTTATGTTAAAAGCAAGAATGACCATGTTTCATACTTCATAAAATACTGAACTTTTAAAAAGCCCAACCTGATTAGGCAACAAGGCAGGTAATACTTTCCACAGACAGAAAAACGAAGCTTATGCCAGAGCCCTGTGGCTCAATATCTCTGAAGTACCTCTACCTTCTCAGGTAGTGACAACAGTCCTCTTATCTGAAGTAGCCTGCAAACTGATTTCGTAGTTTTCTAAGAAATTCTGTTATCTACTTTGTGTTTCTAAATGATTAGAGCTGTCTATATGAAAACATTGCTTTACATGTATAAAGGAAAAACAACAACAAGATGATTAGCAGATTGAAGCACAATCACCTTTTTACACTGTTTTTAAGAAAAAATTGTATTACTGGTAAGTTCTTACAAAAAACATTCCCTTGTCCTACACCCCAGAAAAGAAAAAGGAAGCACAAGAGCACAGCCACTAGCCATTTAAGAAATCCAGATGCCTGTTAATAGCCTGACTTTAATGGTACTGTACTGGGATCCCACAGCTGCAAAAGTTCAGTACTTTGGGTAAACCTTGGACTTCCACAACTTTACACCCTGTTTATGGACAAAAAAAGTTTATTTCTGCTATTTTAGCAAGTTTGGTTCAGTCTTCTGGGAAAGGATTAAAACAACATTCTTTGACAAAATGCAAGAGCTGCTGTCATTCCCCCCCTCATTTCAATTGTGTATCACTTTCTTCACATAAAAACCCCCTGAAATTTAAAGTTGCTTAATGCATATTCACAATATTATAAAGGAAGAGCTAATTAATGCAGGCACAACATATAACCTATATATCCAACACTGACACTTTCTAAAACAGGTTTAATGTAATTCCTTGAAGAACATTACACGAGATATTTTCTGAAATGTTGCTTTAGTAAATAGATTTGAATTCAGTCATTGTAACAGAAAACTGAGTACTACAAAATAAAACAGTGTTGTCAAAGCCATGGAAAGGATGGGATGTATTTTATACAATGACTTTAAAAACAGAAACATAAATAATTTTATTTTAAAGCTGGTGGGGCCAGAATATAGCATTGCATTATTGTGCCTTGAAATACAGCAGGAACTGAGAGACATCCCCTCAATAGGTGCTGGTAAAACCAAACCCACCTGACTGGAGATGTCCATTGCGGCATGCCAGGTTAGTACTGTCATTATAGACCTCCATTTGCGGCTTGGAAATTTGCAAAACTGCCTGCAGCTTCTCTACATAGTAGAACAGAGGGGGAGGGAGGAAAAAGGACAAAATAAACAAACAAAAACCAAAAATGAACCAAGAAAATTTATGTATGTTGAACACAGAAATGTCAAGTTTGGCTTTGTTATAGTTAAAGATAAAAAGGAATATTTCTATCTATTCTACACATTCAGCAAATGTGTAAGAAAATTCTGTTAGTATGAGAACGACTGAAAACAGCTTTAAAACTCGCCCTTTACGGCTGAGTTAATTACATCAATCTTTCCAGTCTAGTGATTGCAGTTACTTCTCAAAAACAATGTTCAGGATTAACCCAATTTAATTTAATAAATGTTTATGTTGGTAACACATTTCTGAAACTTCTCCTCAAGGTGTTACTTTTGATCAGGTGCAAAGATCCTCACTTCACCACATAAGAAATGTTCCACTTAAGTAGTACCAGCCAGTTAACTTTTTACAGAAACCTTCAAAGTTCAAGCAGAACACCATATACACATTACAACGATGTCTTTTGAATCTCTATTTAGATATTTAATTGCCTTGAAATTAACTCAATGAAATTGCAATGCAAATTGTGTTCTTTAGGAAAATTAACTTCAGAAACACCTGAATATAATATTTATAAAGCTAAAGATTAAGGAGAATGAAATTAACTCTGAGAAGTAACGAGAAACAGCCAAACCATAAGTCAGAGGTGAATGGCTGCAAACACAAAAGAAAAGTTAAGGCTACTTGTAGCCCAGCCACCACTCCTGCCCTTTACTGCCTCTCCCACCTTTATTTCACACACATACCCCTCTTGTTTTAAAAACCAACCACAGTCTGTAAGAATACAAGGCATACACTGTCAAGCTCTCTCATTCCCTGCCCTTTTTCCTTCTGCTCTCCCCTGCAAGAGATAACACTACCAAGAAGATGCAAGAAAAGAGATGCCAACTAGAGAAGCGGTATCCTCTGGTAGCATGAAAGCATATATTGCAAAAGCAGACAAATTCTACTGAAAACGTACACAATTAAGACCATAAATAACCTGGCTGGAGGAAGAAGTGCCATTCAGAGCCTGCAGATGGTACAACATGAGCACTTCCTTCCTTAGGTTTCTTTACCTATTACAGATCTTTCTCTAATCTTTCTGCTTTGTTCCTTTCTTCTTCTTCCTGCTCCTGATCACTCACTGCGTAGCTTTCCTGAATAGTTTCTTTACACCTCGTAAAGTGATGCCTTAATATCATTTTGGTTGAACAAGATGTGTTTTAGAATGAAAACTTGGTAGACAAGGGCAAATATGAAAAGCTAAAGTTCAAGATTAGTACATATACACAAGGTTTACTTCATTTTAAATTGAAAGCTTTGAAGAGTCAGAGTAAAACAAAACAAAAAAAAGTCACTCAAACAAGAACAGCCTAGAAGTTACCCTCATAAGCTTTCCTCTCCAGAAGGGTAAGGAAAGTCCTTTTAGTACAACTGACTGCAGAGAGTGTACTACTTTAGTGGACACAGCACTACAAAAGGAGGCAGCAGAATTGTCTACTCCCTGCCCAGTGCATGCAACCCAAACAGAAAGAAAGCTTAGGAAGCAAAATTAGTATTAATAGACTTTTAAGATACTAGATAATCAGCTGAGTTTCGGAGAACATTTCAGAGCTTAACAAAGACCACAAAATTTCTAGCAGGAAATGCTATTTGCTTCAATGCTACAATTTGACACTGGGGTTCTACAATTATCAATGCTTAGTTATATTCAGGAACTCCAGAGCTCCTACCAAAGAAAAAAGAAAAAACATAATCCAACTGTTGTCCAGTTTTAATTCAGAGGCCTCTCATCACATTACCTATTAACACGTCATTTTAGTATTGCATATAAAATTTCAAATAGCAAATATATCATCTTTCTTTAACAACAGTATAGCTCTGGATCCTCTGGAATATCAAAAATGAATTGAGCTTTTAAATATTATTCCAGGGAATTACAGGATACCATCATCTTCCATTTAAATGCTTCCTCCCTATTTTTCCAGACACTGACAGAAAATTTACAGATACTCATTCATTATTTCACCTTGATGATACAATGCTGACATAAACCTACCAAACAAACAGCAGTGCAGCCACTGTCTTATTTAGGCAACACTAGAACTTGAAATCAAGGAATCTAATTTCTACTAAAAAAAATGCAACCCTGTAATATAAGCCTGAAGCAAAAAGCACCATCTCCTCTAAGAAAGTGAAATACTCCAAAAGGTGTTCATTGAAGACCCTACCTATACAGGCAAAATAGAGAAATATTAATACACTCCAAAGAGGATACTGATGACAGATATTTGAATTATGTGTCATATACATTAAACCAAAATACTGAAGCTACACTAAATACACAGAAAGCCATTTGTTGTGCCAGAAATCTGTGCTACAGAAAGTCTCTCTGAAATGAGAGAACACAGATAGGTAAAACACAAATAGCATTAGAACTGAATAGTATTGCACTGCCCATCTATCTTTAGGAACAACAAGCTGCCAAGTTCTGCGTATCGACTGGAGCAAACTAATACCCGCCTGTCATTCTAAATGCATCAAATGTAATGACTCGAACATGGGTCATCAGTCATCCAGGAGAGACCAGGTGTGTGAAGACCATCAAAGCACGGTTTAACCACACAACCAACACACCTTAAACCATGTAAAAAATGGGGGGCCACCATCAAATCAAATGCAAGAATTTTCAAGTCCCCTTACAGCTAATTGTCAATGGACAATCCAAGCAATCAAGTCCCCTTGAGATGACCTGAAACACACACATCACTTCAGCTTTCAGACTGTGTCACAGTACAGCTTAAACAGAGTAAGATACATAATTTATACTTGGGATGAAAACGGGGCTCAAAGCAGAAAACTCATCATCCATACTAGGTAGCTCCACCCTCTTCCAACATTAAAAGGCATCAGTGGTGTGGTGACACAGTGGTAACACATGGGTGTGATCAGACATCAGGCTCTCACCAGTGGTGTCCAACACCCCCACCATGCAACTTAAACTTACACTGATGTACCAACACTTAAAAAAATAAAACAACAACAAAAAAACCAACAACACTGAGCACTTTCAAGGGATAGCTGTCATCAGTATGATTTAATTTTCACTGTCTATGTACTACCAATGTAACCTGCCTGACTGGATGGCATTTGAGTTAGGCAGTCTGTAATCACATCTCCGTCTAGCAAGCAGGAGGAAATATTTGGTATTATTGTCTGGTGTGTTTTATCCTTTCAGCTAATGCAATAAAGGACTTGCATATTCTGACTTAAGAAAGGGAGAAATTCCACAAAGCTAGCAGACAACACTCTTATGAGTTCAATTCACAGGAAAAATCACTTCATTCAACTGTAATAGCTTAAAGAGTAATGTAATAGCTTTATGCTTAATTCAACTACAAAAGGATCTTTACACCACTCAAAAACTTCCAAATATTTGTTACTATAATAACAGGCTAAAAGTGTGTTTAGAATGGCACATGGAATTCAATCCTAGATTACCTTAAATTTCTACAAAATCCATATAAAATGACAGACAAAGATAATAAAAAAAGATGCTGTCAATACTTCAAAGTTGGCTAGATACCATAAAAATATTACTCAAATAGAACCCTAATGATCAAACTTGTAGGGATTTCAAGCCATTGAAATATCTCTCCAAACCACATCTTTTATCTTCCTAAAGGGCACACAACTTCACTTGTTCCTTTTATATCTAAACTTCACTTTTAGGTACATTGTATGAAGCACATCCTCAGTAAAAATTAAGAACCTAGGCAGAACAAAGTACTAAATTGATAATTTAAAAATAAATTAAAACATTATTTTACATCGACTAACGTAATAAACAGTATTCTATTTGTTTAACTTTCAATCTGCACTCTGAACAAAGCAAACAAATAGCATGTGATCACATGTTCAGGTAGCAGAGATGAATATACTTCAACTTTAGGGTTTTTTGTGAATTTTACCCTTTGTTTCTTTTCAATCAGACCATAGCAAGTAAGCAACTTATCAACACTTCAAGCACTACTAAAGTAATACAAGCAAGGATGAAGCACTACCCACAAAACACAAACACTGTTACTTCAAGCTTTGAGGAACAGCAATTCTCTAGAAATTCTAGTTACTTGCCATTAGGATGTGTGCAACAAGCCATACCTTATCAAAGATTGTTAGCGGGTAATCACTTATTGTTCCCTAGTTCATATTACCTCTAGAAGTCAGCCTGTAACCCTAGTAAGTGGAAAATATCTTATCTTTTCTCCATATACTAAAACTGCAGCAAAAAACATCTGTATTAAAGCATAAAAGACAGATGCCTCTTTCATCTCCTGTCCTAAAGACATTAGGAACTCAAGGGACACAAAAGGAGCTCACTTCCTTGGGGTTGTCACAACTTCTCTATCAACCATCAGTTAGGACCACAGAACCATGAAGTGTGAGAGGAGAAAAGAATCCAAGTTTTCCCATCTGCTCTATATGCTCCTAGAAGAAGGAGTTAGTAGAACTCCACACAAAAGAGGGTAAGATTAAAGCCAGGATATGCAAGTTAAAATCAAGTACATTGGTTAGTGTACCCTTAAAGAGCAATTAAGAAAGAAATCCTTATTTTAATTTGACTGAACTGAAAGCATTTTTAAAGTTTTAAATTTAGAGGATGCACTACACAGAGCCATGGTTCTGTTGCTTGATGGGAGGACCTTTACTCTGTTAAGAGCTTAAATACAACATTTAATTTTAATAAAGCTAAAGCTATACAACACTATGCTTCTGAAAAAAAATGACCTTCTAATTTTAAAATAGAACACTACTAGAAAAGAATCAAGAAAATTAGAATTTCACAACCTTATGGTCTACATGATGTTCAAGAATTATCATCATCACCATCACTATTGTTATTTACCAATAATAAGGAAAATTGTTAATCTAAGTGACAGCAAAATCAACAGAATATGAAGTGTTACACTTGCAGGAAGCACACTTGGCACCCATGATCAGCAATATATCATAAATTTCACTACATTACTAACAGAAAAATGCTGAACAAACTCCATCAGGAGTTAATCAAGACTTCCTCATTTTGAGTCAAGTGTGCTATAATATAAAGACTTCTCAGTTACTTTTATACCTGAAAGCGGGTAATGAAATTCCATTTTTGAAATCCATCAACAGCACTTACTCTCAACTAAAAATTAAATTAAAGAGACCCTACAAAGATAATGACTCCTTTACTTTAAAAATCAAAGTAATATTTTAGAAGAATGCATTAAATGAAGTTGTGCAAATAATTACAAACTTTCCAAAGTCATGAATTGTAACTGGTACCTAAAAGCTGCAACCGATCCTTGGCCATTGCCAAATTTGTCATCATTTTAGATTGGAGACGTCGAGCCCGTTCACACTGATCACCTTACAAAGAAAAATCCGTGTTAAAACACAATTCAGTAAATTAACTTTAAGTGCCAAAATACTGATACCCAGCCTTCCCTCCTCCTCCTCCCACCCCTTTATCTATCCCCTCCACTATGGAACTTCATTATAAAACGAATGAAAATAAACACTAAAGCTTCCTATTTAATCAAGAATTTAAAGTTAGTTGACACTATCTGCTTTCCAATAGTGCTTATAGAGTGATGGGAACCCAAACACTGCTTTGCACATTGCCTATAATTTCATGCTAATATGTCCCTTGTCTCTGCATTTCTCTGAACAGAAATCAAATAAAAAAAGATTTTTAAAAAGCTTGAAAAGTGACTGAGAGGCAAGTACAATTTGAAAGAATTCATCTTGACAAAATTAACAGATTTAAATTCAGTTGACTGTGTCCCTTTACATTTCAAAACACACAGAATTAGACATTAACACCACCACTTCCTAAGAAATACTGTCTGTTCAAGTCAAGCTTTTTTTTTAAGCTGTACAATTTAAACAGGTTCTATCAAATGCCACTGGTATTGCCTCCTAAGTAAGATCACCATATACTTCTAAACACAGCTGAGGAGCAAAATGCAAGTCTGCAAAAACACTTACAGGTTTAGATTTGGGTTGTTATTATTATAGTTATAATATTATTTTGAGGACAGAAATTCTCAGCAGGTCCTTCACTACACCTGTATTTTATGGTACATACCTGCTTCTACTCTAAAGATTAAAATGTTTCCATATAGAGAGATGGCTTTCTTCCTTTGTTTGAAATGTTCAGTTATTTTGGCCAAAGTTACTCAGAAACACAACGTCAGGCCGTTCCAAATTGGGGGGTTGCTTTTTACATTATACTGAAGGGAATATAAAATTCTGCATAAGTGAGAACATGAACTGTCAACTTCAGCAATTCAAATCAAAACTGAGTATTTTGGCACTCCCGTTATATAAGAAATCATGTGTTTTACTTAACAGTGTTCATGAACTCCTTATGATTTTGCAGAGTCTTGAAAATATTTGGAGCAAGATTTGCATGTGATATAGACCAGAATATTAAGGTGGAACACAGAAATGGACCAGTGCTCATCTACAGCTAACACAGGAATAAGAAAGATTCTTATGAAGTAATTCATACAGCAGGCTGCTCCTAGCCCCTATGTTTAGTAATATTGATTTCTCACTTCAAAGAAGCCATAAACCAAAATCAGTTCCACAAAACTCAAAACTGGCTTACCTTGACCAATTACTAAGACAGCTATTCCTTTTTCCAGTTCTTCAATTCCTTTCTTATACCATTCAACAGCTTGTTCCTTTTGTCCTGCTTAAAAAGGAAGTGAGCTCATTATTTTCTTGAACGAATTAAAGCTTAGAAATGGTTCTATAAAATGTTGTATAAAACAAGTAAGAGAGAGGAAGAGATTTTAACAAAATCCTGTGATTTAAAAAGGTCTTAAAGGGACACTGTCAACTTTATATCTATTAAAATATCAAATAAGCTTTTCTGTTAAAAACTGGTACTACACCAGACTCAAATCACTTTTGCCTGTTTTAAGAATAATCCTTCATCTGCCTTAAAGAAATAAATCCCCCCTCCCCCTGCTCAGAAAAGAAAGATAAAAAAGCTCACCCACACATACTCACTCCCAATAGAAATGATGAAATTAACAGCTTCTACTTCTGGAACATCAGCTAGAGATGTGTCTCTTAATCTTCCAGTGATAGCCAATAATAACACTAATAACAGCCAAAATAACACTAGAAGCACAGAAACTCAGGAAGAAAAGCAACAAGTCAAAGACACTTCACGGGAGAGATGAGAGACACTTCTCCTCTGGTTAACTCTCCTACAGTGCAGTTCATTTGTCATGAGGGTATTTCTTTGTTTATGCTATTATGAAACTGCTGTATTACAGGTGTGTGCCAACTTTCACGTGAAGAACAAGCAGAATTAGAGCACACCTCTGTACCAACCACGTCCTGAATGGATACACAGCAAACACAACCATGAACATGCCTATGTCTGACCTAAGCTATGTGATACCATGACTGCAAGTCAGCCACTTAAGTCCTATTAATATCTCCTTCATATTGCTCCCTTTCCATAAATACTCTGCATTAAAAATACATTTGCCTGCATATGGAAAAATACTTTTGCAACATAATTATATCACACTAAGCACGCATTTCCACAGAGGAATATAACAAATTAGGTATTAGAACTAAAAACCTGATCAGCATTAACAAGCTACTAATGGTAGAAAAAACTAAAAATGCCTACAATGAACCTTCAGATATCATTACCCTAGTTTCAGGTGACATGTTTCACAGAACTATTCCTAAGTGACAGTTACCAGTGGCTGTGTGCTTCTATACTCAAATCTTTGGATAACTTCAGTCCCAAACCTATTTTCTAGCAAATTTCTGTGTTAGCAAAATTATTTCAATTTCATTTCTAGAATCCTCTTCAGGGTTTTCCCTTGCTCCTCTTCAGATAAAAGAAATCTCTAAATAGTAACATTTGGCAAGTTCCTCTGTGAAGGTAATTTCATGCTTTGCTCTTCTTACCACCACACACCACAGAGCACCTGCCTATAGTCATGAACACCACACACCTTGGGAGTAATTTTATTACTGCCCTTTCTTCACCAGCCTCATATATCCTGATGGTTAAGGACAAATCTAGATAAATTAAATCATCCAAGGTAAGTGACTTCAATCCTCTCTTTAGGTGTTTTTTTCAAGCTTCTTCTCCTTACCACCCACAGAACCAGCTCTGACTGCAGTGTAAATCGTAAATCCCATACTGATTATAGCTAAATAAAAATCTGGTTTGAGATGATTCCAGCCACCTTTGCTAACAAAGCCTGAATTGCTTTGTTATTCTTAGGGGCAGCTGCAAACATGCCAAGGTCATCATTAAAATTTCACTTTCAGCTTTTAACTGGAGGAACTTTTAAAAGCTCAATACCACACCAAGCTGTTCACAAAGGTTGTGCCCCAACTCCACACAGAATGGTTGAGTAGTTCTCAGTGATTATGATATTTAAAAATGCAATAAATGCCACATTACTTGGAAGTCACTGATTTGCTATATTGGCTCTATTGACTATATAGTTGCTATTGGCTATATTGAGCAGAATGGAGCTCATTTTCCTCAAAGAGCCCCAATAGCACTGTGTTTTGGATTTGTGACTGAAACAGTTGAGAACACAGAAATGTTTAGGGTATTGCTGAACAGCACAACCTCAAGGTTTTCTTTTTCCCTTCTAGATCCCCAGTGAGTAGGCTGAGGGTGCACAAGAAGTTGGGAGAGAACACCAGGAGGATGACTGACCCAAACTTGCCAATGGAATATTCTCCATTGTATAATATAATGCTCATCAATAAAAACCTGGGTAGATTAATAACTGGATGGGGGCTGTCTTCTAAGGCAATCATTGCTTGGTAAGATTTATCACTTCTTTTTTTTTTTTCCTCCCTCACTTTTGATCCTCCTATGCTCTCCCCTGTCCCACCGAAAAGAGTAAACAAGCAGCTGTGTGGATGCTTAACTGCTTGCAAGGGTCAATACCCCACACTGGCCTTCTGAGGAAAAGATATTAAGCCAATTGTGAAAATACCAAAACAAGAATAATTGCCCCACTAATTCAGAAGCATAAAAAATTACCAGAAGTGTTATCAAAATTACTAAAGTATGCATAGCTCCCACAATAATAAAAAAAAAAGCCACATAACTAACAGGCTATTAGACAATTCAGAATTTCCAACCATTTCACACACTATGTCTAAAATACGGTTTTTTCTTTGAAGCTATAAAAAGCTTGTTTACAAATCAGAAAATTTTCAAAGATAGACAAGTATTCTGGCAAAATCAGATCAGCAAATAACAAATCTGTGTATTAAAAGGAGCTCTTTCTCAGTGGAATTATAGTGCAGTTGCAGGGCTGTAATAGTTGTGCAACTGCTTATATTAGCAGCAAAGATCATCTTACTGAAGGTATGGCCTATGCAGCTAATTCATGTATGATCACCCTAAAGATGTCTACAGAGCAAGTCCATGATTAAAACTGGTATTTAAGGGCTTACCCTCCAAACCACCAACAGTTAAAGGTCACAACACTGGAACAGGTGCCTGATAAGGTAAGACTTTGCTACTCCTCACAGAGCAATCATCATCAACACCGAAGCTTTCAGCTACCTCCCGTTCTTTCATGCTTTGCTCCTATGACCCTCAGTGCTCTCTCACCGTACATCTGTGCTGAACTAACCTTGCTGCACATGGTGCAGGTTTTTTTTCCTCTTTCAGAGCATACCACTGCCACTCCCAAATCGTCAATGCAAAGGTGGATACATCCCACGCTTCTATGGTGCTCTCAGCATGCAGCTTCAATTGAAGGCCTACTCCTATATTTTTAGTCTCCTCCTCTAGGAGTTTCAATAAAGCTCAACTGAAAGTTTAGAATAAAGCATTCTGACTTTTTCAAAGAATTTTAAAAACCAGCACAGCATGCCCACAAGGCCTACCTTTTGCATGCTGACAGAACGATGCTGCTGCATTTAGAATAAATAATTAAATTAAATTCAGTATCAAGAGTCTTGTGTGGTTGGGTTTTTTTAATTCTCTACAAAAAATGAAAAAAAGTCCTCACTCCTCTGTTTTATTTCACTGAACCCTAAACATCCTCCTTAAGGTCTTCTCGTCACACAGTGGTAGGTTTATAGGATTTTTGAGAGTATGCATGTCAAAAGGTTTAAGAAAAACATTTTTTAAGAAACTGCCAAAATTTAGGTATTTCTTTCCTTAAAAATCACACCACTTAAACGAGCATTCTGAGGGCCAAGTAGCCCGAAGCGTCGCTCCAGCACTCACATCATTTGTCAGGCACTGCATTATAGGATGCACCCTTATTATTGTCCTTGGTGCTTTTGTTGTCCGGCTGGCTTGGTGAAGGCCAGTTACAGTCACACAGCCGCCCGCAATTTTTCATCGCCTCGCCCAGACCTCCGCGGCAAAAACTCTTTAAGTTTTTGGGGAGAAACACAAGCACTTGTTTTACAAGGGGAACGAGTCCGAGCCGCAGCTTTGTGCACTGGGAGGCTGCGGCAGGGACGGACCCGGCCGGGGACCAAAGCACCGCCGCCGCATGCGGGCACAGCACGGCTCAAGCCCCGCACACACCGTCCTTCCGCAGCCCGCGTTTCCCTCCTGAGCGGGCTTTATTCGCTCTGAACCGAAAGCGGTTCCACGGCACAGGGCCTTCCCGCCCTCCCCCCGCACCCCGGGGCGGCCGCGGGTGCTCCCTCCCTACCTGTCTCGTCCTCGTCGATGCGCAGAGCCATGGAGATGCACTCGAAGGCCCGCTTGTGGCACGCCCGCACCGTCTCGGGCGCCCCGCCGGGCTCGGGCGCGTCGCTGGCCCCGGCCCTGCTGCCCTTGGCGGCCATGAGGGCGCCGCGGGAGAGGCGCTCGCAGAGCCAGGCGAAGAGCAGCCCGAGCTGGAAGGCGACGAAGCGGAGCAGGGCGAAGGCGGCGAAGAGCGGGTACGAGAAGTAGTACAGGTTCCGCTTGTGCGGGGACGCCGCCGCCGCCGCCCCCGCCGGCGGCACGGGGGGCGCCGGCCCGGGCGGCGAGGAGGGAGAGGAGCCGGCGGTCGGAGGCGCGGAACTGGAGCCGGCTGAGCCCTTCTTCTTCCCTCGGCCGCCCGGAGAATTCATTCACCGCCGTCGCCATAACCCGCTGCCAGGCACTGACAACAACCGGCCATGGCGATGGCGGCGGCGGCGACGCCCCTTTCGGCCGGCCCAGGGGGAGGGACGGAGGGCGGGCTGCGGGCGGCCCCGGCCGGGGGCGGAGAGAGGCGGCACCGCCCCTGCCACCATGGGAGGCGGCGGCGTGGGGCCCACAACGGCCGGCCTGCCCCGCTCCCGCGGCCCGAGGGACGCTCAGCGCTGGGCCTGGAAAGCACAGAGTCGCAGAAACAATGTGGTTGGGAAAGACCTCTGAGGTCATCGACTCTAGCCTTTGACCGATGTCAAACTGGACCGTAGCACGAAGTACCACGTCCGGACGTTTCTTGAATATGATCAGGGACGGTGACTGCACCACCTCCTCGGGCAGTACATCTCATTGTTAAACAACCCTTTCTGTGGTGAAATTCCTCCTGGTGTCCAACCTGGACCACCGCTGGCACAGCCTGAGGCAATGTCCCCTCGTCCTTTCGCTGGCTGCCCGGGAGAAGTGCCATCCTCCCACCTGGCTACAGCCTCCTTTCGGCAGTTGTGGAGAGCGCACCTCAACACGGAGAGCACCACCCCGCTCCAGCCCTGGCCTGGCCGTTCAGTGTCGGCCCACGAAAAGCAGCGAGTGGCCGGGCGATGAATAATTTAATAGGATTAGTTATTGTGACTGGGGCTGTGAGCCGCCCCGCAGGCACAATGCAGCGCAGGCTCCTGGCGCCGCTCCCGCCTGGAGTCATTGCTGGTGGCACACAGGCAGAGCCCAGGGAATTCCCTCGCACGGAGAGGCGTGGAGCAGCCAGTCACCGGCGGTGTCCCTGCTCCCGCCGCCCTGCAGCTGCCCCCGGGAGTGTGCTCCCGTGCTTTGTCTGCTCCGCAGCTCTGTAATGGGAATGACAGGCTGGCTGCTCACATGCAGGGAGCTAATGGAGTTCACTATACATTATAGATAAATCGCTCTGGAGAAAAAAAAAAAAAAAATCTTTACTCCGCTCTCCTTGCCAGAACTGAACACGCAGTTGTCCAAGCCCTTGTCAATTATTTGCCCAGCCATACTATTTATTTATTTGTGTCTCTACCAAAGAGATAGGTCCTCCATCTCCCTATTCCTTTGGTTATTTCAAACCTTAAAAATACTCTGGTACCTTTGGTCCAGTAACCTAGGAGAGGCACCCATACAGCAGCACTATCTATATTCACCACTTCAGCAAACACCTCCCTCTCTGCTTCAATCTTCCCCCTCCTTGTGGCTGCCTTGTCTGTTGGCTGATCTTTTCCACCATTGTTTTTCTTTGTCACACACTCTCTCTTCTACAAATAAAATACTGAGTGATATTAGATTTTGACAGATCACCTCTCTGCTGCACCCCTGAACTGCACACAGGAGCTGAGACAGTCCCAAAACTGCAGACAGGTAATTCAGTGCACAAGCAGGTGGGGCATGTTAATTAAAAGGATGTGCCAAGCTAAAATCACTACTGTCTGCAATATTTTATTCATTCTTCCAAAATTACTATAAAACGACTGGGGTTTTTTTCTTGTTTGTGCCTCATAAAGTTACTTCCAGTTTTCGCTGCTAATGTGTATTTATTTTCTTAAATGACAGAGTGGAATGATTTTCTTTTAATGACAGAACAGTACACAGTATAGTTTTCTTACTGTATAAAATACAGAAATTTATTACAAATAAAATAACATATAAACATATAACAACAATTCATGACCTAGACCATTATTAGACAGACAGTGAACCTATCAGTGCTGAAAAGAATGCAGCAATGTACCTCATGTATTTTTCTTCTGTATTTTGTAAGAAGGATTATGTACTTTATTATGAAAATATTATCAAGTATGTTCCAGCCCACTCATGAGTGAAGAATTGTTTTTAGTAAACATAACTGTCCTTTAAAAAAAATCTGTTTACTGATTTAAAGGTTTAACAGATTTTGTAGTACCAAAGAAATTCCAGAAGCTTCAAGCAGTGTTAACACTAAGAAGCATTCAAAAAAGTGAAATAAGCCCCTAACAACCGATTATTGATCTATTGTCTTTATTATCCCACTACTATCTAAAGTATCATCCCATTCCTGAGCAAAATAGAAAAGCCAGCAAAGGAGTAAATTTTTTAACAAGGACAGATTGAATGACAATAGAAGACAATGTATCTCAATCCTGACTAGTCATTTTATTCAGTTATTTCTACTTTTTAAAAAATTTAGAACGACACATTTGTGAATCATGTGACTGTATCGTGACAATAAAAGAGTTTTAGAACTGTAACAACATGCCCCTAAACATGCCAAAACAGCTTCAAAAGCAGAAATCAGTGAGAAATTGTGAGAAGGTCTTAATGCTTTTAGTGAAAACCTACAGAATCAGTTCACTATTGTGGCTATTGAACATTTTAGTGCTCTGCAAGTTGAATTTCCCTACCTTCCGGTATTATCGCCCTAGCAGTCATTGGACTTGCCAGTGAACCATTCTAATTAATCATCTCGTAAAGATGAATGCTAGTTAAAAAAAAAAAAATAAAGCACAAACCCTTAAACCACATCAGAGCAGTGAGTGGCTTGTGGCTTTCTGCTGGTTAGTGAGATCTCCTGGCTCAGCAAGGGTTCTGATGAACATCAGCAAGGGCTGGAAGAAGTCAAGCCTCCCTCTCGGGTGCGGGCAACTGTCGACTCTACTCTGAAGATCGAGGACTTGTGAAATACAGGAGATACAATCTGCTGTCTCAGCAAAAGATTTGGTCATCTGAGCAGACCAGCATTACAGCCATAGGAATTAGAAAGGTGGAAGTACCCTGACACCATGATTCACCATTGCACAAAAAGGTAAGTTGGAAAACCTTTTTTCTTTCCCAACATGATCTCTAAATGAAAGTCTCTAAAATGCCATTACTAGAACACGATGAAAAATTCAGAGAGAGGCTCAATACTGACTGAAAAGCTTCTTCACATTAAGAATTTGTTTGTATTCCTGTTCTAAGTTTCAGTAAAAAAATCTCAGTGTTTTCACCTCACCTCTTCAGCATCAGGCAAGTTTACCAGCACTAGGTACTAAAATAGACACAAAGACAGGACACAGTTCTGCTCTAATTCCAAGTACTTCAGTTCAGTATCAAATCTGTGATTGACTGCACTAGTTTTTGAGCCTGCTTATCACTGTGGTAACATTGTCAGTTCTGCCAACATTATTTCAAATTCATTTCTGTACACAACTTCATTATTTCCACAACCAGATGATTACATCAGAGCAGAATCTATTGAAAACATGGCATTTTCTGTTACTCCTCCATTTCACAAATTTTTTAGGAGCATCACCTACATCATTCGTATGCATCGTCATCACTGCAGCAAGAAGACAGAAAAAGAAGTAGACCTATTTTTGTAAAATAACATAAGAAAGTTTATTTTCTAGAAAAAACTCAAACAAAACCTCAGTCAAACCAAAACCTTCCAAAAAGTCAAACTTACAGAAATGAAACGACTTGGTCAGTTTGAACCCAAAAATATTCTTAAGGCGTTTTAATTCACTGGCACAAACCACATTACCTGTGAATTAAAGAATTCACAGAATCATTAGGGTTGGAAGGGACCTCTGGAGATGATCTAGTCCAGCCCCCTGGCCAAGGCAGGGTTTTCAAAAGCAGAAATGCATCCAGGCAGGTTTTGAATCAGGTAGTCTCCTCTAGAGAAGGAAACTTCATTACCCCCTGGGCAGCCTGTGCTCCAGTGCTCAGCCACCTTCAGTGTCAAGAAGTTCTTCCTCAAATTTAATTCCTAATGAAAAGAAAAGCAGTCGGGCACAGCTGTTCAAACACCGGTACGGTGCTTCAGAAGCAGCACTCTGCTATTTCCTGACAGTTTCAAGTCAGGACAGGATGACTGAAGCTGACACCCGGTGAAAGCTGAGCAGCTGCGATTTTGTTAACAGAGAGACAATTTACGGCTAGCGCTCACTTTTGTGCAAACCACACTCTGTGCAGTTCTGGAAGCTCATTTCGTTAACAAAATCCCACTTTCAGACCCAAATCAACTTCAGCAACGTTATTTTTCGTGAACACCACAGTGACCTCCTCAGACGCCAAGCCGCATTGATTACGAGCACATGTGTGTACCCCGAAACCCTAGGCCGGTTTGGAAGCGAGCACACCCCTTGAGTTTCATTCCCGGCAGGACACCTGGAGACGGGACGCGCTCCCGGCCTCGCGCTGGGCCCCGCCCTCCCCGCGGCCGGCGCCGGGGCTGGGTGGGGCCCGCGCAGGCGCAGTGCGCCGGGGGCCGGCCGCGCGACCGCTTCAGTGACGTCAAAACAGTTCGCGACAGCGGCCGCGGTTGCTGCGGAGCGGCTCCCGGTGTCCCGCCGATCCCGGTGTCCCGCCCATCCCGGACCGACCGGCGGTAAGAGCCCTGCGGCGGGGCCGCCTCGTCCCCGCGGGGCGTCCGGAGCACGGCCGAGGGCGGCGGCCGCACGTGGCCCGCGGTTGCGGCGGGCCCCCAGCCCGGCCCTGCCCGAGGGGGTTCTCCGGGCGCTGCGGCGTGGGGTGGGCACGGGATGGACGGACAGAAGGAAAGAAAGGGATGGCTCCGGCTTCCCGGAGAGATGAGTGCTGCCTTTTCTAATCCCTGTACTCCTCTCTTCAGCGGACGTAACGCGAAACTTAAAGGCACTTCTCGGTTCTGCGTGCGGGAGAAACCAGTTCAAGTTTGGCGCGGGGGGGAGCACGGAGCAACTCTCTGCTTTCTTGTAATTGTGCCTTGGTAACCATTAGTAACAAAGTGATGCAATATGATTTAACTCACATGGGCTTCAGCTCAGCCTGCTGACCGGTTTTTTTATTGCTTTCCAAGATCTTCCTGTACGTCGATCAAATTTCACTTTTCAAATCATGGAGGGAGAACAGATTATGGAGGGACAGCCACAGGTATTACAAGAAACGCTTTATGTGCTTTATGTTATATGTGCAAAAGGAGCATTTTAGCTTTGCTAACCGTGTGTTATTTTGCAGGTTCCAGAAAATCCTCATTCCGAATACGGCCTCACTGAAAATGTAGAGGTAACAAAGATTTTGTTGCAGTGGAAGTCACATTTGTAATGAGGGGGAAAAAAAGTTGAATCCTGAGTCTAACTTCAGAAAGTGTAACATTATCAATGGAGCTAAGCAATACCTATCCCTTGCGGAAATGGCTGTACATATATTTTCTGTTGTGCTACTTCCATTGTACTGAATGGTACTGAAGTAAATAATGGGCCTTTTAATGAGTTGGGGTTTTATTTTTTTAAGTATCTTATAATTTTTATCTGTTTTATTGTTAGCTGTGAGAGATATAGATATATATTATGGCACAAAAATGCATCCACATTAGGCTCTACATGTGTTAGGTAGACTGGGACAATCACTTCCTAACTATGTCATTTATTTATTCTTCTAATTAAAGAGAAGCCTTCAGTCACCCTTAATTATAAGTTCCTATTCTGTGCCAAGCTTTTGCAGAAACTATTCTTAAATCTTCTGAGACTCATCTGTCTGATAACTGCTTGTCTGCCTGCCTTAGCTTCCATGGTTCCTACAGAGCCATAACACATTGGTCCTGTGTCAGTAGATTCATGTACATTGCATTGAATACACTTGGTTTACTGGCAGTAGGAGGATATCACTTTTCAACTACTTTAATGGTGTAAGATGATTGAGCACTTTTTGATGAAAAAGTACCTGGAAGCATTTTTCCTATGTTTTTTTTAAAATGTCCATCTATACTTGGGTAGAGCATAGTCACAAAGGACTTCAGCAGAGTCCCCTTTGTCAGGCTCCACCTGAATTCCTTGTGCTTTTAGCATTTTGTGTTAGAAGCACGTGCATACAGGAACCATGTAACTGAGACTCTCGTTAGTACTCATTCCTGTCTTAGTGATGTAGAGTCAAAATGAGTGAATGCAAAAGCAGAAATAAAAATTACTGGGATTGGATGTCTTCTGTTGTAGAAAATTTACAACTTCAAAACAATGTTTCCCCAAAACATAGGAGTAACAGAAGGTTCCTCTAGATTAGGCTTTTGTGCAAGGGAAAATGTGCAGTTAAATATTCTTAAAACATGTAAAGTATTATTGCCATTGAATTGCAGAGACGGGTATTTTGCACACACACTTCAAAGTAGGTGTGGCTGCTATTACCAGTGTTCATTCACCTTTTTTTTTTTTTTTTTTTTTTTAACTACAGAGGATAGTAGAAAATGAGAAACTAAATGCTGAGAAAGCGTCGAAGCAGAAGGTGGATCTTCAGTCATTACCCACACGTGCCTACTTGGATCAGACAGTTGTACCTATCTTGCTACAGGGACTTGCTGTTCTTGCAAAAGAGAGGTAAGATGCTTCCGTGTTCCTTCTGTTCCTAGGAAAATGTAGGTCTCAAACAAATGTAGGGCAGTGCAGCACCTTTCAGGCCTTGCACACTGAATCTGGTTTTGCTCTTTGTAAGATCATCATTATAACAGGTTTACAAACCTATGAATTACTGTGCTTAACCATGCAGGATGGGTTCCTCATTTAGGCACACATGGCATTATAGGAGTTATTTACTGAATTCATGATCTCCTAATGAGGTATGCTACAGCAAAAGTTTTTGAGGGAAAAATGGGAGGGGTTTTGTTAATAATTTTATCTTGTAATTCACCTTAGAGAAGCAAGGCAAGAGGATGTTCTGGTTCTGAAGATGTTTGTAGTGTAGAATTACAAAGAGTTCTGCTTGACATTTAAGAGAAGGAAAGACAAATCAGGCATGACATGTGTCTTTAACAGAGATTAAAATATTTTCTAATGGTAAGGCTGAGCCCGCACTCTCAACACAGTAAAAAGCAGAGTGGTGGCTTATCCTCTGAGTAAAGATTATGCTGTTGAGGTGCCCCACTTCTCTTTACCAGTCAGTGTAGAAAAGTGTCCTTCAATAACAGCAAACAGGTCTTCATCTTAATAAAACTAATTTCTAGCCTTTTGGTGTATCCTGACTAGTGGCAAACTGTACTGTGTGTAACCATCTCTCAAACTGAAATAATACAATCAAAAGCTGATATAGATGACCATAATTGTATCATGGCACCTACAGTGAGAAAAACCATCAACAGTGTATGAACTTTAAAAGGAGTTGGGAATTTAAACTGCAGGGTACAGACAGCTAAGTAAGCAAAATTAGGCACCTAGGGAGGTCCATCCCATGTGAGGTATGTGCAGATCTTCAGCTGACATCTGTGGGAGTTCTGCTGCAGACTCAATGTAAAACACATCCCAAGGTTAATACACCACCCTTACACTCTGGATACTTGTGTGACAGGCAAACTTCCCCTTCCTTTCTCTTTCCCTTCCCCTTGCTTTGCCTTGTCTTGCCTTTTTTCCGTCTTCTTTATGGGTGCTCATCGCAGGAGTGTAATTGGATCATTGGTAGGAGGGGTTGGGGAACATACAGGTTAAAATTGGAATAGTATGAACCTGCCAGGTCAAACTGGCTGTTCAGCTGAGCATAATAAACCCTCAGGAGTGAGAAAGCTCAACTGTCAGCTCTGCTGTATAATCTGCTGCTTAAAATTGAACAGGAAAGTATCTAGTGGATGCCAAGTTCTTTTTCAAGGAATGTAGAAATGTTCAGGGAACAGCCCAGTACATCTGATGATCATGCCTGGAATTCAGTAGAAATTACCATCCAGGATAGTGAGCATATGGATAAATTACATACTTGGGAAGAGGTCAACAAAATTTTTATCAGGTCTTTTAAATGTCGTTGAGTTTATTGAAGCAGTCAGGAAGCATACATGAAGAGGAATGCAGATGATGCAGTCTGTCTTTAAATTTCAAGAAAGTTTTTCACATAGTTATTCACTAAGAGCTTTTTAAGAGAGTTAATTGCTGTTGGTATTAAAGGAAATGCCTTTATATGGATGAGGAACTAATGGGAAGGAAGATATGAGATTACAAGGTAGAAGTAAATGTTGAATTTTCATGGTGAAATGAGCTCAACACTACAATCATGGAAAGGATTACTTATAACAATTTGAAGAAGTGGCTGACAAAAGTTGTTAATGAGACTGAGTTTTACAGAATAGATTAAGGAGTTTTGTGTTTGTTTCTGGGTTTTTTTTTAAGTTGATAAATTGTAAATAATTGCACAGGAACTTCATAAAACTGTGAAGACTACATTAAAAATTTAAACTGACAGAAAGTGACATTGAATACAAATGAATATAAAATTGTGGACCTCAGAGGGTAGTGAAAAACACTACTGACAAAATGTTAGATCCTAAGCTGAAAATTACCCTTGTGAAAAAACGTTGTTAAACTGTTATATGTATATGTCAATGCATTGCTTTATTCAAAATTAAATTCTGAATGGTAGGACTTAGAAATTGAAGGGGTAAAACCAACTTAAAAATAAAAGGGTTAAAAACAAGCAAAATGTCACTATTGAAATTTGTGATGTTCATGTATTTTTAGTATTATGTGTCCTTCCCCTGTATTCTGGTAGAATGTGAAAGAGTGACAAGGTGGTCAGAAGTACGGAATGCTCTCTGTATACAAAGGGACTGAATAGATGATATCTAGAAAAGAGGCTTCTGTGGATGAACATATTAGGTGCTTATTAAATCACAACAGCTCAGAGATGACAGATTGGGATGGAGTGTTTATTATCGTTTCTGATACAGTAATCAAACAAAGCTGGTAGCAAATTTATAACAACCAAAAGGGCTGATCCTTCACCAGTCACATAAATCAGCTATTTTTTTTGCTTTCAGTTGAGAACATTAACATTTTATTTGTGCTCAAGAGGCAACTGGTCAAAGCTGTAGAGGAAACGACCCAGGACTATTAAGGGTGCTAGCTCAGAAACTGGTAGATGCTTGGAAGCCAAAATGATGGTCCCGAGAAGTATCTCTGCATATTTTTGTTGTTGTTGTTTTTGTGCTCTTTATAGGCATATTTGCTCACTGCCAGACCTTTGGTTTGACCTACTGTGGTATAAGTATTCCATTTATTCTGTGGAGAGAATCCAGATTAGCAGGATTCACATGGTATAGCTGGAGTTCTTTAAAAAAAACCTACAAACTAAGGCCAGTGATCAAAAGTGTTTATTATTTACTACTTGCAAGTTACAGCACTTCTCAAACTTGAAGATTTGTTGTGTTCATTTCAGTTGCCAGAAGCTGTGAAAACAGCTCTTAGTACACTGATATGCAATAACCACTTGAAAAAAAATAAGGAAAAACCAGAGATTCAGTTTTACTTTAAATAGCATGAGTTAAATAAATAGGCAAGTGCATGTCCTATCCAATGATGTACATACAGTATTTATGCTTACAGACTGTGGTTTTAGGTGTGTAACTGTTCTAGCAATTTAGTAACATTGAACCAGCAGTGACTAAGACCCCATTTAAAAACTTTCTCGTTAGACGTAGCCCTGGAAATTTACAGTCACTCTTGGTACTTGGTCATCCCTAAATCGATGCTTAGAAATGTTTGGGAGGAATTCTGTTGCTTTTAAGGGAAGGTGATTGGTCCTTCAGCTACCTAATTTCATATAATAAAAAATAATTGCTTTTGATTTACTTTTTTTCTTTGCAGACCACCCAATCCCATTGAATTTCTAGCAGCATATCTTTTAAAAAACAAGTCACAATTTGAGGACCGAAATTAACTCCATAAAAATGAGGACAGTTTGGCTGCTAGACTGAAATGCTCATTTGCCGCAATTTGTTTTCTGCTGTAAAAATCCTTTGGCCATGTTGTTGTCTTTCTTAACTGCACAGTTTGCTTTATCTTTTGAGTTTATTTAATAAAGAACACTTTACATTTAATTGTTCTCTTGTTTTAAACTAACTATTAAGAGACTTTCAGAATAAAGTACTGAAACTGCATTACTAGATGAAAGTCTGAGTAATTCCATGGGGCTACATCCTCTGAATGCATGACATAAAGGGAAACTATTTATTACAAGAATCACATGGTTGATAATTTATATAACTTAATTGGATTTTATATAGCACCCTCCAGTGCAACATGCCTAAACAGAAAGCAAACAGATGCAGAACAATTAAAATTTATTTATTAACTAGAGGAGAGAACTTGCTTCAGAACACCCGGAAATGGGTTTAGTTATAATAAACAATGAGAGCCAGCAGCTGAACAGGTCACCTACAGACAGCATCCAGTGTCCACATAGGTACATTAATGAGGTTTGCTGTTAAGCATTTGTCATTGATCTCCTATGACTGGATTCAATGTACTGGATTCAGCTGAAACACAAAATTAATTTGGAAGTGATGTATAGGAGTTCTGTAATTCAGTTCTCTGTACTGCTACCTTTAGTTGAATTGTGTAAAAACTTGAAGGGACTGAGATCTTGCTGTTAGTAGGAAGGTTCTCACTATTTTACAAATATCCTGGTATCTTAAAACAGAAACATTGAATTAGTACAGTCTACGAGAGTGGGGAACAAAAATTGAAAGAAGCCTGCAAACCCCAAATCAAGCCTACAAGCTGTCTTTTGGGAAATGTACCAAAATTTGGAAGGAGATTACTAATTCTATTGCCTTGTGGTGAACAGAGTCTCCATCAAACAGTGACACTAAAAAGATACTGAAAGGATTTTAACAACAGTGTTTTGACTTTCTGGAATGAGTAATAACACTTAAGTGAAGACAGGGAAACACCATAAGGACTTGGTACTACTATTTTTATTGCTAAAATGGTATTCCAATATTTCACAAGAAATAACTTTGCAAGACTGTAAGAACTGTTAAATGCAAAAAATCTATGCTGCTTTCCAGCTTCTATGCTGAGAATTTGTGCAAGACTGAAGAAAAAGAAGCAGTTTCACTTTTAATCCTCCCTGGACAGAGCAATTTTCTTAGATTGTTGTACCTGGATTCAGAATACAATCAGATTTCTTACCTCACAGTAACACCTGTCAAGTGGCTGCACAAAACATGAAACAGTCTGGCTTTCTGCACAGCTCTTGCATCAACCTGCAATCTCAAAGCATCAAAGTACCAGTGCTAAAGGAAGCTGTCCCTGCCAGCAGAGTGCCTTTTACTCAGCTGCTGGCGTCACTGGTATGTGGTGTCATCTGCTATTATTTTCCTATCTAGGCTAGAGATTTAATTTGAGAGAATGCAAAAGCCATGTTCACATAGTCATGATGTTAACAGATTTACTACTGCAGCTTTTCTGGGCAGCCTCTTCTAAGAAATAAATTGAAATGTGACTAGCAGCAGTGAACTCACCAGCTCTAAGAATTAAATCTTAGTGATTCCTGTGAAGGTATGAGGAGTCAACAAGACAAGCACAACCATTTTCCTTTACTTAAATTGGCTTCACCAAGTGAGCTTCTGCATAAAAGATACTCTCTAACAGGAATAAGTAGCAAGTTAGTACCTGTATTATCTAGTTCTCAGTTACAAAAGTAATGATAAAGTCTAAATGTTAAAAGCATTTACTTGTTTTGAACTCTTCACTACAAAACAATGAAAATTCTGTAAAGAGACTTGACAGATGCTTGCTATCCCATTTAATTTAGAAAGATACATTCTTTCTCCACAGGAAATAACTGTCTGAAGGCTTTAAGATATATTGTATTTAATTTTGAAATACAAATACATTTAGAGTAAAAGCTTGAAGAAGTACTTGAAAATGGCAACTTTAGATGTATGACAGGCTACTGCTAAGTAGCTGAAAGCCATTTTCTCTTTCTTTTTCAATTTTTTTTAGTGTTCAGTACCCCAGGTAACTGAGTATATGCTCCCAATGGCAGTAAAATTGAGTAGAAAATAAAATGGAATACCTAGTTTACTTGACAACATGCCTTTCAAGATGACTATTTTAGATCTCCAATATCCAGAAGTTACTATTCAGTAACTGTGAAAGAATTATATATGAGTCATATGTAGTATTTTGAAGTGTGCCTTTTTAACTGCTTCCAGTGAGAACAGTCTTTTACCTGGAAGGGAACAATGACAGAAAAAAGGATTTCCCACTAAAAGTAATTCTGATCAAAGGATTCTAAATCCTTCTATTCTGAAGCCTGTTACCACCTAAAATTACAGTTTGACTTGCCAAATCCTTTTTATTTTTTTTTTTGCTCCTCTGATTCATCAAGGACTTTCTCCAAAATCAGTACATCAGAGCACTCAATTTTATTTTCTGAGGCACTGTCACCATTGTAAAAGCAGTCTGATCAAAAGAACTTTTCTCTCCCCATCAGACTTTCTAGAAATAAAAGACCTGCTTTCAAACAAAGGAAAAATCTGAAAAATTCTGAAAGATACAAGCAGTTGAAAGCTGTAGGTTGGAAAGGAAACATGAGAAAAATTCCTATGCCTGCCACACTTCATGGAGTGGAGGTTTTGATATATTCTTAACGTTGTACTAATTACATAACAAATTATTCTTAGCCAAGCTTTAGCTTGTGTTCCCTATTCCATTTCATAGTCAGGATTCATTTTAAAAGTGACTACATAGCCTAGATCACAGAAATACAGAATGCTAGCTGTTACAGAAAGAGGCATTTTACCATGGTGAGAAGTCTATCAGTACCATTTCTGCCAATGTTCCCATTCAAATACAGTTGTAAGCAAAGACTTCAAATGTAAATGTACCATGAATAATTATGGGGCAGTTTACATCAGTGCTAGTGCAACACTGACTAGGAATGTCTCATATTCCTATTCCAAACGTGCTTTTAGCTCTCTTCTTGACGTTTGCTTTGCAATTGTGTGTAACAGACCTGTTTTCCAAGAGGAGCCTAAATTAATAAAAGACTTCTGGGTGGTTGAAAAGTATTTACAAGATGGATAATTACCTACTGATATTGTCAGATGCTCTTATCTTACACAGGAAGTGGAGATATTTCCCTTGTAAGGACTCTGAAGGTGGGGGTGTCTGCTTTTAACAGTAGAAGGAAAGACTGGTGGGAACAGCAGGTTCCTCAGATGCAGGACAGTTTGTAAATAGAAAAACATAAAGTAACAGTGAACAGCTTCCTGAGAAGGGAGGGGACAGGAAGCGGGCATTGTGAAAAATATGATAGGAAAGAACCACGTGCAAGAGGACAATGAGAGCAAAAACCAAGAAAGCAACAGACCATGAAAGCTGGGCCAGCTGAAAATGTCCCATCTCTGCTGGTCACAGGGTGTTACTGAAGGAAAAAGGAAAACCCTGCCTGCTAAAGACACTTGCCAGTGCCTTCACACTTTTCTTCCAGGTAAGGAACAAACTGCCAACAGACCCATGTGCAGCAGAGGTCTGTGCTTTAAGGGTGTGCAAACTTGGGGGATTGTCCATGCATTGTGTCAGCTCGCTCCTGCATATCAGAAAAAAATGACTGGAATGACAGCTTGGAACTATTAAGTGCTCCTCTTACTGTTCGCCATACAAACAGTGCTTGGAAGAATTGTAAAAGAATCAGAAGCATCTCCCAACCTCACCCTTTCTTCACATCATTCCACTGAAAGCTCAGCCTAGTTTCTCAGTTTGTGTCTAGAACATTTCTATACTCTGTGTCCTGAGCATCAGAAAGTCCAACACTGCCATTGTGGGAAGAGACCTACAAGCATCAAGTCCAACTCCTGGCCCTGCACTGGCCACCCAAAGACTCACACCAAGTGCCTAAGAGCGTTTTCCAAACACTTCTTGAAGACCTGGCTGCTTTTGTGTTTCTGCCTCTTCCATTTCCACGTGCTACTGAGGGAGCACATCAGAGGGCCTTACACAAACAGATCATGATCAGGAGAGGATAGTTACCAGCAGGAACCCACAAATCACTAAACACTGTTCAATAGTATTATGATCCCTTGTGATAGGGTACAAAAAAATGTCCTACCTTAGTGGAAATGGCCAAAGTTCCTTTGGTAATGTTATGGCTGACAAGCTCTGTCAGGACCAAGCAAAAACTGGAGGACATTCTCCAGCTTCCATGGGCTCTGGATTGACAGTGCTAATTGATAACAGAGAAGGGCAAAGATTCACCTGTCACAGTGTTTGTGGCACATACCACAATTTAAGGATTAGCAAAAAGAAAGTCTGTGCTTTTTGTGACCTGCTGACACTGAGCTGTAATGTTCCTCTGTGTCTACATGGATGCCGTGTTCATGTTACACCTAGTAAAAACTTCATCCTAATCTGCACCTGGTCCAGGAGAGATAAAACTACACACAAGGAAAGGAAGGTTAATGAAAGCAAGGGAGAATGAAGCTTAAAAAAGCATAAGGAGAAAAGGAATCCAGCCTTTTGTATAGCAACAAGAAGAAATATATTTAAGAAATTTTAAAAGGCAAGGTGAAGAAAATACTTATAAAATGTTTTTACTTACTAAACCATCTGGATTACTATTCAGTTCTTATATTTTAATTTAATTGAAAGGGAAATGCTTATAGAAAATGAAAGCTGTTCCTCTAAGTGATAGAAAATACCAGATAATTAAAAATTATGTTTTATAATAAAATGTTCCTCCTAGCAGCCTCTTCCAACTGTTGGTGATGGACTGTGGGACAATAGTGTATCAATAACTTGAACATACCCTGGAATGACCCATTTTTAAAGTATATAATCACAACATGTATTATTCTCCATGCAGTAAAATTTATCCTCTGCTGCATTTAGTTAATTTTATTGAAGGATTAGTGTATTGAAAGATCACTTCAGGAACTACTCTTACTCCTGAAGTTTATGTAAACGATTTGAGAGGTATAAATGGGTATCACAACTACCAATATAGTTTTATTCTAAAACAGTCAGGTAGGGTAGTTCTTCCAGTCTAGGCAGCAGTTATAATCGGCATTAATCTTTTTGAAGACACTGTAAAATAACAATAGAATACTGTAAGGATATGTAGAGCAGTGAAGGCTTTGTAAAACATTAGACATTTGCTGGGGTAATTGGGCCCCATTTCCTCATGGCTACCTATGTGAAGTATTATTAATTGGAGACGGCAGTCCTTACTGCCCCTCAGCTGCACTGGCAAGGCAGTGTTATGAGTACAGAGGAGGATGCTCAATGATAAAAAGGAGACCAGCCATGCCATAAGCCTTTTTGATCTCCAAGGCATACCGCGAATGGCTTTCCCCCTCACTCCCTTTGTTTCACTGCAAAAAAATCAAAACCAAAGCAAAACCAAGCAAACAAAAACAAAACAAGCCCTCAAGCCTCCGTATTTTGCACTAATTTATAACTGCCTGGAGGACTTTTCGAAGAATTAGATGACAAAGGGGGAGGAGGAGAATGTATTTCCTGGCCTGGCCCACACGTGCTCCACCTCACAAAGCCCCAGCCTGCCTTTAAGGCCTTAATGGCTGCAGGCCCTCATCTCTCCTGTTGTGGTTTCCTCTCTGCTGGTTGCATCTCTCATGTCAGCGGCTGAAATTGCTTTTTCCCTTCCCCCTTTTGTACCGGCCATACTCCCCTTTTCAGTTCTGCCTCGTTAGCTATTTTGAGCCACGCTTTACGTCTCCATGGCAGCAGTCCATTCACCCAGATAATTAAAAAAGAAAAAAAAATTAAAGGGGTGGGAAGTATTAAGCTGAGAAGAACCGGCGACTTCCACACAGCTGTACTCCCACGGCCCTCGCTCCGTGCCACGCTGCCACGGCCGTCACGGCACGGGCAGGGAGGCTTAGGGAAGGATCCTAGTTCGGAAACACGGAGCCCCAGCACAAGCAAAATCCATGTTCCCAAAGATGCCTTTGGGAAACGGTGCTCCATCCTTCGAGCCCTCAGTATCCCAGCCGCTCCCCGCGGCCGTCCCGGGCGCAGGAGGCAGCGGAGAACGGGGCGCTCCTGCGGGTCACCCCGGGGGTCTCCCGGCCCCCCCGCGCCGCTCCCCTCACCTGACCCGCGCCCGGAATCTGCCCCGCCACCACGGAGACACGGCCCGGCCAATCAGCGCGCACAGCACCCATCGCCACGGCAACGTGCCGGCCAATCCGCGGCGGGCTCTCCCGCCTGGCCCCGCCCCCTACCCCCTCCCCCGCGGGGTGGTGCCGCACTTGTCAAAGAGGTGGGCGGGGCCGGCGGAGGGCGAGCGGCCAATCACTGTGAGGCTTTTGCTTTGGTGCCCAATGGGGGCGCGGCGGCCGCGCGGCCCTTAGTCCACGGGAGCCGAGCGGGGCCAAACCCAGCTGCGGCCGCGGCCTCCTTCTCTTCGCGCCCCCCCACTCGCCGGCGCGGAGTTGGCGGCGGCGGCTTCGGGCTCTGTCCCCGCGTCCCCCCTCCGCGACCCCGCCCGGCCCCGTGCCCCCGGCTCGCGCCGCCCCGGCAGCGCCGCCTCCGCCCGCGGGGCCCGGGCCGTGCCGGGGGAGGAGGGGGAGCAGCGCCGCCGCCGCCGCCGCCGCGGGCGGGCCCGTCCCCCAGCGCCCCCCCCGAACACCATAGGCGGCTCCGGCTCCAAGATGTCCAACCGAGTGCTCTGCCGGGAGGCCAGCCACGCCGGCAGCTGGTACACGGCCTCAGGTACCGCCGCCGGGAGTGGGGAGCGGGCGGCTGGGGCTGAATCAGCACTTTGGGGCCGCCGGGGCCGGTACCGGGCGCGGGGAGGGGCCGCCGGCTCCGCCCCCGCCGGCACATGGCGGGCGGGGGGGGGCTGGGGGCTGCCGCCGACGGGGAGCGGGCAGAGCCGGGGAGGGGGTGCCGCGGAGCACCCCGAACACACCTGCCGGCCGCCGCTGTCCCTCTGCTCCCGCACGGGAGCCTGCAGCGGCGCCTCTCGGCGGAAACCGGCGCTTGGTCGTCGCCGGGGATGGATCGGGCCCCTCGGCTGCGCCTCGTGTGCCTGCCCTGCCCGGCAGCCGCGCCTCGCCGCAGCTCCCTGTGTCACGGCGGCGGGGCTGGAGCCAGCCCGGGGCTGAGCTTCGTACCGAGCGTTGCTCTCTGTCAGAGCCCACCGACGGATTTCAGAATTTTCAACTGCTCCTGGGGTTTTTTTTGTTCTGTTTTGTTAATTCTATGAGAAAATACCGGCTGTCCGGGATTAGAAAGTAGGGGGAAAGGTGTGAAAATAAGGAGGTTTTATTTTACTTCTTGTCGAGGTGTGAAAATAGGGGGATTTGTTTCTCGTCTTGTAGTCCAAGAAAACCTTCTATTTTTCCTTCCCGGGCGCTTTCTTCAGTAGGAGTGAAAAGTTTCTAAGCAATAATGCAGAGTGGCTCTGTCCATTTAAACATGTGGTACTTGCAGAAGAATAGAAGAAAAACGTGCCTTGGAGAGCGAGCTACAGATCCCCGCGCCCACGCCGAAAAAAACGGCAGAAACACATAATAATGGCTTGATAGCACATGTGTTCGGAGATAAGTTTTGTTCGGTTTTGGGGCAGAACCGCCTTTGTGAAAAGGATGCACGTTTGTCTTTTCAGAGCTGTTAATGAGATTTGTAAGGGATGTTCTTTTACTGGCCTCGGGAGTAAAGATGATTACAAAACTGCAGGTGAACGAGCTTAGATGAACAAGAGGCTGTCATAATGAGCAGTTCAGAGGGATGGGGGTACAATTGAAAATAAACCAAACCAAACCAAACAATGAAGTGTTGCATTCAGGATCCTAAATTAACATCTAAGAAGCATTGGATGTGAAAAGTCATACACCTCTCTTGGCTAAAATAGATGTGTTTTCCCCCTCTCCAACATACATTGATGAACGAGGTATGAGGCAATAAATGAAAGGGAAGAAAAGAAATACAGGGAGGAGGGTAACACAGGAAGAGGCGGATTGTGTGATAAGTAGCTGGGCTTCAAATGGTTGGGTAGGCATTTTCGAGACAACAATAGAGGATGATTGTTTTCCTTCTCAGCTTAATATTCTAAACATAATTCTTGTATCCCTTACAAAACTGGCCTTAAATTTTCATGCAGCTTGCAACTACATTTATTTCCAATCATGTTAAAGGTACAGATTTAACCATGTGCCAAGACATCAAAACATCAGAGCTTTGTGGTAATCACCTTGGTCCTGCAATTTATATTTTCATTTATGAGTAAGGCAGAAAACTGATCTGTGAATCTGTGATATGGAACAGCTACATGACCTTACATGCAAATTATGTGGTTTGTTTGGTACTGAGCTTCAAAGTCAAGTTATTACTGGATACTTGCAAATAAGAATTTTGATTAAAAAAAAAAAAAAAGGCATGGACTCTGTGTTTAACTGTTTTCTATAAAAATAAGTGCATAATTTAGACTGTATTCTGGTAAGTGTGTGTGACTAGTTTGGCCAGTACTAGTTGTTTGTAGTAGGGCGTCTGAAAGCTTGTTACTCCCATTGCATTTGGGCAGCTCTCTGGCAATTGCTTGTTGAGGAGATGAGGGATGGTTGCACAGACACACTGCATGAAAAAAAACCCCAAAGTGAATCATGTTGTAATAATGAATTATGACAGCTGGGCTTGTGACAAGTTAAGTTGTTGCACTGTGTATGGTGGGGGTAAATGGTTGATGTTGCATAATCTGGGGATTTTGGAAATATATTTTTCCTTAAATGAGCAAGGAGTATTATGTGTCTTGCTATACAACTCTCTTCTGCTGTTTGCACTGGGTATGTGAGAGCAGGAATTGTTCCTGTTCAGCAAGACAAAGACTACCTTTATTAGTAGCTTGAAAGCTAATTTTTGTATGCTATTTAGGGAGGTCCATCTAAACTCGAGAGAAAATAAATTTAGACGAAGAGGGTATGTGTTCATCATAGATTTAACTTAAAATCTTCCTATATTTCAGGCCAGATTCACATGTCAGTTGGTTCGTCAAACTTATAACATAGGCTCCTCAATTGTATTACTTGAAGAAAGTGGATTTTACCATGTGTTTTCAGCCTGCATAGCTTCAAGGCTGAAGCTGAGGCAGGGATTAGTTTGAATTGTGATAGTTCTTCAGTGTGTTCCCATGGTTCTCCAGGAATTGTCTTTTCAAGTCCTCCTACCTCCTCTGTTCTTTGCACTACTGTCTCGGCCCAGAAGCGATTTGCTGTGTTATATATAAACTGGCGAGCGTTTAAGCTTCCCATTTCCTGCAAACTGCTCTCTTTCTACAGAGCTGAGTTTGATTACACTAAAAGGGTAATGAGAAATGTGATTTTTGCAATGTTCAAAATCTTTACATCTGAAAGAATTTTTAAAGAGGCTGAGTGAGGATAAGGTTTTTAAGTGGTAGTTTATCTTGAGGTGCTTGGTACCTAGGGCTAAAACGTCAACACACCATGCAGGATGATGCATGGCATCCTGGACTTGACAGGGGGGTTTACTGCAAAAGTGAAGCATCCATTGCTATTTAAAAAAAAGAATTCTCTAAAATCTATCTGTAGACGTCAGCTCTGGGAGAGAAGGGCCAAAGCCAGCTGAGGGGGAAGAAGACAAAGGATGGATCCAGAATGTAGTTGAGCTTTTGTGGGCAGAGAATATTCTTAAACTGGGTTAGCTTTCTCCTCTACACTCCAGGAATGGAAGCAGTATCAGAAGTGAAGTCACAACCACAAGGAAGCTACTACTCTTTGTGGATGGTCAATGCAGTGTGTGTAAGAAGGTTTGGAAGAAATGCCACCTCTTGTGCTCATTTCCAAGGGACAGCAATTGCTTCAGCTGAAAATAGACCCTTGCTCCATTATTTTCTTCGGCTATGGCTTATGTACTGCTTAGGTTCTGCCTTGGAAAATATAAACATGGACTCCATTCTAGTTTGAATATGCTACCTACTTGTATGATGCTAATGAATGCTGTAGAGCAGGTGGGACTGGCTGTGCAATTATACATATCCAGGCATGTTCACATGTGAGTTACAGTGTTTCATTTAAGTAAACAACTTTGTATTAGAGGGAAAGTTAGGTCCCAGGGAGAAAAAGCTCACTGCTTCCTACTCAGTAAAGCTGAGAAGGGGGCAAGAAGTGGAAGATGAGCTTCACCATGATGTTATGTTATAGCATTTGACTTCCCATGTGTTCTTCATTGTGTGCTGTTGTAACAATAACAACAAAAAAAAATCTAAAAACTAATTTTTTTAAGAAGTTTCAGCAGGTGAGTTCAGTATGAAAATTTTAACCAAAAGGATTGCTATATCTTTTCCCCTTCAATTCTTGATGTGGGGAAGTTAATATTCATTCCACATCAGTCAGTGCAGCATCTTAATGAATTTCAGGTGTATACCTCTGGAGCATTTGATGGGCAGCAAAGAGAACAGTGAAATCTGGTCAGTTGTTCCTCCTCCTTAGCAGCACCACTGAGCATGGGAAGTTTTACAGCTGAGCTTCCAAACTAAAACTGTGCTTTGACCATTGCTGATAGTAGGCCACTGGTCTAAACAGCCTTGTTTTTTACTTGCAGAGCTTGATCTGCATGTCTACTTTTTAAAAACATTAATGGTATATGACATGCGATTGCTTTTGTGGACTAGCAGCTTGATGTATGCTGGCCATTGAAAATATTTGCAAAATTTAGATAAAAGCATACAATGTAAATAAAAATATCACACAGTATTGCTGTCATGTAGATTGTTTTAAAAAATACCACTGTTGTGTGGTGAAAAATAGTACACTCACATTTATTTTTGGAAGAAAGTCTCAGTCCTGCTGTGTTAATTCAACCACCTAGTATCCAGACCTCTTGAGAAATTGATTTTTTAACCAGCAGGTGGAAGAGGAAGATTAAGGACAACTTGAAACAAAAATGGCCTAATTTTCAGTGTCTTTGAATGCAGGCAGACATTCCTAGATACAAAAGGAGCAGATGAAATGCAATGGAAATGGCATGCTATCCTAAGCATAGACTGTATGCGTGATAGAGGTGTTTATTCTTCAATGTGAGTAGATTCAGTAAGTGCTGGGCAATTATTGCTGTGGGAAATCAATCCATATGCTCCTGAAATGGAAATAAGCATCAGCTATGTGCATATTTTTTTTCTTCTGCAGCACGTCATGACAAGTGGGATGTCACATTACAGTGCTGAACATGGCTTATTGGCTCACAACTGGCCACCCTTGTCTGGCCCCTGGAAGTGCTAACTGAATACTGTACTCCTTTATTAATGTGTGTGATAAGAGTTCTTGTTTCAGCTTTTCCCCAGTCAGTGGCATGGTGATACAGGTAAAACACGGAGGCTTTTAGTAGGCTCTTTCAGGTCACAGGAGTAAAAATCAAATTGGGAGTGTGTGTGAATAACTATACTGTGTGATGTGAAACTTGCCCTGCAAAACAAGTGTGTTGTTGTATTAGTTAGGGCTTATTTCTCTGCTTTCCCATACCAAACCATAGTGGCCAGAGGTGTGCTGTTAGTCTGTGCCAACTTGTTTGAACTAGGAGAACCTTAATTTCCATAAGCTTAATGCAAATGTGAGTTGGCAGAATAATTGCTGTGTCGACTTGAAACACCATAGCGCTCATTGTCTTCAAAGCTCTGTTTTTATGATGAGCCAAGTAAATGGCCAGTAAATATTTGAAGAAACTTTCAACTTAGTGCTGCATTTGTGTTTAGAGTTTTCTGCTGCCCTAGCTTGTCAGCAAAAGAACCCCAAAGGAGGTAGGCACTGACGTTTTGTTGCTACCATTTATAGGGATTAAGCTTCTAGCTTGTTTGGACAAGAAGTGCCAGAACTCTCAAATAACTAGCTGTCATACAGCCAGCCATGTTTCGACCTTGTCTTTTGGGTGGAAGACTTCTTGATGGTGTGTAGATCAGCAGGAAAGTATAGTGCCTTGAAGAACTTCAGCAGATCAGAAAATAAATGAAAAGGCAATTGTGTGCCGTGAATGATCAATTCAGAAGTTGCATTCCCCTCAAAGTTGGCCACTGTTTTCAAACATGTTCAACCCCTTCTCTTCCTTTGTAATCCCCAGTAAAATCGGCATTAATGCTTTTTTACTGCCTTTTGTACCAAATACTGTTTTTTCTGATGTTGAAACCTACTTGCTCTGTTAGTAGCTCTGTGAGGTAGGCAGCTTCAAAGTGCAATAGCAGTGTGATTCTGAGATAGTAAAACCATTTTCATTTGTGCCTTCTGGGGCTTGGGGGCACTGAGTAGTGATGTGAGAATGACTGTTCGTTTTAAGGAATAGTGTGGTAATCCCAGCATTTGTATGCTTGTTGGCATGGGCTGGAACTTCTCATCAGCATTAGAGAAAGTGTGTGCATCAGTTACAGCTGTTTCTGCTTTGCTGTGATGTTGCTGAATATGTGTAATCCATTCCCCAGGCCTGCTGCCCACACTTTCTGAGGGCAGATGCTGCTGCTGGGTTCGCTGACCCTGAGTGGTTGTATCCCACCTTAACTTAGGGCACAATCTCTTCTCTGTAGCGTGTTGGATATGGGTCTCTGCTGCAGCTCAAGTGGTCAGAAGGGAATCACATGTGTGACTCTGTGTGGTTTAGACTAGGAATGCAGATGAGGGCTTGAGGAAGATGTTCTCTATGTCATAAAAGAGTCTATAAAAGTGGTTTACTGTGGTGTGCCAAGAACCCTGGCATACTCCCCAAAATTGGAATAACTCATCACAGCTCGTTCATAAATGTAATGTAGAAGTAATGAATCATCATGGTGTTTGTAGATGCTCATAGACAAATGGATCCAGGAAAACATGGAAAAAGCATGTGGAGGTCACTGAAATCAGATGTATTTTATTGATGGACTTGGCAGTGTGAGGCTTATGGTTGGACTCTCTGATCTTAAAGGTCTTTTCCAGCTTGAATAATTCCATGATCTCTTATAGTGAACAGAGCTTTCTGCAGTAGCAGGATAATTAATGTACTGATCATGCAATCTTAATGTTGTGACATTAGCTGAAGCATTACAAATACAGCTGTTAGCTTAAGTTCTTACCTTGCAATCTGTGAACAACTAATCATAGTGTCTTAGAAATTCATCAAGTATTTGCTTTGCAATGTTAAATACCAAATGTAATATCTCTCTCTTTGGTCGTTTATCTTTTTTTAGGTTTTTTATGGTGAAACTGGATGTGTCATTAGTGACTCTTTTATGAATTAAACATGGAACACAGCATTAATATGCAGACTGTATTATTTAGCATTGTATACTGAAAAAGTGTACTGGAATAACTTGAAGTACAATTTCTAGGCTATTATTTCTAGCTGAATCACTTAAATACTGTCAAAATCAACATACATCAAGAAAATAATGTAGATTCAACTTACACTGTGCAGTTGGAATTGTAAAAGAGTTTTATATTTGGTCTAGTTCTGGTATCACTAAAATAGGCCTGCAAGTATCACTTAGTGAATACTTTCACAAATTTAATTTACCTTTAGTGTGTATTAGAGCCAAAATCATTCTCAGAGGCATGGAACTGAACATCATTTGTTTGGATCTCTGAATGGCCGGAGTACTAAGGTTTTTTATGAAGCTAGCTAGGTACATGTTGGTTGATATTCTTTGAGTGGTGTTACAGTTTGTTGGTTTTGTTTTTTTTTTTTTTTAAATTCCTGCCAACTTTCAGTAAAGGAAAATCAAGAACTAGTGGAATACTGGAGAACTGGGGCATGCAAGTAAGAACTGCCACCAAAGCAATTTTAATATTTCTGTTGTGGCTTCAGTTTTATTTTTCCCCATTCAAGCACTACTTGCAGTTTTAATTCCATCTTACGATGTGTATAAATAGGAATTAATGTGGCATTGGTGTAATCTCTATTTGCATCTTAATTTCCCCCCTGGCTCTTGTTTGCATAGGTAAATTTCTGCCTTGCTTGTAGTCTGATTTCACTATATTATCAATATTGAGGAGAGTATATGCTAGCAGTGGAGAATGTGCCCATTAACATGAGTTGTTGGAAATCACCTTCTATTCCTGACAAATCTTAGTCTTTGCATAGCTGAAACTTGTTCTTCATTCAAGGATTTGGCTTTTGTTGCATCGAGAAATAGTTTTGGGGTTTTTTTTCAAGTGCGGTCTGTGTTTTTTGAAAAATCGTTACACTTTCTGTAATTTTAAACTGTTAGTCCTCTGTCATGTTTCAGGTTTGAGTTTGCCTAACAATTTAATTGTTTCAGATTCACCTCCAGAATTGTGAAGGAGTTCTCTAGGTTCCAGTTACTAAACTAATTATATGCCAGCCCCCAGGGTTTCACTATTACTTGATTTTTCTAACACGCTACAGGAATAAGGACTTATTCACTCCTTACCACATGTTGTAGTATTTATTAGACACATTTTTAAGGTGGAGACATTTTTTCATCAATGGGAAAAGGTAGTTAAGAAGTGGTAGACTCAAAGAAGGGTGGTGGCTCCTATAGGTAGGAGACGTTCTTGGACGAGTAAAAGCTGTCAAGGCTGGGGACTGCAGTGTTATTGTCGTGCTCCAGCATTACTTGCCTTGCTGCAAGTGCTGTACACGTGCAGCAAGGGGCACCTGAACAGCTTTCCCTGGTGCTGCTCTAAATTTTGATTGAGGTTTATGCTCTTCCAGTAAAAAAAGCATTCAGTGAGACTGAGGATTCAGCACAAACACGAAGCCTTCCCTACCAATCTGAAAAAGTATGTTTTGTATGTGTAATGGTGGCTGCAGGAAAAGGAGCAAAATGCCATTACATTGTGTGGACACTTGGCATATAAGCACTTCAGCCTCACCGAAGGGAGGTTGGCTGTGGAAGGAATGTGCTGGTTTGGCTTAACCTAGTCTGGACCATGACAGCTGTAAATTGGGGTGATGAACTGGAGCTGAGTCACTACCAGATGTCTTTGTGTTACTATTCCCTGGGTAACAATGGCATGCAAGTGATGTGGGAGGATTCTTTCTTACTTACTCTAGAGTTTTTTGATGGGATAATGTTGATTTTTTTAAAAATAAGTTGTCCTTTTAGGCATGATAATTGAATAAATGATGTCTGTAGTTGTTTCCATAAATTTGCCTGGTGGAGACTTGGTCTGTGCTTGCAATTATTTTAAACCTTGGCATAACTTCTACTGATTTTCAAAACAAAACAGGATGTGAAATATCCACAGGTAATTTCAGAAATCTTTCATTACACACCTGTGTTTATACCTGACTTCATAGGTTTGAAATGCACATTCTAGTGTTACATACTTCAGTGTAGCTCACATTTTGCTGCTTAACCTTCTTTTGATCAATGAATGGTCTAAACTTACAATTTCAGGGTGCAACAATCAACATATTTTAGCATTAATATTGTATCCATATGGTTTTCTGCCCTTCTGGCTGGGTTAAAAACCCCTCTTGCTCTCATCCTGCCTGCCAGCTTTATGAAGATGAGCTTTCCACCTGAGGCTCAAGAAGCCAGGACCTATTTTACTTCCCACCACAGCAGCAAGAGAATACATGCTGCTCACTGTTCATGCTGGTCAGCTAAGGAGATACATGTCCATTAGATTGTCTTGATGACTGTTTTTCCAGTTAAGTTTCATTTAAATACGAACAAAACTTACTTCTTTATGAAGAAGTTACTCATGTACTATAATACAATTCCATATGGCAGAGCATAGCTACTGTGATAGTGTGGGTTTATTTATATTTTGTATAACAAATTCAAATATTTTGACTTCAGCTTTAAGCATCTTCATGTTTGAGAAATTGGGAGAAGAACTTCTCTGAACAGTTCAAGAAAAAGTTGATGCTAATTTGGTAGCAAGAAAATTACAGTTATATAGTATCCACCTTAAAGTATTTGTAAGCATAGGAAGCTGCAGGTAGACTATGCTTTTGTCAATTTGTATGGGTACTGCTTGAATTTTTTTCTTTAGCTAAAAGGCCATAGGTATGTTGTACTATCCATTCTCTCTCTGTTAGTCGTCTGGAGAGAGAAATTTGATTGCATCTTTTATTAAAATAGTGCAGATGAGTATAAGTTGAAATGAAAGTTTACATTAGGTCAAAATGAATTATTTAAACAAGCACCTTATACTTGGAATTAAAGGGAAAAAATCTGAAAGCAGATGTGTTACTTGGTCCTTCAGTAAACACTGACACAAGTTTCTTCCCTTGGCTTATACAGATTTGTTATTTTACTGCCTCTACGATGAAAATGTTATTTTGTTAGAGTGTGTATCTGTAACAGCAGGCTATGCAAACCTGGGCATTTTACTGCACTGTAAGATTGGAAGTTTTAGTCAGATTCGACCAATCATGAAATTTTACAATATTACCAGATGTTCTGACCTTTGTCTTTAAACTGTTCAGCAGGTTATCTGATTTACGTCAACCAAGGGCAAATTGCCTTAACCACATTCTTAGTGAAAAATCCTTGTTAAAGAAGCACAGTGCCTTGCAGGGGAAGAGTTCCCCTTGGCTCAACAAATTCTGTCCCTTTTGCAGTTATGCTGCCTATGGATACTCTTCTTTGAGGAGAATGGGTCAGGTGGGGGAACAGAAGTATCCTCTTCAAGAGCTTTATTCAGGAAGTATTTTATCTTTCTATGTATTTTGTGAGAATTAGGAAAAAATAGATGATTTGCTTCTTATTTCAAATATGTAACAAATAAAAGTGGTAATACTGTAAAAGAGTACTATTTTGTTAGTCTCATATTAGATGGAGGGTGGAAATAGAGACCTATTTATTTTTACTTGGCTTCCCAAATAGCCTCCATTTTCTAAGATGTTGTTATGCTTATCTCTATTGCGTGTCAGCTGCTTGTAATTTCCCCAAGCAACAAGAGCAGCAGAACAAAATTGGTATGTGGTGGAACTTTTATAACAATTTCATCATTTCTCATATTACGTGAGTGATAGCAGCCAATCTATGTCACTCTTTCACTTTGTTAGGGTTGTTGACAGTAACTGAGGCTTTCAAGGTGTAATAGAAGGCTTAGGAAAATGGTGCTGCACTTGGTCACTTCCTTCATGTAAGAAGGTAGGGCTTTTCACAACTACAGAAGCCGTCATTTTTAAAGAAACACAAATGGATTTCAGTTTTGTATAAAAACTAGTGGCGTCAACACCTCTACCTTCACCCTTGCGTTTTCTAGGGAAAACTTTTTGACTATCCCTGGTCAGGGACTAATTGGATTCTGCAAGAATTGACATATTTTCTCTCCTCTGTGGTTCTTGTCAGCCTTTTGGAGAGCTGTCAGCCCTTGTCAGGACTCTTTGGAACACATCTGTGAAATGGCTTCAGATGCCTAATTTGGTTTTGACTTACACTGGCAGTTGGTAGCTCAACTCTTGCGAGGGGAAGATACAAAGATCTACAATGTGCATGGAAGGAGAAAAGCAGCTTGCTGCACCATCCTTTAGAGATAAATTCTGCTGGCATAGGGTGCTGTCAAAAGCATAGTATCACCTAAAAAACGTGCATCTATTTTCTTTGTTAATGGTATGTTACTTGCTACAATAACAGCTGAATGAGTTTTACTTGAAAGCTTTGTTTAGTGTTCTTTAATATGAAAGAATGTTGGACTGTATTTACCAGACTTCCTTCCTGAATGATAGCTTAACATCAGAAAGTTTTCTTGTGATGGGAAATAATCAAAATGTGGCTTGTTTGGTTTTTGTCTTTTTTTTAATGTATTTCTAGAAGGCTTTTTTTATCATCTGTCAAGTGATTAAATTAAGAATATTTGCTACTTGTTGAGGTACAGAACTTCATTTTTAAAAAATTTAAATTCTGGATTGGCCAGGTATCGAAGTTAATGTTGAAGTGATTATGTGCTTCTAGTATATGTTGATTGATCAGAAGTTAAGGTGTTAGGATAAGCATAATGCCTTCTCATTTGTAGCTTTTTCCTGTGCATTTACAGATTTTCCAGGTTACAGTGTTTTGTATTATACTCTTGCACCTGCTTAATAAAGGATTTATTACCATAGTTATTGGCTATCATGCAACTATCAGGCCTTTGTATTATGTCATCTTCTCATATTGGACTCTCTTGATCATAACTTTTAAAGATTATTACTTTTTACTTCTGAATTCCTCAAATATAGTTACGAGAGGAAACAATCATCTGTTAGTGATTCTTTTGAAATCGGCAGCCATTCTTTCAAATGGTGAAGTGATGTCTTCATTAGTCCCCACAGAGCAAGAAACAATAAATCTATGTTTAGATGTGCAGTAAATGAACTTCCCAGACCAGGAGGTTGAAACTTTCCTACTGTAACCTTCAACGTTACAGAGTTGGGATTTCTTTTGTTGTTGCATTAGGTATTTTGGGGGGATGTTTTTTTCTGTTGATTTGTTTTTAGATTTTAACCGAGATTTTAATGCTTACAATGACTTTTAAATCTGCTGGGCTTTCAAACTTTATTTGTAAACTATTGAGATGTATTAGGTTCTTCTATAGCTTCAGTATTTCCATGTCTTTTTACAGGACCCCAGCTGAATGCACAGCTAGAAGGTTGGCTTTCTCAAGTACAGTCCACGAAAAGACCTGCAAGAGCCATTATTGCACCGTAAGTCTAGCTAATACTTGATTGGTTAAATGTTTTGGGTTTTTTCCTGAGTGATGGTGAAAACTGGTAAAAGCTAGTATTTAGCTGAAAGGAGTGTTGTGTGGTTTCTAAATAAGTATTTTGTATATAGCATAGAATGGCAGAAATCTTTGCACGTTTGGTGTATGATTAGCTTGCTTTTGTGGATGGACTGCACACATAATATTTTTCTGTGATCCAGTAAGATGGGTCAGAGTTCTATTAATGAGTAAAACAACAAAACCTCTCCAATAATAGAAAACTAGCCCAAAACAAGATAAGCAAAACTCTTGCATCCTTCACACCCCATAAATAAAATTTAGCAAAGCTTAAAAGCAAGAAGTAATTAAACACTATTCAACTGTCCAAAATGGTTTACATTTGTTATTTTAGTTTGGTTTTGTTTGAGCCATTTGTCCACAGTTGAAATAGGGATCATCTGAACCATTTAGGAAGAATTCAGTTTCCTGAAGATAACTGAGACATGTAATGACAAAATACGTTGGTCATTCCATGTAATTATGAGTTGGAAGGAAACATTAGAAAAAAGCACCTTAACTATGTTCTTCCTGTGCTAACATAGCATTGTCATAATGTTTGAAGTATTGCATAATAGTATTGAGTGTGCAGAAGAAATTCTCACATCTGCCTTAGTCTTTCTTGCTGGAATGTCAGGAAGGAGATGCTTCACCTACAGATTATGTAGTTTGGTTCTTTACCCAGAATTCCTGGAGGGCTTCCTGTGATCTCACCACGTATTTTTGTTAATCTTGCCCTTTTTTTGCCACCTGTGAAATGGAACATGTCTAATATTTTTGTGGAAGAAGCCTGTAGCAGAGGGAGCATTTCAGCAGGCTCTTTTGACATTGTCTTATAACATACCTTGCTCATTTGTGAGGTCTTGGTCTCCTGTTTCTCCCCTTAGTATATACATTAATAGCTTTCTGAACTCTTTGGAATAATTAGGGTGATGTTGAAGTAAAATCCTGGGGTCGTTCTGAAGGTAACTTGCTCCAGGTATCAGTCTATGGATGAATATAGATGTATCTGAGCATACATACGTATAAATACATGTAAAATCCTTCAGTGCTCTCAATGGGAACTTGTATATTCAAACATCCTCTATACCTCAGGTTTTGCAGCATACATCGTTCTCAGTGTCATTGTGTAAAGCTGTGGTGTGGGCATACTGCTGAAAAAATGGCCAGGAGCCATTTTCTGCCACTTGACCTGGGACTCTAGGAACGAATGTTCTCTGAAACTAATGCTTTTAGCAGTGTAAAGTGAATTTTCACCTGTTTTAATGGTCTTGAAGAGAAAGGGCCTTCAGATTTGAAGGCAATATTTGAAACAACTAGTGAAAATATTTATCAATTGTTTTGGAGCACACACAAAAACAAGAGGTTGAGAAAGGACCAGGCCAGACTGATAGGAAATGGTGAAGCATGTAGCTCATCACCTGCAGTAAAAGCTAGCATGCTGCCTTGCACTCCTTTCCATGTGTTCATTCTGTCACTAAGTTATTCTTCAATGACAGAGCATTTTTATTCTCTTTATCTGCTGTGACATGTAGTTCTCTCTCTGCCAAGACTTCTCTAGTGCCATTATATTCAGTTATGGATTGTGGTTAGAAGAGCTTTCTCCAGGAGTTTGCCACTCCCTTGTTCCCTGGCTACACTGTTAGCATTATCATGAGCTTCTGATAACAGCAGTTGTGCAGTCTGCATACATCCTTTACAGATAAGAGAAGATCCTCTCATCTGGGGGTTTCCTGACAATTCAGTGGTCACTGATAGTTTTTCACTGGTCAGTAAATGGTCATTTCCAGTTCTTCAACAAATATGTCTTATGTAATCAATACTGCAGCAGTGCTTTCCTGCTCTTTCAGGAGTTTTGGATCACTCTTAAAATTTCTAGTTCACTGGGGACAAAAAAAAAAATAAATCCTGAGAGATTTACACTGAATATCAACATATTTAAGATGTTAAGCAATATTTAAATCTCATTGTTTTGTGCACTTTGGTTTGCAGCCATGCAGGATATACCTATTGTGGATCTTGTGCAGCCCATGCTTACAAACAAGTGGACCCCAATATCACGTGAGTATTGCAGCTTTCTTTATAAAGCCTAAGACCCTGAGATTGCAATTCTCTGATTAGTGGAATGTTCTTGTTACATTCTTACATCTTGAAGTACTCACGTTTTAACTTTGTGTTCTCTTTAGCCTTCTATGCATCACTTCTGTTTTAACGTCATAAATGTTCAAATAGGATGTTAGAAAAGGGGAAGAAAAAGGATTATTGCTAAAATAATGGGTAACTAACTTTTTTACAAGGGAGAGATTAAAGATGGCTGGAGTTTTACTGATGCCACTGGTTTAATAGAAGCCCAAGTTGGTTTTGTTTGTTTTTTAGATGTTTGTTTTTGTTATTGTTGGGAGGTTTTGTTTGTTTTATTAAGTCTATTAAAGTACTTCACCATGATTCTACATCGGCTTTTTAGTGCAGGTTTATGGGTTGAATACTGCTAGGATTCTCTTCTGCTGTGACAGCAGTGACCAGTGTGTTTATATAATATGTGAAGTCAGTGAAAATTAATTGTCACAATCAGTTTAAGTGGACTTTTGTTTCTCCAAATTATAAGAAAAGAAAAATTTTAAAAAAACCCCAACATGTGTAGCCTGTGCCTGCCTCTGAAAATATGAATCCAGTTATTTTTGGGCAAAGGAATGTAATTCTTGTTACATTCTGCTGACTGCAACTTTTTTTTAAATTACAAAAATATAAAAGAAGATCTCTGGTATTTACTCAAAGTATATATTTTGCAATGCTAAATAAAAACTGGCTAGGCTTACTAGTTGTTTATAAGATAACAGACTGTAATACTCTTCAAAGGCAATGGTTTTAGTTCTTTCTAAACTATTACAAATGATGTGAAAATGGTATGGTAGATAGGTAGTTTCTCTAAAATTTCTGGAACAAGCTTCCTTCCCTAGGTTCACTGATAAGGCATTGAGTGAACTTGCTGGATCATTTGCTTTTTACTGCATGGGATGTTTAGACTTCATCTTTGAGCTAAACTATTGCATATTTGGATATTTGTTTTTATTAGCTTTGCAGGAAGTTTGTGTTTTAGTATACCTCGTTATAGCACTCTTGTGTAAGGGATTAAAAAACCCCTCAGAGCTATATATGTCTCCCACCCCTTTAATTCAGTGCCAGAAACAAGATGATATAATCCTGAATCTGAAAAGCTGAATTGCCTATGTTTTTTTTCTTTTTTCATGTTAGTCTTGTGGCAGGAGACCCTTAACATCTAATCAAGGGCCAGGGACTGAGGACTTGATGAAATAAAGATGTCATGATGACGTTTAAAGGCTGCAGTATGAGCTAAAGCCGTGAATGTGCAGGTCCCAGTCTCTGTTGATGCAACAGCAAAAAAGACCCATATAACAACATAAACCTAGCATTTGAGAAGGACTTAAAATTTAATTTAGTGAAACCTAAGTAAGACTAATCAAGTAAATAAGTGAAAAACTCTGAGTAGATGATAAAGTGATAATTGTTGTTTGATCGTGTATATATTGAAGGTGGTGAGTAGCTGTGTTGAGTCAAGGAGAGAATTAAAAAATCTAAGTGGCTGTAATGCATCGTTCAGCCTCCAAATGAGTGAAGTCAGAAAAATTTCTAACTGATGAGTGCTCTCTGATATATAACCTGCTTAAGCGATTTAAGGCTAGAGCATTATTGAATGGATCTCATGATAATTCCTGAGATACCAAACAAGGTTGGGCCATGGATTGATGTGGGGTCTTACTGACAACAGAGTAAAACTATTGTAGCCATGAGAAAGTATTACTTTGTATGCTTTTGTTAAACTTGTTATTCCACGCTGGGTTGCTGTACAATTGCAGTTGTCTAAATTGTGGCCTTCTGTGTTAATTATTGTAGCCGAAAAATTTTCATTCTTGGGCCTTCCCATCACGTGCCCCTCTCCCGATGTGCACTTTCCAGTGTGGACATTTACAGAACACCTCTGTATGATCTTCGAATTGACCAAAAGAGTAAGTGCATTATAAAGCTTGGACTTCACTGAGGCTTGAGTATTGACTGTGGTACTACAGTGCTGAGGACGTTCTTCTTGTTGGGCACTTCCTTGCTGTAAGTGGCATTCAAGTGCAAATCTGGTTCCAGTGCAACAAAACTAACTTCTGAGTGATCCTGGTTGTTTTAGACATGGTCACACTATAACAGTAGTGTCTCTCTTCCTTCTGGCAAGAATTCTACATTTTTGCTTATCTTTTCAATTTTGAGTGTGTGCTTCAGGGTTTTAAAACTAAAAAGAGTGTTACATCAAATAATAACTCACTAAACATCATCTCCATTCTCATGTGAAGTGTTCTGGCTGGAAAGTAAATTTGAGTTTGATTTCTGATCAAGGAATAACAGAGAAACCAAAAATTGCTTTTATTTGGATTGCATGTGACTCTCTAACTTGCAAACTAGAAACTGTTAGTTTGTGAAATGTCAGCCTTTTGAACTAAGTGCAATGAAGATAAATTTGATATTTTGGCTTTTATGTGTTTTGAGGTATACCTAAGTGATACAGTATCTTTATCAGAAAGGCTAATTAGCACATATATTGTGTTTCATTGTAACTGATTAAGCAAGCTAATTCAGGCTTTCTATATAGTGCCTGCAGAAATTTCCTTGGGTAAGAAATGTTTTGCTTTCTGTACAACTCCTTTATGGAGTTGAGAAGGAAGCACAGCCCTACATCAAATCCTTCATCCAGTGGAGAATTATCAAAATGTGGAGATAAGTCTGTATACTCTCAAGTATGCTTGAGAGTAGGAAAGATAGTTTACAGATGTAGATTACTTAATCAGTTGTGGCTGTTTCTAGATTCCACGATTCAGTCAATAATAAATTCAGTTACATAGTAACAAATCGAGCAATAGCTCATCTGATGAATTGTTGGTTTTTTTAAACACATAATGGGCAGTTTATGAAAATTAAAATTCACTGACTGGGCAAATGCATGTGTATTTTCAAATGTGTTTTATTTGTGTAATTAAATTTTGTATCCTGAGTCTTTTTCACTATATTAATAAGGTCACTGATTTAACACATTTTCTAAACTGAATCAATAATGTTTATATTTTAATGACTTGAGCACAATTTTAGTTCTGAATTTGTTTAGAAACAAATGGCTTATGATGATAGCCCTTGGAAGCAGGTAATTTTTTATAGTAGATATGTTCTGATAAAGGTAGCTTGCTTTTTGCACTTGAAGTAGTTTTCAAAAATAAGCCAAAAAAGTGGTAAAAACTGATCTTAATTTCATTTCAGTTTATGGAGAATTGTGGAAGACTGGAATGTTTGAGCGCATGTCCCTACAGACAGATGAAGATGAACACAGTATTGAAATGCATTTGCCTTATACTGCTAAAGCCATGGAAAGGTACTAGGGCTAATTACTTCTGCAAGAATGTGCATTGAATGTTTGAGCTGCTGTAAAGTGCAGTAGGAAATAATAATACATTTAATGGCATAGATGACCTTATGGTGTATATAATGCTTGTATTCGCCTAACCCCCAATAAAAATATTGATAAGGAGAGGGTCAAAGACTAGGATAAGCTGCTGTAATTGCAATTGTGAGCAGAGCAAACACCTAAATGATGAAGTTATAGCACCTCTTATAAACAGGTTGACTTAACAGAGTAAATATTAGATATGCTTTCCTGAACTTTTTTCAATAGCTGATTTTTTTTTTTCCCCCACTTTTCAAGGCGTCTCTGAAAGAAGTTCAAATAGCTTTGTGGGGGATTTTAAGTTTGTTTGGAGCCTTAATACTGATTTTGAAATCAGGGGTGTGTGTGTAGCTGCTATTTCAGGTGTTTAAGTAAAAATTGTCAATCTGTGTTGGGGTTTCTTCCCTAACATGTGCCCCTTTTTTTTTTTTTTTTTTTTTTTTTTTTTTTTTTTTCATTGTGTTTTGAATTTTTCCTACAGTTCTAGTATATACCTGAGTACTGTCTTGAGCATTTTCATATACGTTTCATATACTTTGGTGAATTACCAAACATGCAGCATCTGTACAGGGAAAACTTAATTCTTATTTCATTGCCGATTTCACTATGTCTTTTCTTTTTGTTTGCTTGGTATTTTTTACTTTGCAGCTGAGAGAAATATTGGTTTTTGGGGGTGTATGTTTTCTAAAATTGAAGTATTTTGAGGTTCTAAAACAACATCCTAGTATAACCTTACCAAATTACTATCCTCAAATCAATAGCAACCTTTTAAAACATGCTGCAGTTTCAGTTAGCAAGCCCTGAAAAATCTTCACATGTTACTTGAATTACAACCTTTTTTCTTTTGCTTATAAGCCATAAGGATGAGTTTACTATTATTCCTGTGTTGGTCGGAGCACTGAGTGAGTCAAAAGAGCAGGAATTTGGAAAACTCTTCAGTAAATACCTAGCTGATCCTAGTAATCTCTTTGTGGTTTCTTCTGACTTTTGCCATTGGGGTAAGTTTCATATCTCATTATAAGAGTATATTGAATATTTTGTAGCTATTTTCAAATAATGTATTTTATTAAACATTGAACATTTTAACTTCTGGTAAATTTATTTTTTCAACTTAAATGCCTTCATGAAGTTAAAAAGTCCTTAAAATCTGTAATAATAGGTAAAAAATATTCATGTGGTAATGTGTTTTCAGTGTAGTGGAGGAAATAAATGGTGGAGGTGCGTGGATTTATATACATCACTTTACTGTTGCAATGAAATAATTGAAGTTGCTTGCTCTTTTTACTCTTCTTTGAAGCACCTCAAAACAACTTTCAAAACTAATTAGCTAAAAATTCACTGGGCACAGCCACATTGCTCTGGCAGAAATAAGTTCTGTATGTTTTACTGTTGTATAAGCTAGCAGATGGATTATTTATGCCAATTCACCAGTGCTACCCCAGTTCATCTTGGTGGCAGAGATATAAAGACTCCAGAAGCCTTGACTTCTGTCCTGCTTTATAATTTTATTTTTCTTTTAAGTGTGATAGTAGCTGGAAAAGAGACTGCTTCAGAAAGATATGTGACACAACAGACCTTCCTTTTTTTTCCATTGTCATCTTTGGTCAACTTAATTAAGTGCATGTTTCACTCATCTTTGAATTGTGGAGTAGGTGGAAGTGTATATAAGAATGACTTGGTCCTGTTGTGGCTAATGACCCATTTAGAACTGCTCATTGAATTATCATGAATTTTTTCTTTTAACCTTCATTTGCTGTGGGTATTGTGCAGGCAGAAATAGCCTGACTCCATGGCTGACTTTGTCAAGAGGGATAGGGAAATGAAATGTTGCTTTACTTCTTAATTTACAGAATTAGATGCTAAGGCAATAAGAGGCAACTAGTGAGTGATACTTTGGTGTCAGTTCTATATAGATTTCTCTTTAGGAATTTAGCCACCCATCATCATGTATTTTTTTACTTTACTTCTGGGCTGCTACTTCATGGTTGCCCTAGAATTTCCTCAATGGACCTAAAAAGTATAAAATAAATGAAGATTACTACTTTATAAGTATTATACTTTCAAATATTTAGTAAGTATTAGGGAGTGGTTTAGCTACAATTTTTCCCTTTTTTATTTTATACATGATTTTTGTTTCAAGGTCAGAGGTTCCGTTACAGTTACTATGATGAATCCCAAGGAGAAATTTATAGATCCATTGAGCACCTAGATAAAATGGTAAGTTTTCAGATTTGGTGGAACTAACTAACAAATTTCTCCTGTACATTCCATTTCTTTGAGCACTTGAGAAGTTTCTCTAACAAGATATTATAGATCAGCTATTTTATTGAATGTATAATTTTCCTTTGTTTACCACAATAAGAATTTAGCTGCTGCCTTTAGCTAGTATTCTCCCTTTTACTGACTGCATAAAATTATATTGCGAGTATAAACTAGTAAGCATAATTAATGAGAATAAATGCATGTTCACCTACCTAAAATGCCCTGATGTAACATGACTTCTGTCCACATACCCTCTTATGTTTTTGAAAATCAAAAAAAATTATGTATGGAGAATTGTAGTAGTTCCAGCTTGGTAGCTGTGATACCTGCATATAGAAACAGCATTGTGATCATGCAAAGGTTTCAGCAACACCCATTTGGAGGAGGAAAGGCTGTAGGGTATTGCACTGGTCAGGAAAATGAAAGCCAGTGTTTCCTTGGGAGTAGCCTTCCCCCTACTCCTTACTCTGTAGTAGGCAGTGGGGGAAAAGCAGTAGACCATACTTCAGTTTGGGTTTGGCCAAAGACTGAAAGGAATGCTAAATACATATAGGTCCAATGCCAATTATGTTACATTTTTTTTGCAGTCACAGGAACTAAGGAGTTATTTTTAAAATAAAAACCCCCAACAACTTAATGTTGAACACTAAAAGCACAGAATAGAAGTAACTCTTCTGGAAATACATAACATTAAAATTTGTTTTACAACTGTTTGCATAATTTATGTAACTTCTGTAGAATCTGTTAGAAGAGAGAGCTGTTCCTATTCATGGTGTGTTAATTTTTTCCATGTCTTGAAGGAATAAATCCCATCTGCTGGAGAGATCTCTAGGCTTTCTTGCTTTGTGTATACATATTAACCTCTTTTTTCTACTATTAATTGCTGGAATAGAGATAATAACAGTAAATAACTTGCCTTCATTCTGTTTATCCCATTTTTAATAATTCTTGTAGCCAGTTGAGAGGTTTATCTATCAAGAAAAGTGTTTTTCTACAGAATCCCAGAATCAGCAGCCTTGAGTGTTTTTGCAGGAGAACAGATTATAGTGCATTAGCAAACATTAGTTTCCCCTTGTTAAATTCTGTGGTGAAAGCTTGAAGAAAATCTGGACTTTGGCATTTAATTACTTTTAGGGAATATATTGCTGCACCAGCTCTTACTTTTGGTAGTTGTTAAGCTAAATAGAAGTGACACTTTTTGTAACATGGAAAATCATGTCTACTGTTTAATAACTATGAAAATGCTTTTTCAATCTTTAGTTTAACTAGAAAACTAAATAAGCTGTATAGCAGCATACTGTGGTTATTTTTTGCTTGTTTATATCATGCCATATCTGAACACATGACTCCATATTCAGACGCTGTATGGAGGAGGTTTTCTTTGGAGGATTTTCAGAGATATCTTGTTAGCGATATCACAAATATCTCCCTGTCACATTTTTCCAGTTTTTGGAAGTTTGTTCAATTTTATGTGCCACTTGGCTACTTCTTGCTTCCTTAGATAAGTATTGGATTTTTTTCATGCAATTTGACGTTCTAAACAAACTTGTACTGTTGTAACCAGTAGGCCTCTACACAGACAAAACAGCATTAAGATAGAGACAAAACTGTACTAAAACTGGCTTAATTCTATTGGCCCTAACTTGGGAAGCAGTCAACTGAGCACTTTGTAAGCAGGAAGGTATTCTGGGGCAAGATGAAATCAATTTTCCTTAGAAATGCCTTTGTGGGAGCGTGATGGCCTTTTCCTTAATTGGACTGGACCTTACATATAGATGCATTTTCTCACCTAGTGCATAAAAACTGCTGAACACTTTGGGCCTTGAAGTTTAGAGCCATTAGTCCCCAGCATAAAACAAATAGAGAATACTAAATATTGCTGGGCAGACATCAGTTTCTCCATGGTAATTGTTGATCTGACCACTGCCACCACAGCACACTGTGATATAATGGCAAAAGGAGGGAATAGCCTTGTGCTTAGAAGGGAAACTTAGGGGAGAATCCTCAAATGAAGAGTTACAACTGAGCAGCTTATGTGCAATAGTTTTCATATCATAACCTGAAACACACCATGTTTTTACATAGAAGTAGAAAAAGTATTTTGTAAGACATTGCTGAAGAGTAATTGTTTTTGATTGACTAGCCAGAAAATGCAGACTACTCACTTCAATCTTCTCTACCACATTGCTCATTTTATATGAGCATATATTTGGTATGGGATACTTTACGCCTCACTTGAGTCAATGGGAGGATTGTGTTACCCTGAATGCTGATGGGGGAAAATGCAGGCACTGAAGAGTGCTGTGCAGGAATAGCCAGGAAAAATGCTCAGCACAGATGCTTCTCAGGTGCCTCTAATGATCTAATGAATTCTGGTGGCTGCTGCAGTGCTGCTGCAGTGTGCAGGACCTTCCACAGTGCTCCAGCCTGGGAAGGCTTCTTAGGCTGGTCATAAAATAAGATTGAGTCTCTGCCTGGATGCCCAGATCCCTGTTCTCTTGTCTGTGCCCAGACAGTACTTTTCCTGGTGGTTATTTGTTGTGTAGTCTGAGAGATTCATACATGCAAATATAGTTGGGCTGGATAGTACTAAGGCCAAGTTTGTTTCCACTACCATTAGAGTACTATTAGTTTAGACCTTTAAGTGTGAAGAAATAGCTGAAATAACTGGTAACAAATTTTTAACATGACCAGTCAAAGCATTATTGGCATATATATAAAATGAGCCTATGTTGGAGGGCATTTTTGTTTGTTTTGGGTTATGTGTGTGGGGTGATTATTTTTAAAGTTTTTTTTTTGTAGGCTTGTAGATACATTTTAAAATGTCATCCCTTAATAGTAACTTTTTAATCATGTTAAGTGCACTGTGCTAGGATATTGTAGATGCCATTAGGTGTATCTGGGTAACTGAGGTATACAATTTCTGTGTGATGCCATAATGACCATGTGATAAACCGTGGAACTGTGCTTACAGTTTTATCATATGGGTTTTATGTGTTTTAACTCTGTTCTAAACTATACCTGGCTGAGTTGTTCTGAGTATTGAAAGTTTTTAGGTTCATACCTCTGCTTTTTACAAAACTCAACCTGGCAAAAATGTTTCCTTTGTTCCTCAACACCATTTTAGACTGAAAAACAAGCTTGATAGTCTTTGCTCCTCTGCCACAATGATTTTTAAATCCAGAAGACTGAAAAATTCTGTACAACCTAATGCTTATAGGACATCTGTTCATACCAATTTCCTATAGATTTCTCCAATCTCTGATATATGGAACTCTTAGCATTTTCTGGGATGAACTGCATAGCTGTAAATGTTTTGCAGTGCTGAACTGTACATTGAAATAAGCTTACTAGGCATTCTCATAAATCCATGTCCATTCATTTGAGACAAATGCTCAAATGCCTCTGCCCAGTATGTTCCAGTGACTGTAAAATGAGTCTCTTAATTGAGCAGCCATTTTCATTTTTTTCAAAGGTCATGAAAAGGTTTTAGAAACAGATAAACTATATTCTCATGAACTGTTCAATATCTGAGTAAGTGCCTTATGCATCTTTAGTTTCTCTTGAGTATGTAGTCATGTTTAGTTCTTCTTTCTTTAACTGTGTATTGACATGTATAATCTACAAGTAAATGGATGGTTGAAAGATATGCTTTGGAAACTTTGGAAATGCAATGGTATCTATGTCATCACTACTAGTTAAAGAATAGCTACCATTAATTTTTTGGCACTTATTTAGACTGTGTAGGTCTGGAGTGATTAACAGCTGTAATTACTGATGGGGGGTCCAAACACCCTCTCCATGACTCCAGAAGAACTGAGCTCTTACCACCAATTGGCCTGTTTAGCTTGGTTTTGTTTTTCCATAATATGTATTTCTTTGTGAATTCATCTTATGTCTGTTTCTAAAAACTACTCAAGGTAGTGATTATCGTTGCTGTTTTATAATTTTCCCAGCTCTCCTGGGAATCTTCTGCTCCTCCACTGTAAGCTGTGATCCAGCCTGTATAATTAGCAGATATCTGCCAGATCAGCCAACACCCTTGCAGAGTGTTCTGGAGATTTCACTCTTGAGGTGGAGACTTCAGACTGACTGCTTCCTGCATTGTGGCTTATCTATCTATCACCCAGAAGTAGGGAAAGAGCTGGCACAAACGGAGAATTCTTAGAAGAAATTATCTTCCTTTCTGGTATCAATCTCTAGTTATTCCCATGCAGAGTATGTTTTTTTTTTCTGGTCTCTAAGGAAGAACTTACTGTTTCACCAACAGAAGCAGCATAACTGTATTTTATTGAGTTAGTGAGTGTCTGGAGCTCATTTCCCTGGTGAAGGGAATTAATTTTCAGAGGAAGGAGAAGATAATACAGGCAAAAGAGCAAACCTATGATGAAACAGAGACAATAATTGATTTAGACTTGTTTTTAAACTACTTCCATGATGTTTGATTTGCTTTATGGGATGGGGTAAGAGTAGGCTGTATCCGGAGTTGTAAGATTCTTTTTGCTTTTAAGAATGCAAATGTTTGTATATGTGGAAGGTTTTGTTTCCCACACACATGCTGGTGTTCTTAGCATGACTCCATGGGATCATGGGTCTCGCCCTTAATGGAGGAAAGGGTGGCTGTCTCATGTAAAGTGGAAGTAACATCATCTGGTTCTTACATTTCTGTTGTGTACCAACTTGATGGTGCTTTAGAGATTTTCTGGATCTGATTTTTATGCTCTAGGCAAATGGCCAGGCCATTCCCTGGCCATTCAACTACCTTGCATGCCTGATGTGTCTGGGATCTATCTTGCTTGTTATGCGTGTGAATTGCATGTGTATAGTGTTGATTTTATCTAGGATTTTTGGACACCCAGAAGTCCCAGACAAGTGCTTGGCCCTGAACTTGTTACCAGGGAGAGCAGATGGAGGCACAATTTCTTCCTGCTTTGCCCTTTTAGTAAATGTCTGGTTATAGCTGTACCAAATCTTACAGAAGTAGGGCACTCTTGGTGACGATCAATTAGTCTGCAGGATGATGTTTTTTAACATGAACTTCACTGGTATTTGCAAAGATAACTTCACAGATCTGTGGATTATTAACAACTTTGGAAGAGCTCCTGCACTTCTAGTTTGGCAAGGAATGGAAACAAGATGACTACAAGCTAGAGCTCACATGTTAAGATTCCTTTGATATCCTTGGTACAAAGTAGAGGGTTTCGCCTCCTGCTCTGTTGTAACAAATAGATGATGTATAAACACCTGCTTGTGAATGTGTGATGTAATTATTGCTATCAATTCTTTTTCAGGGTATGAGCATTATAGAGCAGCTAGATCCTGTATCTTTTAGCAATTACTTGAAGAAATACCATAATACAATATGTGGAAGACATCCTATTGGAGTGCTATTAAATGTAAGTAATCTTTGATTTGTTGAAGAATGTAACTTCTGGAAAAATACTTGTATTTGTAAAACACAATATTGCTGCAGAATTCCTTAATTCTGAAATATCAGGCCTTGAATTAATTTTAAGTGTTCTCAATTTGGTCTTTGATTTTTGTGTCTTGCATTTAGACAAATATAAGCTCTTGAAAGGGCTGAGGGCTTTCAGTTCCCTAAGGGAGATGAGATACCACAATCCTTTTTGAATTTCAGTGAAATGCAATAATTCACTTTCTCTTGGCCCTAAATAAATGAACAAATAAATCCATCTCCCTGAAGAAGCATGTACTTACTCTTTTGAATCAGTACTTATGAACAGTGTATTTATTTTCTGTATATTGCTATTAGCTAGCTATTGTGAGTGCCTTGTGATGTCTGGCAATGTTTTTGAGTTTTGCAAATATGGTGAGAGATGGCCTCTATAAGTACTAGTGCAGAACACCATTAACACATAAATTAACAGCAATTAGAATTCAGATTACTTTCTGGTTACCATAGTCTGCATTGGTGATGCAGTGCAAACATAAACCTGGCTTAACTTAGTTGTCTAAATTTGGTCACAGTTGCTTTACAGCACTGGTGGAGTGCTGCATATTGGTCATACTGCTTGAGTGACTCTCACTGTATTTTTACTGTAACTCAAATCTGAAACAGCAAACATGTTAACTTTTTTAAAAGGGAAAACTTAATTCACTGGGAATGTGTTCTGAATGGAGAATGTAGAGAGGAACCTTTTGAAGTGGGGCCTGTAAAAGTTTGTATGAACAATATCAATGTTGGGAATGCATATAGCAAAGTTCAGTACTATGAAAACTCTGCAAATATACCCAACTCATGCCCTCAGATAATTATTAGTTTTGCAGTGAATCACAGCTAAGTTCTGTTCATTCACTTTTGCCAATTGTCACACTTTTAATAAATTGTCCTTGTGCCTTCTTTCTTCTTAATGGAAGAGAGAGAATCTGAGAAGTGTTAATAGTGTTAGATTTTTTTTTTTCTGTTGCATCTGTATTTCTATATAAATTCCCCATGGAACTGAAAGCACTGTTTCTAAAGGGGATAACATGAACGGTTCAGTGTTGCTTTAGAGAACTGCATGGATGTGCACAGTGCAGTGGGAGAAGCATCAGTGAATGAAACAGCCCAGAAATGGGCTAGGTCCACTAGTTTTTGGGAGGTGCTTATCTAGTGAGCTTATGAGACATTGTGCAAGGACCTTTGAGACCTAGGAAATGTAATTTCGCTGATAACTTTTTTAAGCAGCTCTCTTTCTCTCCTCAGGCTATCAACGAGCTCCAGAAGAATGGAATGAACATGAGCTTTTCATTTTTGAATTATGCTCAGTCAAGCCAGTGTCGAAACTGGCAAGACAGCTCAGTGAGTTACGCAGCTGGAGCACTTATGGTCCACTGAACTGCTGAATGCTCAGGGATGGCACCTGCACACACTCTGTATACGGGGTCCCAGCCTAGCCCTTACAAAGATACAGTCCCTGGTCTTTGGGTATACTGAAACCTCAAACTAATAGAACTCTGTTCTTTTCTAGTAGGTGTAGTCCTTCCTTAGTTTCAACTCATTTAAGAATGCTTTCTTGTTTAGGACAATGGAAGGAAGACTGGTATCAGAGCTTTTTGTGAGAGTTTTTTTTCTTTGGAAAAGATAATGGCTATGAAGGCATGGTGGTAGACCGTCCTTAAAAATACAACATGTAAAGCATTTACCATATCCTAAATTTGCACTCTTTGCAGACCTGTGCACATATACTCAGCTTTCAGAATAGTTTTGCAAGTTGTAAACGGAAAAAGGGGGGGAAAAGGGGGTGGAAGCTTTTTAATAAAAGAAAAAAAAGGAAAACAACGCATTTATAAATGATTCTGTATTAGAATATAATAAAACTCCAGTATAGTCAGTTACTACCCGTGATGTACAACAGATATCTTCTATTTTAGTTGCTAATAAAGGGCTACACAAACCAAAATAGTCTGATTTAAACTTATTGCTTTGTGTTCTGTACGTGGCTGCTTGTCATTAACATTCTTTATCCTCAGTTCTTATGCTTGATAATTCAGCCATTCTGTAAAATACTTTAGAATGTATTTTGTATTCAACATTTGTTGACTACATCATTTTCAGATTTTTTTTATCTTAAACCTGCACTATGAGTTCAGCTGTGCAAAAGAATTTGGAAAACTTTTTGTATAGTCTAATCTTTTTTGTTTCACAATCAATCTATGAAGTAGTATCTTTTAGTATATGATACAAATTTGTATCAGCAATAGACTTTTAGTGATTTTTATGCTCATTTTGATTATTCAAGTGAAATAGACTACGTATTTTTGTTTGGAATCACTAAAAATTGAAAACAAACAGTAGCTTGAAAATGCTAATTCTTAGAATATCTATCTGGTATTTGTAGGCCACAGAAGCCATACAGTGCTAATCTTGAGCAATTATTCCTCAAAGATTATTTGGAAGGGGAAGGAAAGGCTTCTCTTTTTTTCCCCCCATTATTATTTTTTATTCCTAGACTGTGGGTAAAATTGTTTCATGTTTTCTAAACATCCCATGTCAAAAGTTCTTGAATTTTCTTGCAGCCAAAATAATGATGTAATGATTTCAGTTGTCATTCCCAAAGACTTCCTTTTGTTCTAATAAGAAATGCAAAGTAGGATGCAGTATTGGCTCATTATCTAAATGGAGATTAATTCCTTGATATTTCACCTGCTATCAAGAAACTTCCTGGTACATTCAGCTTTTCTAAGTAGCAGAGGGGAATTTCAGAATTCAATTTAGATTATCTCTGAAAGTTGTGGGAATTGCTTCATGCCAAGTCTTAGCTGAAAGCATACCAGACATCTTGTTTATTCCTATTAAAATACCCTATGCTTGCATCACTTCTATTTACCTTATCACACCTGGCCACCATTTTAATAATAGCAGGTGAATGCTCCATTTATAAAATGAACTACTTTGCAGATGTTGAAAATCCATCCCAAATGCCAAACTCCTGTGCATGCCTGTTCTTTTAGTTGCCTTACTGCTCTGCCTTGTTCTTGGAAAGTCTCAGCAGCAGACAGGGAAAACAACTTTCAGATTACTGTTGACAGACCAGCAAGAAGGCTATGCAGGTAAAACTGAATTGGTAGCCAGTCTTTGTAAATACTTGTCTGACTGTGCCTTATTAACAAAGTAGTTTGTTCATGAAGTTGTTTTTAAAAATCTTTGATGATTACAAGTTTAATTAGGGCTTGGGATTCTTTCAGTCTTATGCCAAATGCTTAACATCATTATTGAAACATACAGTTAATTGGAACAGTTAAGTATATACTTTCTCCCTAAGGTAAACATAGCAATTAGCTTCTGAATACAAATGCCTAAGTTGCATCTTAGTTCTGTAAATTAGTTTTAATGAAAAAAGCCCATAACTGGAAGAGCTTTGAGGAAATTGGTCAGCCATTTTGCTCAGCATAATGTTATTAAATATTGAAAGCACTTCACATGTAAACTGTACAATGTATTTAAAAATAAAGTTTCTAATTAAAATGGGAATTTCTGTGCCTACTAGTAATAACCAGCAATGACAGTTCAGAAACCCACTCAGAGAGAAATTTAAAGCTTTGTGAAATATATTCTAACTTAGAAGCCCTTGCAAAAGTTTGGTGTTTTTTTTTTTTTGAAAGCAGGAAATACCTGATTTCAAAGAACTCAAGATTTTTTATTTTTTTTTTTCCTTTTGGTGGGCTTGAAGGAGTTGACTTCAGTTTTTGCTGGTGTGTTTGTTTAAGATGTGTGAGGAGTAAAAGCAGAATCTTCTGAAAAATCTTCACTCAAGACTATTAATTCATTATTTTAGCTTTACCACACATTTTAGTCTCATTTAAATATACATTTGTACATAGCATGTTGGGATGGAGTGTCTTGTTTAGACAATACTGAATATTTAAGTCCTGTTCACTTTTCTGAAGGTTTCTTTATGCATGGACTGCCTGAGCTTTGACTGCTCTTTTGGTGCAGGAAATCCAGCCAGGAACATGATTCCCATTTTAAAATTTTGGCATTTTAGAGAAATGTTCACTCTGTGAACATGTTGATTAAAATACTCCTCTGTTTTTCAGTTCTCATGTTCACAAAGGTGCTTTAGGTATTTTGTTTCCCTTAAACACTTCCCTAAAAAAGTCCTTTTCAAGTACTATCTACTGAGTTCCTAGTTCTTCAGTTCAATGTTTTTGACACTGAAGTGGCACAATAGGTCTTCCACTGCTTTGTGTTTAGATCAGCAGAAGTAGGAGAAAGCAGAAGCTGAAATAGCATCATTCTATGGGGCAGTGAACGGCTCTGTGGACATTGAGAGCCACCTCCTGCTTTGAAACCCTTGTGGCAAGGAGTGAGTTGGGTGTAGCTTCTCCAACTCTCAGCCTTTGTTAAGTTATAATGACAGTTTGACTCCATTTGTTTATTTTAAAGATGACTTGAGTGGCTTTGATCCAGTGTTATCGTTTAAGCTGGGGTTCTACTGCAGTGCAGCTCTCATTTCTCAGTGCCTTCAGAAATGTTGAGTTTGACTTCACTTTTTTAGACAGCTCTTGCTCTCACTGGTTCCCTGTTAGGGGCTTGTTGCTGAGGAGCCTTGCATATTGCTTTAGGCTTTACTTGGGAATTTTGGATTGACATGTCAGGTAGTGAAATGGGGGAAGATGGTGTCTGTTTGACACCTGCACACAGTCTCACAGTACTTTAGCATGTTTCTGTAGCTGTAGGGTTTTTGTGTTTCCTGTTTCTAATTTTCCCTTTATTCCCCCAAGAAAAAAAAAAAAGCTCATTTCTGCATCCAAGGAAGCTTGGCTCTGAAATGGTATCAGTTACCATGCAGTTGCTATTTCCTCAGGCTGAGTTGTGCTAACTAACATCTGATCCACTCTCAAAAAATTGCCGGAACAATTGTGTTTCTGGAGAAATGTCTGAAATCCCTTTGTCTTCCTACATGAGTGGCAAAACTTCCTGAAAGTTAGTCTTGAAAAGATTTTTAGTGTGACCAAGTACGAATTTGGGGGCTCAGTGAAGTGCATGTCAAAGCTGTGAAATATTTTGGGTTGGAACCCACAGTGTAGCCAGATGGCCTTTTCAATAGGTGGTTGCAAAACATGACTTGGAATAGTCTGTAGGGGTGAAATTACTTTATTCTCTCAGTAATGTACAATCTATTGTCTCTAAAGTTCGTTTTATTTCATTTTTTTCTTATTTGATTTTTGCCTAATTCTGAAAACAATTTGTCTCTACAGACAACTTCCAGATACCTGATGTCATTTGGGAGTTGTCTTATGCCACGATTAGCTGAAAACTCAGTGTCTGTTTCTTCATGTCTTTTCTGGTGCCTATTTAGCATGTGCATTCCCTACAGCTGGGGTCTGAGACATCTCTCCCATTGCTTATGCCCCAGGAATGAAAATGCTGTGGTGCTGATATATCCAAATTAAGAAAGCAATTATATCAGTTTGTTTTCTTGCAGATTGCAGGAGGGTGTGTTGGTAGAGGCTTGGGTCTCTTTGGAAGGGGCAGAGAAATGAGAAGATGAGGAAGAAAATGATTGCTTTTCAAGTTTGATGTCAGCAGCTGTTCTGCTATCCCGTTTGGGAGCTGACATGCTGCCAAGCACTGCCCAGTGCAGCTGTCAGTCAGGTGGGCAGTGGTGGGCAGCCTGTTACTGCTACTTCAAAGAGAAGGCATGCTGGAGGTATCTTGTCAAGTGGAGCTCAGTTTGTTGAAATTCAGGGGTGAGAATCCTATGCTGAAATAAACTTTAAGTTATAAAAGTAAATAAAGGTATCTCCTCCTTGTCACAAAGGTGACAGATGGACCTCCATACTCCCCAGGTTTCTAAGGTCATGTGTTTGATTCTTGCTGGATTTAGGAGAAGATAATTTTCTCAATCCAATTGTCTTGATATAAAAATGTATTCTTTATAAACGCTTCAAGATACCTTTTTCAGAATATGTGGGGCCCAGGTTATTTTATTATTATTCTAATCCTAGTAACTGTGTTTAGATCTCTTTAAAAGAATTAGCCAGAGCCTCGAATTCTGCAGTGACAGGAAGCCAGTAATGAAACTTTAGACTTGAGTGATCTAATATCTGCTCTGTATATGATAAAGACCTAAATGACAGAAATAATAAAACATTGTGTTAAACATCAAACTAAGAATTCTACAAACCTAAACTTCTCAGATTTCTTTTTTTTTCTGAGCCTGTGACTGTAACTTCACAAGACTGAAAACTGCAGTGCTCTTGGCTGAAATCCCTTTTCTGGTAAAAGGTGTTTATTTTTCCGCTGAACTCTTGCAGCAGGAAGTGGGGTGTTGTCATCTTAGTGCCTGGGCTGCAGAGGCTTGTCTGTGCTCCTGGTCTGTGTGGGCAGGTAGGGAAAACCCATCCCCTGGGATTTGTCGGCTGAAACTTAAACTACTTTTTATTTGTCTCCAAAATTGTTATAAAGATTTTGAAGAGTGAGCCTTTAACCTCTGCTATGATTAATAAGTCTTGAACTCGTGCATATTTTTTACTGGTAAAATTTATTTTTCTCTGTGATCACAGTGCAAAGAGTTGGTATTACAAATAATCTGTCAGTAAGATATCTGCTCTAAGTGGGTGGTCTGGAAATGCAGTCTGGCCTCACAGCTGCATCCAGGGGGAAAGCACATTTCTGTATTGTAGGGAATGGTTTTCTGTTTGCAGAGCTGCGATGTAACCACATGCTGCTTTCAAGCTGTCCTGAAATAAACTGACTTGGTTGTTGTGTGTAAGCACAGAGCTCTGGAATGGGCTCAGCGTTGCATCCATCAGATGGGTAGCAAGGCAAGGGGATGCAGTACTGACAAGTGCCCACGTCTTTCCAAGCCAACTTCAAAGCGCTGGGCTGCTGGGGAAAATAATTCCATATCAGTGGAAAACAAGTATGTTGTGGCAGATGTAAATCTACTTTATAGAGACTACGCGAGTAGTCCCATGCTCATTTCAAGACAAAAATAAATCCAGGCCGCAGGAACCCCAGCAGCTCCCCGAGCCTTGCCGAAAGGCAGGCGCTGTGTGAGTGCGCGGAGCGGGGCAGGGCTGGCCGGCGCTAGGTGTCAGTGTGGGAGCGCCGCCACAGCCCCGGCGGCTGCAGCAGCAGCAGCTGCGCTCATGTGCACGATATCACACACGGCCTTGCCTCTTCTAGCTTGTCCTCAGCTTCTTGCCCATATCCAAAAGCCCCCCTTGCCAACAGCCTCTGTGTTGTAAATGCAAATCCTTATTTGTTTGTTAGTTTGGAGATCGTCACCTGCTGAGTTACCTCTGTCACAAGCCGCAGGGAAAATGGAAACAGCATCTCCTGTGTACAGATGTTTGAGTTGACAAAGCTCATAACCAAACACGTCTCGAGAAGCAAGGGCACAGCTCCCACTGTGCCTCTGGGCTCAGACTTTCCTGCTCTGCTGTAACCAGTCCGTGTTTTGTGGGTCCTGCACAAGCTGCTGCACTTGGTCTGTGTAGTGTTTCAGAGAGCATTCTTCAGTTCGGGACAATGTGGCAGCTGTATGAGGCAAGGGCTTCTCCTAAGCTCTGCTGCAAGTGGCCCTGCCGTTGGAAAGTGTTCAACACGTGTTCCTGCTGCTGTAAAAGTGGTGGTGAAGCTCCCATGGGTTTTGGCAACAGGGGCAGCTGGAGCTTGCCCTGCCTGACCTGGGGATAGCAGGAGGGATGTGATCATCCTCTATGGCATCTCCCACCCTTGTACCCCAAGGCCTTGCTCTGTGTGTTTTGTGTAGCTGGGCAAGTGGAGGGTTCCCCCCATGGAGATGAGGGACACCCACTGAGCCATGTATCTTTGAGCACCCTACCTCTGCACAGATATTTATTTTTTCAAAGCTTGAAAAAATACCTCTGCATCTGACCTCTCACTGAAGTCAATGGGAGACATATCAGACTTCACATTCTTAAGGAGATTTGGAACTGCTCAAGAAAAGGGTGAGGGAGCCAGGTGTCAGCCATTGTAACCTGGGGAGGGACTGTGGGAGGAGGGTGCTGGCAGCCCATGCAGTGGAACAAAAACAGAGATGAAGAAGATGTACTCAAATTGTATCTGGAGATAAATATCCATGCTGTCTAGCCCTAAGCAGAAGTTTCGTTTATCTGATCTTCAGTTTATTTTACAAGATTATTCTGTTCATTAAAAAAGGAATAGGAGTCAAACTGCTAGTTTGGGTTTTTGTTTTTTTTTTTTTTTTTTAAACACATCTAGATTTTCTTGACATATGCACTTTTCCATGACTAGAGTTTCTTTTAGCTAACCTCATCTTTATCTGAGAGAGAAATCTCAGGCCAGATCCAGCTTAATTTATACTTAAGCAGCATTCCAGAATGAAGTCAGAAGGTGAGGGTCTAAAAAGTCAGGCTGGAAAAGAAAAAAAAAAATAGAAAAGAAAAAAGAGAACATCCACTTCCCCCCCCCACAGATGTCTCTAAGTGGAACAGAGTTAGCCTAGTGAAGAAATTTTGGAATTCAGATTTTTCTTTTCCATGCTCTGCTGTTTTTAATCACTGGAGAGCATCTGGGCTGTGGCAGTTCCTGATGTGCTGGAGTGTGCCATCACTAGTCCTTACCAAGGAATGCAGACATAGCACTGGTGTTGCTCTCTGTTGCTTTCCTCAGGAGCAGGAAGGTGTGTGCTGAAATGGGCACTGTAGCTACTGCGTCTGTGTTGATTTTTTTTTTTTTTTTGCACTGGTGTAGCTGGCAGGATGCTAAAGATGCCCTTTGGAGGCTGGCTGTTGCTAGTGCAGAGCTGTACCCTCATAGGAGGAAAAGTAAAACAGAGGTAAGAGACAGCTTCTGGCTATACTGAGAGAAACAGAAACTGAGGGGGAAAGCCCAGCTTGACCGGGGCCAGAAAGTGCAGTTGGACTTGGTGAGTTGGAAGCAGGTCCTTAGGTGATGTAGGGCATTGCCAAACAAAGCCCTGTGTATTCCATCTAGGGAGATACCACCACACCTCCAGGCAGTCTGTCCCAGCCTTTAGCTGGTCTCACATGAGAAGGGTATTTTGTGTCTGGAGACAAAATTTGCCCTGAAACGACTCAACTGCCATCACAGTGAATCCTGGTGAAGAGAGTGCCTTCATCATCTCTCAGTATCTAACACTGGAAGGCATGAATGGAATCCCCGAGCCCTCACTTTACCAGGCTGAATGAACCCAGTCCCTTCAGCCTTTCTTCATGTGTCAAAGTCTCCAATCCTACAGCCATCCCTGGGGCATCTTACCCCCCCCTCCCCAAACCTGCTATGCTGCCCCCAGTTTTTTCATATTCTTCTTGATCTGTGGAGGGTGGAGGTAATACTGGACACAGTGTCCAGATATGATGTGGGATAAGAAAGGAACCCTTGATGTGCTGGGTTCAGTCTCACTGATACCACAGAGTCGGGTACTGGTGCAGTCACTGCCATGGGGTATTTTTTTAATCATGAGCTTTCAAAATGCTTTGTAAGGATATTTTAGGAGGAGCTCTCAGTTTTGGCCATCCTGAGATCTTCCAGAGTATGTCAAAGCTTCTTCAGCCCTCATAGATCATAAGAATTAAATCTTATTTTAGCTGCCCCTTTTGGCATGGCAGACAAATACCTTCTGCAATGTCTAACTCTAGGATGAAATTTATTGGGGGAAAAACACCCCCTTAAAGAGTAAGAGGGGTACATCAATTTTGCATATAACTGAAAGGCAATGTCATCTTCCCAATTTCTCTTGTGTCTATACCACATAAAAGGAATTAAACTTTTTTCTAAATTGTTCTATAAACAAAACATCATGTTTTTCTTGAATATTTCCCTGAGCAATGTGATGTTGGCACAAAAATAAGTCCTAATTCTAATATTGATCATTTTATCCAAAGGTCTATGCCAGCTGGGCAATTGCTCTGCCAAATCCCTGGTGCTGGGGTTGCATGTTCTGTGTGAGAGCGCACTGGCCTTCTTGCACAGTTCTGTGCTTGACCAAATGTTGAACTTACATCCAACCAAGGATCTAGGCCTGAGGTTCCTCATCTTTATAGCAGAAACCATGGTACTTGACTTCCTTTTGATAGCAGAAAGACATTATTTGACCTCTACTCTTATCTGTTTGGGTCTTTACACAGAATCACAGAATTAACTAGTTTGGAAAAGACCTTTGTGATCATCAAGTCCAACCTATGACCTAAGACCACCTTGTCAACTAAACCATGGTACTGAGTGCCACATCCAGTCTGTTTTTAAACGTCTCTAGGACAACCACCTCTCTGGGCAGCCCGTTCCAGTGCCCAGTCACTCTTTTAGTGAAGAGTTTTTCCTAATTTCCAGGGTAAACTTCCCCTGGCATAGCTTAAGACTGTGTCCTCTCATTCATCCAGTCTCTGGTTGCCTGGGAGAAGAGACTAACCCCCACCTGACTACAAACTCTTTCCAGGCAGCTGTGGACAGTGAAGGTCCCCCCTGAGCCTCCTTTTTTTCCAGACTAAACAACTCCATCTCCCTCAGCTGTTCTTCACAGGACTCATGTTCCAGACTCTTTACCAGCCTTGCTGCCCTTGCAGGCATTTGGAGAGATGGCAGTGTTACATCATGTGACATTTGGGAGGTTCACCACCCATCTCCCATTCAGGATGCCCAAGTTTAAATTCCCTGTGGCAGATGTTTCTCCGCTGTGTTTGTGGAAAACCTTTGGTGTGGTCATCCCCAGCCCCCCAGCGTGGTCTTGGGGGACCATGGCTTTACTGCCTTTCCTGGGAGGCATTTGGGTGGAGCTCTCTTCTCTGCAATTTAATTCCATTTGCTTTCCTATCCCAGCAGACTTGTTAAACTCTTCCTCCTTTGCAGCTGCTGGTTTTGATTGCAAAAACCTTATTGTACCTCTTCTCATTTTTCTCTTCCCTGTCAGGAGCAGCCCCAATTCTCCCCATCTCTCCAATACAACATGACTAGTCGCTCTTGCTGCTTTCCTCTGGGCTGCTGGTCAACACTTCCTCAAAGTGGAGCATCCACAATGACTCATTTATGCTGAGACCAGACTGGTGCCAAGCGTGGGGGAGTATAATTTCGTGTTTTCACATATGTCACCACTGCACGGTGTGACCCAGGATGATGCTCCCTCTTCCTTAGCAACAAGTCACTGTGGCACACACTGACACCTAAATTCAACAGAACAACTGTATAGCCAAGTGTTGCCTTGTTAAATGTCTACTCTTCTAGATACCCATGTCAGCTCTGCACTTGTTCTTGTCCTTATCGAACTACCTTCTGTTTTTCAGATATTTTCTCCAGTTTGGCTAGGTAATTTTGAATTTCTAGGCTGTCTCCTGTATAGTAGAAGTCCTTCTACCCTAGCCATCACCTTCAAATTTATCAATAGTATTTCAGGAGCTCAGTATCCATTAATGAAGACGGAGTGTAGTACCATAGACTAGCTTCAGTGAAGCCCATATTCAATGCATCCTTTTAATTTGACAAGAAATGTACTCACAGTGACTCTTAGAAGTAAATTTTCTAACCAGCTCTGAACTGTCCTTGTAATGGTGTTGTGTTGACTCAAGTCACCTCCCCCTCTAACACCCCATGTAAGAAAATGCTAAAGCTTTACTGTAGTCAAAGCACATCTATTGCTTATGTAGAAGAAGAGTTTCCATTTTAATCCTCTCACAGAAGGAACCTGAAAAGGTTTGAAATGTTAGTTCCTCATTAATCTGTATTTGCCGTCACTCATCTGCTTGGCACCTTTCATGTATTTGCGAGTATCCTGGTTTGTTCTTACAGTGATTTTATGGGTACTAAAGTTCAGCCAACTGATCTGCAGTTGTCTTGCTTCTCTGTCCCTCCTTTATTAAGCTCGTCACTCCATTTGCTCTTGATCAGTTTTGTGGGACCCACCCCAAATTCTCAGGTAACCCCAGCTAGCTCTCAGGTAGTTTCTGCCAGTGGTGGAAATACCTATGGGGAATTTCACTAGATGCAACCAGTTTGAAATGTTTAATTTATTGAAATTTTAAAATAAGTTTAGATAGCTTTCTCTTTTTTTAGTACCCTGAAATCTCTCTTTTGATGGCAGTTCTGTCAGCTGTTCAATCACAGCTTGACCCCTCCAGTGGAAACAGAAAAAAAAATTAGACGAATTTGACATTGATAGATTTAAGTGATAGAAAGGTGTGAAGGAAAGGACAACCTGGTTCAGCAAGTCCCATCTCCAGTGCCCATAACGAGTAATATCATGCAGAGACTACACAAGTCTCTGCACTTAACAAGCCAAACCTGCTTTAGCATGCTCCTGCCAGGAAGATCTTCCCCTGGGCTGCTAACACTGAAAAGGCAGGCTGAGCTTTTGGAAGCCTGGAGGGTTTGCCTTTTGCCTTTCCCCGTCACAGAGGATGGTGTTGCTGCTCCTGGCTGCAGCACCAGCACGCCTGTGGCTGCTGCCTCGTTGGCTGGGCAGCTTCTGCAAGACTGCAGCACCACTGCTGGGCTGGCAAAAAGGGCTGAGGCTGGCAGGGGAGGATGGGGGAACAGTCCCCAGGGAGTGTGGCCCTAGAGTGGGCTGTGGCAGCCAAAGAGCCTCTCCCTCCACCCTTGGTGCCAGGGGGGATCAGTACGAGACTTGGATTTGTGATCCCTTGGTGCAAAGCTTTGGCTGGTGGTGGAACAGAGAGGAGAAAAAATACAAACAAGAACTCCAGAAGGGAGCCTGGGGTAATGGCAATGCCCATCATTTAAACAATGCTTTTGCTAACTTTTACACAGGTTCTTCTTTTCAGTTCAAAGGAAAAGACACTTTGTTCAGGGCTTCACTCTTTCCTGCAGCAATCCATGACTTGTCTATGGCTTTATGATGGCTGTATGATTTCTAGTTCTCCAATTTTTTATGCAGCATCATCCCTGATCAGATACCCTCAGAAATCTCCCCAAGCTGTAAAAATGGGTTAATCATCTAACAATCTCTTGTTTCAAATTCATTAAAGTATTATGCAAGCATTCACAAATTATTATCTTTAAAAATAAGAGCAGCTTTACATGCAATTGTTTGTTCAACCAATGTACAAAGCAAAATTTTTTTGGAATGTTACATTATTGTTATTTTTTTTTTAATACTAGTTGTCCTTTAGTGAGTGTTAATCTCTGACAGATGGTTCTGTCCATCTGGCACTACTGAAAAGCGTAAAAATCTAATTTATGTGGAAAATTTATTTAAAATTGTGTATTAATTAGAAACAACTAGAACAACCGATCTTTTCATCCTGGGAGAGCATGATGGTGCCAAAGCACCACTAATAAATTCCACTGCCAAGGAGTGGGAGAGAGTCTGCAGACAGAACTCATGACATGAATACTTTTCTCCTTTCTTAGTTGTGAAATATTTCTAAGGACAAAAAATCCTGTGAACAAAGTGCAGTGTCCCTCACAGACAATTTCACAGGCTCTGGCTCGTGCTGAAGGAAGGTGTGATATCAGCCTGTTCCTCATCCTCTGGTATGAGAGAGGGCATCCCTTGTGGAAAGGGAGATTTGGAGGTTCTGGATCCAAGTGTGCCTGGCTCAGTACAACACCTGAAGGGATGTTGATGGTCACCATTTCTGTTTCTCCAGACCAGACCAGCAACTTTATCCTCACCCTGCTTGCTGGAAAGCCTGCAGCTCTTGCCAGCTGCCCCAGTGGTTTGGGGTGCTGAGGGCATGGCCAGGAGAAGGCAGTGGGGGAAAGCTGAGCACAAAGTCTGCAGCAAGGGAGAAGAGGAAGGAGGAGGAGGAGGAGGAGGAGATGGGGGCCCTATGGAAAGTCTGCAACATGGCTCAGACTGTAGAAGTAGGGAGGTGGGTCCATGTGAAACCAGGCTTTATCAGTCCAGCTGATCGTGGAGCAGGCATCAGCTTCAGAAAAATTAAAAGGGCAGGAGAGGCCCTGCAACTGACAGTTGCACAGAAATTTATAATAAAACATAGATTTTACCATCTTCACAGCATGATCCTGCTCCCATGGTGACCTGAAATTTTTGGGACCTTGACTGGCTTGCTGCATTGCTCGGGGAATCTGAAAAATTATTTGGATGTGATGTCATGCTCAGAGAACAAAGTACACTTTGACTATGACAAGATAAATGTTCATATTTTCTTCTTTCAACATCATCAAGTATTCAATTTGAAGAGAAATACAATTCCTGAATTTTTCCTGAAATATAAAAAACAGTCTTCTAATCTTGATTCAGAAAAGTTCTTTCTGTCTGCAATGGGCAAGATGATTTTCTTATCTTGGACCGTGAAAGGGTTGAGTATTGTTTTGTGCTGAAGTAAAAATATAATTTTATCCTGAAGATGGGAACAGATCACTCAGTATTCCTCTAGAAAGCAGATTTATATTTAGAATGACAATACATAATGTTTTCTTAGCAATGGTAATTTTTTTCCCTACCAAAACAGTGTTCTGAAAGTAAATCCTTAGACAAGACTCCTTTGCATTAAAAACATGCTTTGTCTTTCATGACTGCCAGGTCAGGTTAGCCTCTTCAATCTGTGTGGAAAATTCTTAGGTGATTTATTAAAAAGGAAACTAATCAGAATTTTGTTATGCAATAGCAATCTATTAAAATGCATAATTTCACTAAACATGTATTTTTTCTGATGGTGCATAATCATGAAGTATCTGACACCAGAAGCATAATTTCTATTAAATTTCAATTGCATAATTTTGAAGGCTATAAATCATTCTTGATTTCCTTTTAAATTCTTTGTTATGATTCCCTAGCAGCCAGAAGTAATATCTCCAAAGTTCAAAGCCAAGCTTTAGTCTGCACTGGATGCCAGGAGAAAGCCATCAGTCTGTGAACCTGAGAAGCTGAAAGTGGATCCTTGGTCCACCACACTGCCTGCACAATTGTCTCTAAAGTCCTGAGTGTGCTATGGGACTGCAAGGCTGCAGCAGCCAGGCTGGAAACAGAACCTGAAGCTCCTGCTTTTGATACAGGAGACAGATGAGGTCTGGCACCCTTTAAGGAGAACTGGAAACCAGGCATACTATGGGTTACAATTTGCCTTCAAGAGACATCTTGAGAAAGGCTGAGATCTAGTCCCTCTCTCCAGACTGTGGTCACCCAAACCCGGGTCCTCTTCTGAGGGTTAGTGCTAACGTGTTGCCTTGCAGAACCAAATGAGTTTTTTGCATCCTTCAAAAGCAGGAAAAAGAAAAAAAGGGCATTGGTGGTAATGCTTAACTTTTATATTAGTGGTTTGAACACGTGCTCAGAAAATGTGACACATGCCTTTTAAGCTTTTCTCAGCTGGAGGATGTTCAAACCCACATCAGAGAAAATCAGCAAGAAAGAGCCTGTAGCTGAGGGATGAGAGTGCTCTCAGGGCAGAGGGCAGGTCTGCTTACACATTGCACTCTCGTCTTTGGACAAAAAGCAAGAATAATTCTGGGAACGCAGATTGGAGCTCTGCTGGCCTTCTGACTGATACTTCCTCTATCCTGCTCTCTTCTTCTGTGCTCTGGGGAGCTGCATTTCTACTGCCTCTACCCAAGAGTCCTGGCCCTGTGAAAGATATTTAGAATTATTACCTTGGAATAAAACTGCCCTGATAGAAACCTCACAGAGGCAGGGCACAGGTGCATTGTAACTGAGTGCTGGTTTTTGAGGTTGGCCACATGCTCACAGCCTACATTTTATCTTAATTAGCTTTATGATAAAAACCACCAGCACTTCATCTCCACTGAAACCCATGTCCTGAGCTCAGTGTCTCAATGCAAGAACACACATGGTGGTCACAGGACTGGCTGGTTTCCATCCCCACACACTGAATTAAAAGCTGACTTGCAGTTCTTGTTTCTGGAAATGCCAGCTCAAAAGGGTTCCAAAGTACCCAGATGCTTTAAAAGAGAGTGGCTCTGCCAGAAAACGTCCCATGTGAAAGCTGCACTGTCAGCTTTCTGCACCTTCCCAAGTGTGAAGACAACAGAAATCTCGTGTTGTAGTGGGGCCAAACCCCTCTCAGGGTTTCCCATGGCCCTTGCTGGTCAGGCTGAGAGCCAGACTATCTCTGCTGGTGGGAGAGGCCTGAGCCCATCCCTGGAGAGGCACACATTGCCTGAATGTAAATAACTGAAGGAGAAGAGAATTAAATCCAAAAGTTATTTAGAATGAAATCCACAAACAGATCTGCCCTTCCACTGCCAAGGGTGTGCTCTGTGGAACCAAGGCATTTTATTGTAATTATCATGTTTCCAGAGGGTCTCTTAGGGCCCTGACTCCCACAGCCCAGTGAACACATGAAAATCCCATAATTGACTAAATGAGTAATTCAGATTCTAGCTGTTATGAGCTAGAGAGAAGCTTGAAATTGTTACTTGTTTTTTATTAAAGGTTTCAAACAAGCAAAAAGCCATGTATATTTTTAAAATGTAATTATTTAAAAACCTTTATATAAAGAAAGAGCCTGATGTGGGATTTTTGTACAGTGTAGTTGGCAATTCTGTGAGTAGGACTACCTTGCATTTTCTAAGTCACTTTGCATGTGCTCCACCATATGCACATATTAGCAATCAGGACCCTGGTGTCCTTTTGCCAGCTACACCTCCAGACACCTGTCTGTTTGGAGCTGTTCTGCAGATGCTGCCCAACATTGGTTAGTATTTGCATTGCAGCATCTGGTGCTGTGTGCAGTGTCCCTGTAGAAAGAAACACTTTTCTTTCCGTGGTAGCATTCACAGCCAGGCTGGTCACCAGGGGCTTGACATCCACAGCACCACATGGTCGTTTTAAGCTCTGTTCCTTCCTGCAGTTGAAGCCTTTTGAAATCTTTGGAAGAGCAGCCCAAAATAAAGTACAGGTAAAGAAGAGCTGCCCAAGAAACTGCTGAACTTCTGCTTTAATTGTTGTGCTATGACAGGAGCTATTTCAGATAGAGTAAGATAAGTAGCAGATAAGTAGCACCATACGGGAATAATGCTTCTCCCGTGACAGTGGGATGTTTGTGCTATCATTCAGCTTTGCAAGAAAGATTTGGCATACAGGCATGGGAAAGCAATGGGAAAGCCACAGAACAACCAGAGCCCTCCATCTGTAACGTGCCCATTCCTCTTACCCCTAATCATAAAAGGAGTAGGCAAGACTTGTTTTTTTCTTCCTCCCCATTTCTTCTTTTTTGCAGAGAAAGCAAGTTAACTGAGCCAGTCTGATCAGGGAGCAGCTGAAAAAAAAGCAACAAAACAAAAAATGGTAACGTTTCTAAAAACTGAATGCATGCTTCTTTCCCGAAAGAAAAGAGATGGATTTTGAGAAGATAACCAGTTCTTGACATGGGAAGCCCATTCCCCAAAGCCAGTACTCAAGCCAAGAGGTCAGGTCTTGTATCTTGCTGTTTGCTATTATGTTTGCATGTTACTAGGCTGGAAGGTTTGTGGTTTATGCTGTGACTATGAGGGAGTGGAAGCTTTCAGCCACACAAACAAATCCTGAGGCTTTAGCACGAGCTCAGCTTGTCAGTACAAAGTAACATTTAGTTAACCTAGAAACTGTTACCCAGGAGTTTGTCTGAGCAACAAACGATCAAAGAAGATGTCTCTCCCCCATTTCATTGGTCTGGTTTGACTCCCTACAAAGGGATGTTTTGCCCTCTGAGCGTGGAGGGAGGATGTTCTTTGAAGTTGCTTTCAAGTGCTTTTGGCAAAGGTGGTAAGAAGCGTGATGTTTTTAATCTCCTTCTCTTTGCAAAAAATTTACCAGCTGCGGAGGCCAAAACCTTTCCCTTAGAGCTGCAGAAGAGTGCAAAAGGCTGCTCCTCCAACAGGTGGTGAACTTCTGATAAACCTCCCGTGAAACTTTTGTACTGGCTTTTCCAGGAGCCGAGCAAAGGCCCTCTGGCTCAAGCACGGCAAGCGACCACTCAAAGGATGTGCTGCCCAATGGGTCTGCGGTAAGCCAGGGCAAGAAACTGGATGAGAGCTGAGCCTGAGGCAAATTGTTAAAGTTTTGCTCTTGGCAGCACTTTCAGCCCCAGCCAAACGTGGAAGGAAGCTGAGCTGGAGCTTTAGGCAGCTCAGCTCCCTGCTTAACACGCTGTTCCCAAAGTGAAAGGCAGCAGGCTTCAAATGGAACTTTTAAGTGTCACATAGTTTTATTGAATTCTGTTTCCTGATCCAGAGGGGAAGGAGCAGCAGCAGGGGGAAAAGGGGAGACCATCCTCTTCAGTGGTGTCACAAACTAATTAAAGTGATTAAAGTCATGCTGCATCCATGACCTTAGAGGACCTGCAGCAAAGACACAGCAGGGCATGTGGCTCAGTGGGTAACTATTTACATAGAACCCCAGACCAGGGCTCATAATGTATTAAATCCAGCCTTCTGGCAGGAGCAAAAAAGAGAAACACACGCACAAACCCCACAAAATTGACTTATTTTGTATTTTTAGAAGAGTTATAAAAAAAAAAAAAATGAAGATACTGTTTGATAAGGAATTGAAAAGGGACTGAGGATAATATCTTATTGGAATCCCAGAGGTTCTTTAAGGACACCATTTTAGAAATTGCCAGTAAATGCATCTCTTAAATGAATAAAAGCTCTGAAAGACCCCTGATAAGGCAAATAAGTCCGTGTAATTAACCAGCAGAAGCTAACAGAAATTTGCAAAAAAAAAAAAAAAAGAAAAAGTTTATTTCAAGCAAGGGATAAAGATGATGTCTGTCAAGGTAAACACGTAAACATAAAAAGGTTGGATCAGATAAAAGATTTTCAAGAGCAAGTCACCAGAGGCAAAAGTTAATATTGAATGTTTTTCAGCACATCAGAATGAGGATGTGTTTGTAAACACATCAGGAGCAGGAAATGGTTGCGTTATGTAATGAAAGCTCATTTGCACACCCAGAGGGGAGCACAGAGGTTGTGGGGTGTATAAGACCCTGCCCAGGTCCTCCCAGGACCATCACAGGGACCATCAGACCAACAAAGGTCCATCTCCAGAAGCCAGAGGATCACAGAGGCCCAGGAGCAAGTGGGAATCCAAATCAAGGATCCCCAAGGAATGAGGGAGGAACTTCTCCAGGCTCCTCCCAGGGCTGCCCCCAGAGGACTTCAGCCCCAGTGTCCAGACTTGAAGTCCATCCTTGTGTCCTTGGGAGCAGCTCTCCAGACTCATTTTGATCCACAGGCGTCACTGTCTTGAGCTCTAGGGCACATTATGGGAAAAGCAGTTTGGAATTACTCATGCCTTATGACAAGATGCTTAGAGGAGGAACCAAAGGAGGGTAAAGGCAGGGATTTCAGTGACTTGGAGTGCTTTGTGTGCCTGTACCTACTGGGAATGCATTTCCAGTCTCACTGCTGGCTTGACCTGGGGTCTGGAGCTGTAGCAGACTCGTCTCTCTTGAGCTGTCAGACCCAGCATGATGGATTTTACCCTAACAGCCAGAAGTCGGTGAGAGTAACATGATATTGAGGTGTAAAATGAGCAAGCAGGACAGCTAGTGGGCCCTGGCAATAAGGTTAGCAGGAAAGTTTTGGTGTTCATTGTGTTGGACTTTAGCCTTCCTCTATGGCAAAAAAACCTTCCTCTAACTAAAGAATGAGTAAATGAGACTTCAGAAGTGCTGATGTGAATAATGTCTGGTTAGCAGGGCCAGAAGCTATTCAGACCAGGTTTCTGAATATAGCTATAACTCAGATATTGAGTCATGAAGCTACTGCTTGGATATGTAATCCATCTAGGCATAATACCTCAGCTGTGGTGCCACAGGAATGGAAGATGATAGATGTGACACTAATTTTTAATCCAGGAAACAGAGCAGCAATCCTGACTTCCACTCAGGGTCATGGCACAGAGTAAGACTAGTAGTCACAGAGATAAATGTGGTATGTTGGGAAAGGTCTCATACTGTGTAGAGAAAAGTCACAATGCCTGTTGGATTCCTTTGAAGCTTTTCAAAAATAATTAAATTGCCAGGTGGTTAGAAGGAAGATAATTTGTGCATCAATAAGTGGTTGAATAATGGAAAACAGAATTTTCTCATTGGAGAAAGGACTTCAGTGGAATCCCTAAGGAATCAGTGGTGGAACCTGTGCTCTTCAGCATGCACATAAACAATCAGATGTGTGTGAATAGAGGCAACAAAGTTTGTTGACTAAATATCTACTCAGTTGTACTATGCTGAGTTCAGTCAAGGTTTTCAAGTCATGTAATGATTTACAAGTAGATCCACAATGGTAAAAATGGGCAAAGTTACAAAAAGTCTAAGACATAACTGAAATTTAACCCAGGTGCAAATAAAATAGCAGATACAATCTGGATTTATAGTCTCATCTATGTAGTTTTCAAGCAAAATAGTACAACAAATCAGTATTATAAAAAACTGCTTATTGTAAATTATCCTATCTCTTTGAGTGGAGATACCTGGCTAAAAGGGCTGGCTGAAATCTGCTATCAGATATTATCTTAGCTTAAGTTGAACAGCTTTACAGACTCCTAGAAATAAAGGCTGTAAAGAGACTTCTGAGACCAATCAATCCATTGACCTAAACCTAAATGATGTGTATTTGATCCTTTGATCCTGGCAGACTCATGTTTCAAAGACCTACAGCCTTAGGGAAACCAAAGGCTCCACCTTGCAACCCTTAATATTGAAATGTTTTCCTTAATGTTTATGTTTAGTGTCCTTTGCAGTAAATTAAGCCTACTATTTTTCATTGTGAATTTGAGAAATAGCTTATTTATTTCCTTTTTCAAGCAACATTAAACATATTTAAGGACATAAAAGAACTTCCCGACTTTTAAAATATTCTTTTCCTTCAGTCTGAGAAACCAGTTCCTTCAATCTTGCTTCAAAGTTGTATTTTCTAGATCAGTAGTCATTTGTGCTGCTTTTTCCTTGCCTTTCTCCATCTGCGGGGATGAAAGCCAGACCACCACAAGGAATATTCCAGATGAGCTGTTACCAGGCACTGAGTAGAGCAGAATTGTCATTTCTCATGTCTTGCAGTCTGTAGTCTTGCTTTTATAAGAACGGTATTTACTTTATTGTCACCAGACAAACACTGTTGATGTGAGTTCAGCTTCTTCAATTAGCTTATTGATTCCCCTTCGATCTTTCCCAGCTATGATTTATGACTCCAGGGGCCTCTGTGTTTTGGATCATTACCTAGAGAGGGAGGAAACTGAGATGAGATTCTAGAGAAACCACCTCTATATGTTTTACACTGAGTAGAGGACCACCAGGGGCTACTCTGTAGTAATTTGTGTCACCAGTTTTGTACTGTGGCTGTTCTGTGTGAACCACTGATTGGGAAAGTATTGTCTTTAGGTTTTGGATATGCCACCTTTAAGGGGTTTATGAAATGTAGCAAAGAGAAGCTGGCATATTTTCAGTAAGCAGAATTTACTATAGAGCCCTGTGAGGTTCCTTGGGGTTCTACATTAGAAAAGACAGAGAACCAACCATCCAAACTGTGCTTCCCTAAACTGTCGTATCAAAAGGAATAGTGCTGGGGAGGGCGTGGTTAGAACCATGGGGTGTGGAAACTCTTGCTTTTGCCCTTTCCACAAGATGTGTTATCCCTGTTGCAGAAGGAAAACAAACCAGTTCAACCTTATTTATGCTTGACAAACTTGTCTTACCTAATACTGACCTTTGTCTTCCATATATAGTTTGTTCATTTATTTCCCACTAATATTTTTTTCAATGGAAATTTCCTTGCATCAATTGATAACTTCCCATCTCCATTCTACACCTTTTAAAATTATCCCCAGTGGTTTTGATTTTGTCATCTTCAGGCCACCTTGTTTGCCTTTTGTGGGTTTGCCAAGGTTGCATCATTCTGAGGTTACTTTCACCCAGCCTTCAGGATGTCAGGCTGAAGTTTATTTGTTCTAGTCCCCTTGAAAACTTCCAAATTATTTGAATAATTTCTGTGTCAGGCTTTGCATATTTTCGAGTGAAAACTTTCATTTGCATCTAATTCTAACTTTTTCAGATACCTGCTTCAAATACTTTTGCTCACTCAGATGCAGCCAGGAACAAGTAAAATGGAAAGGCCACAAAGACAATTTCACAATATTCTTTACTATGACTCAGTTAAAAAGAGACTCAGAGAGGGCCAAGCCATGTCTCATTTTCTAGGTATTTTACAATAACTGAACACGGGAGAAAAATGCAGATGTTGCTCTAAAAGTACCTGGAATACAGACCGAGAACCCTTAATGCTCATAATCAAAAGACATCCACCATCAACAGAAATCAAACTGATGGAAGAACCTCGTATATTTTAGCAAAATTTGAGTGCTCCAGAGACAAAAACCTGCTGAGAACAAAGGAGGAATGATGAGGGTTCAAAGCCAAACCACACAGTTTGCAGCCTATTTGCCAGATTCTTGGCCTGAAAATGACAGCCAAAGAAGGGACAAAACTCTGCACTGCTTCATTCCCTGGAAATTTCTCCATCTCTCCTCCAGCCTCAGGGTAAAGGCCTGGTGATAAGTGGCAAAACTTTTCCCCAGATGTCTTTAGTATGGCCTGAGAAAAGAGGCCAACAAGCAGAGCTTGTGAATCTCAAGTGACAGACCATGAGTGGCACCCCAGGAGCACAGCTCCTGAGTCAAGGGTCAGTGTGGAGACATTCAGCTCCACTCCACACCATGGCACCTCCAAAGCTGTCGGGATCTTGATGAGATCTGAGGGGTCACCACTGGACACATGTTCTGCAAAATGTAGGTGTTGGGAGGATAGGGTTAAAACCAGAAGATTTGGTAAGGATGGAATGGTTTTTGCTTGAAGTGACCTTGCAGCTGGGAATGCTAAGAAAACCAGTATGGAAATCTCCATTTATTATGCCTGGTGTCGTTCATCCCCTGCCTGCTTTGAGAAGTAGAATTCCTGAACTCATATATGCTTCAGCCTCCTGCTGGGAGAGGGAGCATAAAAACACAGCCTTGTGATAAACTGTGTGTGCACTAAGCCTTTGAGGATGAACTGAGCCTAACACAGCCTGTGTCCCTGTGTACCTTTGGTCTCTGGGATGAACTGAGCCTAACACAGCCTGTGTCTCTGTGTGTCTCAGCTGCCCAGTGCTCTTAGTGGGATAATGCAATAAACCCACTCTTCACATTTCAGCTTCATTTCGGTGGTTGCCCTGGTTTCCTCTGTGTGCCAATTCACAGGGTAGGTCAAAGAAGAGCTGATCCTCCCAGGCTCTTGACACTGGCACTTGCCTTCTGTGTCCCACACTTTAGCCTAGGGCAAAGCATAAGGGAGCTGGTGCAAAAGTTTTGGAGCTCAGGAGCCAAGCCCAGACTGCTTTCCCCAAACTTCATCATACCACACCTCCTATAAGACTGATTTTGATATTTTGTACTCTTGCCTAAGGCTCATCAAAAGACTGATAGTGTTAGTTCTATGGACCCCAGAACTTCCATGTACTGCTTACAGAAAATTATCATTCACTTTCTTACTTCCCAATACTTCCCAAATGGAGAAGAAGCCATCCCTCAAAAGAAATCCATCTCTTCAGGAGAAATTACAGCAGTACCACAATTACATGCTTTATATAGGGTGAGTCATAGAAAGTCATGGGAGGAAAATGTTTGAAATAAAACATGAGCTATGAAACATCAAATTCTTATCTACGGCTTTGTTAGAGACAATAAAGATGGAAAATAAATTATCTATCATTGCAATAAAACCTGTCAAACGGGTCACAGAGAGCGTGGCACCAAAACACCATGAGTTATACCGTCTTTCCTTGGAATGGAAATGTTACCAAACATCAGCCAAGGCTAAATTACTGATCAGAGAGGATGCAGCTCTAAATGTTTTCCATGTAGCATCTAGCTAAAAGTGTTTCAAATCACTCCCCCGGAGTAAGAGGTCAGGCATTAAACAATTTGCCAAAAGAACAGATAATGTTTATGGAAGAAACATAAACATTAATTAAAGAAGAGATTGCATTGATCAAAAGAGGCACTCAAAACACCAATAAACAACCTGGAATTACTTCCTGAACAGAAATAAAATCAAGACAGAGCTGCAAGCTCTACAACACAACTCAGGAAAACTTCCCTTCCCTACTCAGTAAAACAATCAGTGTAACTGTGTCTACCCAAGTGCACCTCTGGCAAAACATAAATCTGTCAGCTCTTGGAACATGCACTGTATAAAGAAGAGACTCACACTTTGAATAGTTTACAAAACACTTTTTAGAGAAACTGAAAAGAAGCCAATTGCTGAGCCTCAGACAAGCCACTGAAACTAAAATGGTTGATAGTCACTAATCCCCAGCTCTATCACCAGTCCCACACACACAGCAGTTTTCATTCTTTAGCCTGGATCATTTCCAGTTGCCAGGCTTTAGGTATAGAGACCTCAATACATTGATCAGGCATGCAAAACAAGGCAAAACCCAGAAAAAAATCACACCTATACCATCTTCTGATCCATCTGTAAAACCAATTGAGCATATCCTTCTCAGGGTGTGGTGAGAGCAAAACCATCCCTGGTTCCCTGCTCCCAAGCTCAGAACTGTAACCCTCTGCCAAGATGGTTGTCACTCCGACCAAAAACTCACAACTCGTACACAAAGTAGACACTGAGGGGACACATGTGAAGAACACTTCATTAACATTTGTCACAAGAGAAGTTAAAGCAGCATCCTTAGGTCTTGCCATTAAAATCAGACTTCCCACAACTCATTTCAAGAGAAGCCCTGTGGAGGTGGCAGGAGTGCCAATTGCAGGTCTCTCTGGTTCACCCAGAACCAGATGCTGTTGAGAGACTCTGGACATTGTTTTATGTAGCAATTCCTTCCCTCCTACATAACACGCTGGAAATTTGCCTTGGAAGTCGAGGTAGCTTTTGGCTAAAACATAATGCTGACATGTTGGTACAAAGATGTGCTTTGAGCAAATTAATTTTAAACCTTATCTTCTCAGCATCAAGTAATTTTATAGCTCTTAAATCCATGCTTAGTGCAACTGTTCTTCTGAAATAGGCTTAAGAACAACCACATACATTGAGACAGACACTCAGAAACACTGAGGTGAGTTGAAAAGAGAGAAATGCAAGTTGTGTCACCAAATACCATGGTTTGTTCAGGCCACACCTCTGTTGTTTGGATGATGACCCTGGTCAGACAAGCCTTGAAGTGGAAAGTTTTGATCACACATAGGCAGGGGGAATATTGATGAGCACCTGATCTGGTGCACGAGGAGACCATTGTCACTGATGCTGTGAAAGTGTGACAGATGGCACGTGGCTGGAGTTTGGTGCAGATGGATTAAAGCCAAGTGGGATAGACAGGCACATTAGGGGAGGAGAGACTGATAAATGTGGTGTGCCAAATGGCAGTGGACACCTGTGTTTAGGGACGTGCCTCCTGCCCTTCTGTACTTCCTGGGCTCCTCTAACTGCAATGGTGTCCCGACTGAAGAGAAGGCAAAGGGCTATGAAATATTGACACTTGTGTTACTCTGCTTCTGGGCATGGGTGGCCCTCCCAACAGCTCAGTGTCGCTGTGACTGCACACTGGGGCAGCTCCTACTGGATTTTCATTAGTACTCATGGCAGCTGCTGTATTTAAGGCTGCAGCTGTCAGGACAGCTAACAAGTATTGCTTTCAGGAGACTTTACAAGGTGTTGTTAAGGCTTGTCTCACAAAGCACAGGGTTTGAACAAGATATAAACTCTTCTGTGAAACCCAGCACAAGCTACTGAGACCCTGAGATGCCAGTCAAAGAAGATATGCAGGACAGGATCAGACCCTGAGGCTGTAAGTGGGCACTGCAGAACTGTGTTTACTTTCCAGTGAGCTTGTGGGTATCCACAGGGCATATCAGTGGGAATTACAGTGCAGCAAGGTCTTCATCACAGCTCTTGCTGTCTCTGCTGTCTCTGACTCTCAGACAGGGATGAGACTGGCTGTGTGCACATCACAGCTCAGGATACTTTTGTGTGAAATTTCCTAGGAAGTTAAAGTGGCCTTGCATTCTTTTTCACTCTTTTTTGCCTGGAGGAAATAAGCTATGAGATGAGACTTCCCAAGCATAGGTGGAACTCTAAGAAATGAGACTAGCCCAGAAGGGCACTGAGTGACCTGAGTGACCTTGTGCCACTAATTTCAGTACATGGAAAAGCTTGAATATGGGGTTTTGCATCCCAAGGATGAGAGCTGAAATCAGTGACCTGCACTTCATCTGCCTGGAGGCAAGAGAGCTCCCAGTAGAATTCCTCAGTATGGGGCAGACGGGTACTTACCCAGTTCAGACAGCCTGGGATGGAGATAGTGCATCTGTCTGCAGATGGAGATAAACTGTAGTCACTTCCTTGGAATCTGATGTGAGATACAAGACCTGTTACTGAGATGATTCAGCTGTGATCAAATTCTGAGCTGGTGAAGAAAAAGAAATTAAATCTCTAGGCAAATTCTTACATTTCGAATCTTGTAGACATAGAAATAGCAACACAGACAGACAGGCATAGATAGTAACATTTCTGACATTAAAAAATTGCAATGTAACAGTGAAAGGAACGATAAAAATAAACTGAGGAGTTGGACTGTAATCTCCCATCTTCATTTTAAGTCAATCAAATGTTATTAGTTTGAAATTCTTTTTTAGAATTGATACAAATGAATGAAATTTCAGTGAAATTGATTTTCCATCTGTTTTTAAAATAGAGGAGGAAATCAACCTTTAGTGGGTAGTAAGTGATAACATAGACTTCTTACTAATCTTCAGACTTGCATTTTAAAAATGTTGCATGGATGAAACAAACTCTTTGGAAGGAACTGATTTTCATTGGGTAAATTCCTGTTCATGCCAGCTGAAGCCATAATTTGGGTCAGATGTCTCAGCAATTCACAGCTTGTAATAGATGAAGAATTGTTGTGATTCACTTTGAAACACACGATGGGGTGAATTTCAATTGTCAAAATTCTTGTAAAATTGAAGCAGGGAAGGTTCCTGCTGACCAGAGATATTAATGAAAAATAGCTAGCAGCAAAAGAATGGAAAAAATGAGTGGCAAAATGCAAACCAGGGAAAATAGCAAAAGCCTGAGCAGGAAGCCCAGTCCTTGGGAAATATTTTGACACCCAGAGTACGAACCTATCTTCAGTGGGATCAGCTGTCCCCACATCTCAGGCCACGGGTGCTTTCAGAGCATCAAGGGTTTTACATTGTAAGGCACCAGGAAGGCGTCGTCGCTCCTTGAAGCCGAGCTGTTCCCATGCCGAAAAGGGAGACAGTCTGGAGCCTGCAAATGAGAGACACACAGCCTTTGCTGGAACGTGTAAGGACAGCTGAGAGCTGCTTGATTTCATAAGTGTCTGGGATTTTCCAAGGCACCTCGGGTGCCTTAGGTACCCACTTCCCACTGGAATCCATTGAAACGTGGCTTTCCCACATTCCTTACCACGTCTTTAATAGTGACTGCTGGAAAGAGGCCATTCATTTTTGGGGGTAACCTGTTTGCTTCTCACATGGAAAGGAATACTCTCAACTTTAAAATATTCTCATCAAGGAAGGACAAAGCCACGTGGGCCTAGGAGAGGCCAGCTGCCAGGGAGCCCCAGATCCATGAATACCCAGTGTCCATTGGTTAGCATGAGTGGCTGTGGCATTATCCCACGTCTGTCCCTGCACCTCAGGTCTGAGCATCCCCTTGGCAAGACCATCCACGGAGATGCTCACAGGAAGAGAGTCAGCAGGGTTTCCATGGGAGCCAGCATGAGCCACTGCTCCAGGCAACAGGAATACAAAGCTGAGGTACACCAAGGCCTCCTCCCACACAGATATCCCTGCTGGATGCAGGTCAGACCCTCTTAGACTTCCCTAAGAATCCAAAAGAAAATACTTCTAAAAGCACTGTAATTTCAGAAACAAACTAAAGTCATCCAGTACTTAACTTCTGCTAGAGCTGGGAAATCTTCTCCAACCTTACCTCAGCATCCTACCTTACAAACCAATTAAAAAATGAAGCTTCTCTGCAGTGGCAGTTTGCTTAACATTTGACCTGTAACAGTAATGAACAAAGAACATGGAAAAATGCAAAAGAAACCCTATTCATGCCAAACTGACAGTGCTATGGTGAGGAAAAAGCCTTTACAAGCCCAAAGAAAACTTGGGTTGATGTCCTCAAAGTAAGTCTCACTATTGCTAGCCACTGTTGCATAAAGCAAAGAAATGCTGTCCTGAAATTACAGTTAAATTCAAAACACATTTTAGGTTTAAAATAAAACCAAGTTAGACTACTTTTTTCATACAATGATTGTCTTGGTTTCCATCCAGCACTCATCTTGTGAACCTTTCTGCTGCAACATTCCTTTGCTGCCAAATCTGTTTTACTTTCTTCCACAAAGAAATATGCAAGAATGTGGTGATGTTTCAATTGATTGTACACAGACAGAAGTGGAGGCTCAGTGACACCATGGCTGAACACATGTATAATAACTTGGCCTTCAGGAAATGAAGACAAATCTTTAAATGTAATTGTACCGACAAACAAATGTTAAGCAAGTGCTTAGGTCTAATACAATTTGTTCTTACTAAGTTTTGGATAGAGAAAGATGAAAAGGTAATTGGCCAACTGATTCACATTTCTAAATTAATAGATCAGTGGTAATATATTTGTCTGTAAGATGTTCAGTGTACTTTTGTCACCTTCCAAAGCTTATAACATAAAATCAAAAGCCCATACTAGCTGAAGTTATTCACCACACAACTTATTATAGAATAGGCTGCTTTGTATTTAAAACTTGGTTTTGGTAATGCAGAATTAACTTTCAATACCAGCTTTTATATTGCTTTTTTTACTCCAATTCTCGGTTGGGAACTGTTGTTAAAGAACATAGCTGAGAATGTTATCTCTGCTGTGTAAGCAAACAAACAAGCACATTTATATAAAATATCTTCTCATCAACTTTCACTGCTAGATTCAGAGTAACTAAAAAAATTGGTTCTTTTAATTTAAAAGGAATGGTGCAGAATAAGATAGAGATAGTGAGATGGAGTGTAAGTGCAAAAAAGGAATTAAAACTGAAAGAGAAGAATAAATGCCATACAGCAGGCAGCCTCAGGTAGAGAAAAACAAATAATTGACTAATGGCTTTTTTTTTTCAACAAAATAAAAACTTGGTAAAATAAGATATTTTAAAAATTTTGAATTATATATTAACTTATGTTGTACAGATTTAAGCAGCTTCAGCATTTCTTCACATTTTAAATTTAAAGCACCCTTTTGAAATGCATTATTGACTCATACTGACTAATTTTTTCTCTTTATTTTCTTCATTTCTATTGGAATAATGAATAGAACCTGAAAACACGTTTCCATGTTTCTGTCCCTGAATTGCTTTAGCTACATGGTCTACAAAGTACTGGAATAGTTTCTCATGCCAAGATGTTTCAAAATTCATTTGGTTGCATACATATTGCATCTCCCCCGCTTTCCACAGCCTCACATTGCAGACATTAAATGGTCTGTTAGTATTACTGTTATTTTGATTTTATCTACTCTCAATGTGACAGGCTTCTCACTAAGTAGAAATCTGAGAAAGATATCTTCTGAGCTACAGACCAATTTTTGAATAGTAAGTATGAGTTCTGGAAGAGGGAAAGAAAAATGGAAACATGTCAGGACATGGCTTGAAGCATTTGAGAAACTTCTGCCTTGTGTTACCAATGCATATTGTGTTTTAGAATTTTCTAAAGGCAAATGCCTACACGGTGGGTGGTGGGACAGCAGAAAGCTCCTTTTAGCAGAGCAGAGAAGAGAAGGAGAGAAGGAGAGAAGGAGAGAAGGAGAGAAGGAGAGAAGGAGAGAAGGAGAGAAGGAGAGAAGGAGAGAAGGAGAGAAGGAGAGGGGACTGCTCAGCACCTCTGTCAGCTGGGCAAGTGTGTGGAAGCACTTCTATCTTCAAAATCAGGGTGCAGAGGCATCAGGTGTGACCCAGCACTTCTTCATGCACTGATTCACACAGTGCCCCCAAGGCTTTTAATGAGCTCACTGTGCCACACTATCGATGTTGAAGCTGCTGTACATGTGTTGTAAATATGCAATGGTACTTGGAATTGAATATGACCTTCTGTGACATTGAAAATCTGCCTGTCCGTCCCAAAAGACATCCACATGTTTTAGGAAGGACAAGTGTGCTCCAATAAACCTTTTAATCAAGAACATATGCTCAATAAACAAAAAAGCTTTTATTGATTTCATAAATAGCAAGACAATGTCAACCCTGTGCCAAGCAAACTCTTGCACAGCTTACTAAAGTCTGTGGTACGTGTGTAATGGAGAATGGTAGTTGTATGCCAGAGGCACCATTAGTGGTCTCCTTGTCTCGGGGTTGGGACCAGTGAGACAACTGTGTCTTCCTTCAGCTCTCTGTGGGGTTGCCAGGGACTTCCTGCACTCAGGCAGCATCTCTGGAGGACAACAGGAGCAAAGGTACCGTGATCATGTTCTGCATCTCTCCTTCATGCCCATTTCCTTAGTCACTCTGTAGTTAATCTCTTGATTGCTTTTTAAACACCCTCCAGTTCTTTGGTTTTCATCCTGTAACATGTGTCTTGTATTCCAGTCTTTTAGTCATCTTTGCCATCTCCTGGGATTGACTCATGAGATCAACAGAGATTTCTCTGCAGGCCATGCTCAGGCAGGGGTTACCAGAACAGAGAAACCACACAGCTACATGGCATAAAAATGTTAGCCAACTGCCAGCAGCACTGCCAGATTAAATGGATTTTTCCCACAATTTCTTTTTCAGTTTTTGAATTTAATTTCTTTTTGCTTTTGCCATTGTGGGGAGTGCCTGAAAATGGAAAGGCATCTTTCCAGTTAAATCTCCTGGCAAATTTCTGGTGCCATTGTTATGTGTCCTAATGTAACACTCCTTTGTCAGATGAGTTCCATTGGAGATGTTTTGATGATTATGAAGAGATGATATTATCCTTACTTTTTTTTGTACAGTCCTAAAGCAGTTCACTGTTTTTGTCACAATACGGGGTGCGTTTCAGGAGTGGCTCTTTTCCCACTACCCTTGATGTATTTTAGCATTCTGTGATTGCTGGGAAGGAGCCAGTGGGAAGGCATGTCTCCATGGCAAGACCCCTCAAGGTTGTTAGGATAGAGTTTGATCCTCCATCACGCCTTCCACAAGCTCTTTGGTATATGTTAATAACTTTCAGAGAAAAGTGGGACATTCGGACCAGGCTGTGACAGAACAATATCCATACACCAGCAGGACATTTTTACATAATTTACTTTCAACTCCTAACAAAGCAGCAAAATTCTTTCCAATTATTTTGAAGGGAAAAAAAAGTGTTAAGTTGGAAAAAAATACAGTATCAGTAGAAGTATTTTTTCCCCTATTAAAAAAAAATCTTCAGTTACTACTGTGTTATTTTGTAGTTGCCTCCAACATTTCAGCAGCATAAACTTTTCTGTTCAAATGATCATATTATAGCATAGATGAAGAAAATTAAATTGCCTAAGTAAAATTTAAAAAGCATAACAAAAAAGGGCTTAAATAGACTCAGCTTGTTTTTATTATTCCAGAAGATATTGCAAGCACTAACAATAATCATGCCTTTGCCTGGTGTTGTTGGCACTTACTTGTAGAAACAGATATTTACAATTTCATGCATGTTGAATTGCCTAGGTATTTGTAAAAATACATGCTACTTTGATATATAATACATGAATTCAGAATGTTTCCTAAGAGGGCCCAAAATTGATTTTGAGTCATTCCTAGGTATGCACTAATTTAAATGCTCATTCTAGTTTTAGAAATTTAAGTTAAGCTCATTTGAATTCACTTGTTATCACAATTAGACATTTTTAGAAATTCTATAAAGTTGAAAGTAGACATTTGCTACATTTGCAAAGTTTTAGAAGTGTATGAGTTCTGTATGCTTGCCAAGATGTGGAACTTCTTAAGTTAAGAGACTTGGCATATGGCTTAATGCAGGCAAAGTTGTTTCTCTCCTGTCATTGATGCCAAGTCAAAATGTTCTCAGTTTGTTCTTTTTCTTTATGTAGGTCAGCACTTAACTAGAGTTGTCCTCTCTGCCAAAACCATGTTGATCTTACTCTAACTCTCTTAATAAAAAACATAAATTCAAATTTTAGCTCTATATAATGATTACAATACTTCTAACTTGAACAAATGTACGTGGTGCTTCAAGAGACTGGCAAATGGCACATTTCTGAAACAGAGCCTAGATTCCAGTACTCTCAAACAGCAAGTCCCTGTCTCCAGCCATGAGACTTAGAGAAAATGTCAGAATATCCCCACGAAAAGGTTCTTCCCCTACTCCTCCCCCAGCCCATGCCAAGCCTCAGTGTGCTGTTGAGCTGTGCTGGCTTGGGACCAGTCCTGTAAGCTCCCCATGAGAGGAGAATGCAGCTGATAGTGAGATGATGGAGGAAAGTCACATCTCTGCCACTGTGACCCAAGAGGAGAGCTGGCAGGAAGGGCCTCTCTGCTCTGCTCAAGTGTTCAAGCTGAGCCAAGCCTCTGGAGAGGGCTGCTGGCAGCCCTGCTTTACATGGGAGGACATCTGCTTACAGGGGACAATATGGCTTTAGAGCTACTACTCCAGAAAGGCAGTTTTTGGTTTACATGCTTACCCCCTTCTATTCCCTTCCACTCACTCTATCTTTGCTCCAGCTCCTCAGACATTCCCAAATGGACAGCAAGATGGATAGTTTCACTGTACACCCCGAGAGACACAAAAGGAGTACAATAAACAAAATAGCAATCTAAACCAGTCAGTGTAAGCTCGATACATCTCTAAGTACTGCCAACCCTTTAGGAAGGCAGGCTCAGCAGCTCCAGAAAGGAAGCAATCAAAAGCCTGAAGTACTGAACATAGAGATTTTGACTTTGTGTGGAATGGTCAGAGCAGCCTGGCAAAACAGAAAAAAAAGAGCATTATGGCCTCTACCTTATCACTACTGGTATACCAGGCTTTCAAGTATACAAAAAGGAAATAGAAGGACAACCAAAGATGCTTGTAGTTAAGCAAGAGGCATGCCAAACTATTCCCTAAAGAACACTGCCACGAGTAAAATAAAATAAGTATATTTCAATAGCAGCCACAAAGCCAGTGTTGCCCATGCTGTTTAAGGTCATGCCAGGAAGGTGTCAGCCTCGCAGGCTGTGAAGTCAGCAGCTCTCCATCGTAGGTACAGCACTGCTCCATCCCAGGTACAGCTGTGCTCCATCCCAGGTACAACACTGCTCCATCCCAGGTACAGCTGTGCTCCATCCCAGGTACAGCACTGCTCCATCCCAGGTACAACACTGCTCCATCCCAGGTACAGCTGTGCTCCATCCCAGGTACAGCTGTGCTCCATCCCAGGTACAGCACTGCTCCATCACAAATACAGCTGTGCTCCATCCCAGGTACAGCACTGCTCCATCACAACTCACTCTGTGCCCCACGCACTCCGCGGGCTCCGCTGGCAGCCACGAGGTCTCGCAGGGTTGGTGGTGCACGCTCCCCTCTCTTGGGCTCCTCCTGGGCTATTTTCAGCCAGCAGCTCGCAGCACTGCAGTGATGAAGGCAGTGCTAGTTCCGGGCACAGGAGCCTTCTCACCAGCCAGGGAATCGTGACTTCGTGGGGTGCTGTAATTGCTGCTTCACCAAACAGGCACAGACGGAGAAACTGACTGAATAGCTTGCTCAAAACTACCTGAGAAGTGAACATAGATCTCGTGAGTGCTGCGTAAAATATTGAAACAGTCTTTCTCTTGCTAAACTTCTGTTCTGTCCTCAGGCTATACTTTAGAGCAGCAAAATCTGAAGAAACAATATGAAAAAACACACACGCCCAGGATCTCCTCTTGCATGGTACTGATGAAATCTGACACAAAATGGTAGCTAATTACTAGTTAAATATTCTCTTGAAATCTAAGAAAAGGTTACATTCAACTTTTCTGAAGTCAAGAGGAGTCTTGTTAAGTAATCTCAATGCATTTATGATGAATTTAGAGGGTGGGGAAGAGGCATGTAGCAAACAGAAAATAAGTGCAAGTTAATCAGATGCTATGCTGGTTAAACTATGAAAACCACAGATGTGTACACAAAAAACCCAACAAGCCATAGCATTTGGTGTTAGCTTACAGTTTAGAGAACAGTCTTTTTTGCTACACCTTGTCACCTGATAACTCTGCACTGAGCACATCATACTTGATGTACTTCATTCTGCTTGAATCCACAAACATATTTGATCCTATGTTCAGTACCCATGCTCTGCCTCACATCACACACTTGTCCTTCCTCACATTCACCCCTCGCAGATCTAACAGCCACCAGTCTCTGCTCAATTCATGACCAACCCTCCTTGTGTCTCCCCTCCAATTCCTGCTGGCACTTCTGGCACTAGATTTCAGCTCTTTAGCTGTAATAACAAATATAAATGTTGTGTGTCTTTCATTATCCAGATGGCATTACCCTGATTCTTACTGTAACTGCCAGACACAACTCATTCTCATTCTGCACAATACTTTCATAGGGGTCTATTCACTGCTTATTATATTGTTAGAAGTGGAAGTTAGTAGACATTGGCAAACAGTGATTATGCAGCCAGGCTTTCAGCAGTTACAACACAACAACATGTGGTGTCCTGTTACTAGATCAGTGCCAAAAATTAACCGAGCCAAAAATTGAAACAAACTGTGAGATAAAAAAATACACTAAGAAACAATTGGAGATATAATCAAGAATATGAACTTCTAGCAGACCAAGTCTAAGGAGACCGGTTTTCCAACATCTACATTGTGCAATCTTTACTGTCACCATTTCCCTATTTAGGATAAACACATTGAATGATTTACAAGAAGGTACATAAACATAAGCAACAAATTCAACAATCCACCTCACTACCTGACCACATACATTTTCTTCATTAATCTAATATCATATTAGTTTTACTGTTGCTGCAAATCTAAATGAACCTTTCAATGCAGTATGTGAAAGGCTGAACTCCAAAGGCTGGGCTGGCAAGCCTGTGTGTTGGTAGTTGTGTTGGTGGCTTTGTGCTCCTATTTATTTTCTCTGGCTTCTGTTGGAGAAACTCACCCATGCTCTATATGACAGATGGAAGTGGCTGGGTTGCCATGTCACACTGTTCTGGAGAGCTCTTTATTTCTAGGCTCCTCTTTGAATGGTCAAAGAAGTGAAGAGTATTTCTGGTATGAGCAGCACAACTTCATAATCTCATGCTTATAACCTGAACAGAAGTGGGTTTACTAGATCCAGTAATGATTTCCTCTCACTTTCAGAGACTCACCCTTTTCAGGGCCAGAAAGAACCTAATTCATCTTAATTACCTAACAGAGGCCACTGCATTTTACCCAGCTACTTGTGTACTGCATTCAGTAATTATACTCACCTGAAGTATAATACATTCCCTGGAAATGCAGCCAGTCTTACTTGGAAATCACATTAACCAATAGAGAATCAACTACTTATCTTTGAAAGTTTATTCTACAATAGTAATTTCCAGCTTCAAAAATCATTATTTGATTTTGATTGGCATTGTCTGGTTTTTAATTCCAGATACTGGTTTTTGTTACATATTTTTCTGAAAAGCTAGAGAGTCAGCATCAAGTATCTTACCTCTATGAAGGTATTTCACATATATAAAGTCACCTTTCAATTTTTATAAGCAAGTAATCTTAAATTATTGATTAATTGGTTTGGGTTTTTTTCAGTCCTGGAGTATTTTATAGCTCATTTCAGAGCTTTTGGAAACATTCTTTACAATAATATTAACAGCAAATTTGGAAACAGAATTCCTCTTGTAAATGGCACTATAACTTGTAAATATCATATGGATTTAAAAGAACCTGAAGTAACAGGGGGAAGTGAAGATGACTGAGAAGGTGAAAACACAACTCTGCCCTGTTTCATGTGAGGTCAGGAAACGAAGGTCCTCATCTTACAAGGCATCCCATTAGGTCCCACCTAGGTATATTTATTTGAGACAGTTGTTTGCATTTGCTTTACAAATGCTGATCTCTCATAGTTTGTCAAGACCATACTTGCACAAGATAATGAGTAAAAAATCAGCAAGGAGCTGTCCTGTCAGGAAGAAGGGAGGATATCCAGGTTCCAGGAGTGGCTCTGCAGATATTGAGACTGGAATGACAGACATCCATAATTACTCCTCTTGCTCAGATGTTCGGTTCAAGGAAAAGCTTCTCTGTCACTGTTTGCACTCTGCTGATTGGCTTACAAAATTGCCATCTGTATCGCCACTTTAAAAACATAACAAGAAAAAGTGTTGATTTGTGACTATGAAATTTACTTTAGGAGCTGCTAATGGCTTCAGACAGATGTAGAGGAATCTAGTCTTCCATTAAAAATAAATATGTTCTGACAAATTTTGGCTGCATCTACTCTGCTGGTTTGGTTTATGCCACGAATGGCACTAGAGGGGAACTGTTAAATTGCTAGAATGATACTTGGCAGAGTTTTGGCCAAATATCCTCCATTGGGATTATAATGCATGCTTTGGCAGTTACTGTTGGCAAGGGTCTGCTCCCTGTAGGCATCTTACATGCAGAATGTGTCCCTGAGTCTACAGACTGCGTCACTGAAAACACGACCTGTTCCTTTCCTCTCACTGGGACAGGTCACATTCCAAGGTACACTTGCAATTCACATGCCAGTTATTCTCAGCTGTGTCACCAATGCTTGTTTTGGTCCTGCCTTAGATGAGGCTCATGCACTTGCCCAAAGTGAAGTTATATCCGCGATACAGCATCCTCATTTTAATACTATTGCTACTTTTAGGTCTACTGAGTTTTGTTGTAAAGCCCTAAATATGAGGATCAAGGGTTTACATCAAGACATTAGATCCATTTAGTTCTTGTGATTCTGGCAGAGTAAACAATTTGAAATGGAAAAGAGAGTACCACAAAGGACTAGTAATATTAAATATGAATGTGATTATATATATGTAATGATGATCACAAAATCTGTCATAAAATGAAAATGTACTAAAAGTACAAGCAAATACATCCAGTTACTGAAAGAAATGTGGAACTAACATTCAAATGGTTCACTTGGTAACTTCCCTACCTCAATTTAAAGAAACTGCCACAGAATTTAACAGAATCACAGAACAGCTGAGATTGGAAGGAACCCATGGAGGTCATCTGGTTCATCACTCATATTCAAGCAGGGTCACTTAGAGCAGGCTGCCCAGGAGTGTGTCCAGACAGCTTCTGGATACCTATCTTCAAGGACAGATATCTCCACAACCTTTCTGGACAGTCTGTGCCAGTGCTCAGTCACCATAATTGTGAAAAAGCCTTTATTGACATTCAGAGGGAGCCTCCTGTGTTTCAGTGTGTACCCATTGCTTCTGTTCCTGTCATTGGGCACCACCAGAATGTTCCTGACTCCATTTTCTTTACACCCTCCCTTCAGGTATTTATGGGCATTGATGAGATCTGCCCTAAGCCTTCTCTTCTAGGGGCTGAGCAGTGCCACCAGCCCTCTTGGCTTTGCTGGCACAGGACAGGTGCTCCAGGCTGTTAATCCCTGTCCCAGCTGCAGTGCACAGCCTGGGCTCCAGCTGTGGCCTCACCACTGGCGGAGCAGAGGGGCAGGATCACCTCCCTCTTCCTGCAGGCAATGCTCCTCCTAATGCAGCTGTCACAGCCCTGACAGGTCGAGGTACTGTATAACACAAACAGTTGAACAGATCAGACAGAAATATCCATCACAACGGATCACACTGAATTATCCCAAACATCCCATTCTGTCTTTTTTTTTTTTTTTTTTTGTAAGGATTTAGACTACCCTGGTTTGTTGCAAGATACCTAGAGTTTTCTAGCATCTGGAGACTGTTGCAGGTCAGGTTCCACCTGTGAAACTTCCCTGCAGGAGATAATTTGGGCACTGGAGTGCTCAGAGGAGCCCCAGTGGGACTGGTGCCTCAGGGCAGAGCAAACATGCAGAACAAAGCAGCACAGCCAGCTGGGAAGGTGCGTGCTTGTTGTTGAGAAAACTTTCCACATCTCCCCATTACAGAAAACAATTGCTAGAAGTTTAGCAAACCACAGACCTAAAGTATTCATCAAATTTCCTGTTTCTGAACATGCTAACCACCACAAGAGCTCAGAACCAATAGGCTCCCTAATTTACATGGTTGGAAACAGATCGTACACGGGCTGATGAGGTATAAAAATGTGTCTGCAGAACCTGGATACTCAGAAGTTACTACCCAGTCAACTCTGTATAAGGACATCAGAGCTAATCTGCCCATGGATTCTCTTCCTGGACTCTCCATTTCCACGGAGGAGAAACCCAGCAGCATCAGCCAGAGCTTCCACAGGGTGCAGGCACTGCTGGCTCAGACCACCCGTGGCACCAGCCACAGGCTGGGCAGGCAAATCCTGGCAGTGCTGCAGCACAATCCTGCTGCTGGGGCTCAGGCAGGGAACCATGGCAGCACAGGGGCTGCTCTGCCTCATTTCTTACTTCCATACATGGCACTCAAGAGGAAAAAAACCCTAAAATCATTAAGGATGTCTGGCATTTCCCATAGTTAGGCTCTGTCTTGTGTTGTTTTTAAATTTTCCAGCTCCAACCATACGGTTTGCCATTTTTCAAGCTTGGTGCCTGCTCAAAGTTTTGGAAAAGGTCAGCCAACAATTCAACTGTTTCTGAAAAGAAAATAACTGAGCTAAAAAAAAATGGTGGCATTTTCTTTGAGCTGCTCTAGCACCCCCAAGCTTTGGAGCATTCTCATGAAATCTGTCAGGAGGTGGTCTCCCCATCTGGGGCATGCCAAGAAAGAAGTCTTTGAAAATATGTGTTTTACAATGATCAGGAGAAACATATTACAGTTTGTAAGTAATTTTCCCAGAGAAACTGTCTGCAACGACAATGTCCCAGCTTCTGGTGAGCACAGAAACTGCAGTTCTGTGCTGTGTGGGCTCAGTGCTTTACACCAGACACCAGATGAGGAAAATTCTCTTGTGCTCCTCAAGCTCCCCCTGCTTTTCATTCTGTGATTCTCTGTCTCAGCTTCAGTTAACAGTTAACCTGAGCGTGTTTCCTCATCTTCTTGTAATATTGAGTGGGTAGGAGGTTTTAGTGCTAACAAACTGGAATAGGTGGGGCAGTGTGGGTGTAAAGGTACTGTTCCTCTCTACTGAAAGAACTGTGCAGAGATAAGAATGTGAAAACCATAAATCATGGCAAGAGTGTCACCAGATAAAATGAGATTAATTAAAGGAGAGAACTGGGTGTCAGATTCTGATCTCATGGCTTTTCTATATAGATACTGTTCAAGAAAATCTGAAGTAAAAGGAAAGCCTTTAAAAGCTTTAAAATACAAAGCCTTCACCTCTCCTTTCTGGGTTTTTGTTTGTCATGGGCCTTATATTTTTATATTCATTCCAGTAATGATGTGAACACACTATTAAAAATAACTTGCTGTAAAACTCTGTTTGCACTAGGTTAAAGTTAATTCTGTAAAAGATTTATTCCTCCTTCTTCACACACACTGAACTAATCTGCCCTGTCTTCCAAACCTATTATCACACTTTCATCAATGCTAGGAGTAGAAGTAACAGTTGCTTATTAAATATCACAAACGAAGTTAATGCCCACTTCTGTTTTATTTGCTTCCTTACAGTAGCTTGCACAATTCAAAGGAGAGGCCTTTAAAAAAAGAGAGTTACACTAACCACACCTTGTTTGGTTCCCCCTCTTCCTATGCACAGACACCTTTGACTGAAGGAAAATGAAAATAGTTTTCTCTTTTCACCTGCTGCATCTAACATGCAACACAAAGTGAAGTCATGCAGCTTATAATGTCAGTGGATGAAAATTCCTGCAAGTAGTAAAAGACTACTTATGACTGAGAGGGAAATGTCTATATTGGATTATTAAATCTGTACTCTTGTGGAATTAAAAATTTTATAAGAATAGCTCAATAGCAAATAGACCAAGAGGAAATGGAGAGCTCCTTATCCAGCACAAGATATATGTGATGCAAACCAAACAGTAAATGCTAGTTGATGGCTCCCAATGTTTCCTAGCTTCAGTCTAGCTGCATTCATGTCAGCACTGGAAAGAGATTTGTTCAAAATTGCACCAGTGCACAGGGAGATCCGAGGAACTCCCTCACGCAGCTGTTCACCCTATTGAGCATTCTCGTTCAAAATTTAATCCTGAGCCCTTCCTAAAGATTATACCTGTGCAACTGTGCTGTGGTTTAACCCCAGCCAGCAACCAAGAACCATGCAGCCACTCACTCATGGAGTGACACCCCTGCTGGTACTCCCTCCACACAAGCTCCAGGTCCTTTTGGTAAAAGGCACAGACCACTCCTGGCTTCCCTGTGCTCTGGTCCTGGTTTACAGGAGCTCTCTCTCCCAAAGGAGTTTCTCTGGGCTGTAGGAAGCAGCCCACAGAAGCACCCTGTTCTCACCCAGAGCTGCAGGAGCACAGACACACCGTGGGGTCCAAAGGGTCACAAGTGTGCCAGGAGGTGACAGGCTGAGCTTGGGGATGCTGCACCCCAGCCATCCTGGGATTCTACAGCAGGCCACAAGGATTCTTGGCTACCTCCTGAACTGAGAGAAAGAGACCCACCGTAGTACAAAATTACCTTGATTTCAATCTACAATTTTCTTCTGAAAATCCTCCATAGGCCTCTAGATATATAAATGACCCACAGTTTTTCTCCAGATGACTCACATGTATAAATATGTACCTATGACATATGTAATTTTGTACCTCTCGTACATTTTGTACAATTCAATTCTTTGGAAGAGTTGGATTTTTCTTTTTAAAGATAAAACAAGCCAAGAGTTCTGAAGTCCTATCAGATATGCAAACAGGGCTTAGCCTGTACATTCTCCTCCTCTCCCTTCAAATTCAGCAGGCCTGCAAACACTTTATTGTTGAAGTACATTTTTTAACAAATACTCCCACTGAATTATTCACTGTTGAGACATAAAAAGCGTTCAGAATATCTTTAATTTACTGGAGGGGAAAAAGTCTGAATTAAATGGTCTGTGTTTTGTAGCTTGATCATACTGACCTGAGATAATTTCAGGGCAGGATTTATTACTACCTGGTACTCCTTCGGGCTGGTGAAACAAATCTCTAAATATGCTTCCATGGGAAAAATAAAGTTTGGTTTAAAAGGAAGTTTTTTGGTGATCCTAGTCAGACCACTTTTTTTCAACACTAGACTTTGCCACTTTCTCCAAACCCCTGATGAATGCAAAGAATGTTTTTGCAGCACTGCTTTCACCTTTCTCATCACAATCCCTCACATAGTATTTAGGCAAGAAGTAGGAATTCTCAGGATAAAATTTGTGCAATGGTTGAATATGATGAATAATCATGCATTGTTTGTTTCCAGCAATGAACATAAATTCCATGATGGTACTTAAATTAGAGGAGCATTTCTTCTGAACCTTAATTTACAGAACAAGAGTGGGATTCAGTTCTCCTGACACAGTTCTCTAGACATCTTTTAGAGCCAGTGGAGAGAAACAAGCTTTTCTACATTATGATTCATCGATCTGTTTCATTACCTCTTTGGATGAGATGAATCTCACCTTAAAAGTGCCTCCTTTTCTCCATGGACTGGAAATGGTTCCTATGTGAGTAGCTCACTGCTTCACCACTGGAAGCATTTCTGTTCATTAGTCTTCCCCTGCAAACAAGTACAACTAGAACCCTTCAGCTTGAATCCAGCCAACCAGGATGATGAGCAGGGGACTACCTGAAGCCACCAGTGCTGTTTGAGATCACACCCCTCTCCAGCTCTTACGCTGAGCCTCTTTTAGGGTTTCACTTTGAATACAAAGCATTCTTTTGAAGTCATCCCGCAGTCATCCCCAACTAACCACTGAGCTTTGATATGCTTTGTGAAAGTCTGAGTCCATCACTGGTTCTCCTTCAGAAGGCACTATGGCAGAAGATGCACTCCATAAATGTCCCTAACGTGCTTCTATTGCTAATGTGTCTTCAACTCACAGGATCAGGCTAGAGGCGGTTTGAAGTAATTCCCCATGAAACTTGAATATTATGGTTGACAAATTCTCATATTCAAATGTTTTGCTACACAACCATTTGTTTTGGATTCCACTTCTTGGGGATTAAGATACAAAGGCAGGTTTGTAAAATCTGTCCTAGAGGCACCTTCCTCCACTGATGGTTCACAGTCAGGAACTATTGCTTGGATACAGGTACCCTGCTGCTAGCCTGTGATCGTCCGTACTGCTTTATGGCTGGTGTAGCTGGCACAGCTCTGGTCCTGCCCTCTTTTATGCACAGCTGGGACACAGCATGTACCAGAGACAGGAGCAGCAGGCAGCTTGCAAGCAGACAGGCATCTTCTGTGTGGGAAGAGTGCTCTGGCTTGTGGCTGACAGCCACAACATGTCACCCATCTTGGAGGCCAAAAAAACCTTGACCTGCTTTATTCATTGCAACAAACATGACCTTAGCAACTACAGCACTCGATGAGGATAAGGGAGAAATCGTCTATGACTGAAAGAGTTCTGCTCCCCTAAGTAGCTGCCTCAAAGAATACGCAGCACAACAGAACAAGTGCCTTCCCTGAACTACAGGACAGACTATAGCCAGTTGTTTGGTCTCCCTCTGCAAAAAGGGAATCTCCTTAAGCAGAAGATGCAACTGAACCCCAAAGTCTCCCACATCCTAAATCAGTACATTCACGCAGACCTTGAATAAAAATCAATTACCACCACTGCTGCAGAAGACCAGTTTTGTGTGGCATCCAATCCTTTGCAGAGCTGCATCCAATTGTTTTCTCAGTGAAGCTGCAAAATGACATGGATGACACAGTAATTTATAGCCTTGAGGTGATATGCTGTAATAGCCAGAAAAAATACAGAGTTTAATATTCTCCTAGCCCTCCTGCTGTAATTCAGCATCTTGCTAATCCTTACCAAATGCAGATCCCTGAGGAAACAGACAAAGAAAAGGACTATAGTTTTAGGCAAACTTCTTAAAACTACTTCATGTGGTTCAGACTGAAGGGTTCCTGAGCACATCCCAAATCGAGCACGTACATTAGGACCACCTTCATTGAAACTTGGGGCGCTTAAAAAGTTTCCGCATGTTCGGGTTATGCCAAACATGACCTGACTTGTCCGACTCGTAGGACTTGGACCGTGTTTTCCTCATCCTACCGCGAGCATCTACACTTGCTCATTTTCATCCGACCTTTGGCATCTCTGTGCCTTTGCTCTCCGCCTGCCCGCAGCGGAGCGGCACTGCCTGGCACGGCTCAGCCCTGGCAGCACAGATGGCCGGGCAAGCCGCGGGGCACGGTGACACACCGGGGCAGCGGAAGGGAACTCCGCCGCCCGCTCCCCGCTCGCCGGCAGCGATCGCCTCCTGCGAGGGTCACCCCCGCTCACCTCCGGGCCGCGCCTCCGCCTCGCCCCCGCTCCGGGCCGCCCCCGGCTCTCCCTCCCTCCTTTCCTCCCTGTCTCCCTTCGCCCGCCACCGCCGCCCTCATCCCGGGACGGACCGGACCGGACCCCGACAGTGGGGGACTGGAGGGCGAGGGCGAGAGGGAGAGGGAAGGAGGGACAGGGGACTGCTCCCCTCCGGGCAGGACGGATGGCGGGGAAGCAAAGAGGGATGGAGAGGGACAGCTCCCCTTTAGACGGGACGGGAGGGAGGGGTGGAGAGGGGGACAGCTCTCATGGCGGGGCCGGGATGGAGGGATTGAGGGATGGAGGGGTACAGCTCCCCTTTGGAGGGTCGGGATGGAGGGATTGAGGGATGGAGGGGTACAGCTCCCCTTTGGAGGGTCGGGATGGAGGGATTGAGGGATGGAGGGGTACAGCTCCCCTTTGGCGGGTCGGGATGGAGGGATTGAGGGATGGAGGGGTACAGCTCCCCTTTGGAGGGTCGGGATGGAGGGATTGAGGGATGGAGGGGTACAGCTCCCCTTTGGCGGGTCGGGATGGAGAGATTGAGGGATGGAGGGGTACAGCTCCCCTCCGGGCGGGTCGGGACGCCTCGCCCGCTCCAGCACGAGGGGCTGCACCCTGTGACGAGCCCGGGCGCTGGGAGGCAGCGCGGCGGGGCGGGGTGACGGCCGCGGCTCTAATAAGGCCGGGGCTGGCGCTGGCCGAGGGCTGTTTGCCCCCGCCCGCCCCCGAGCATGCAGTGCTTCCCCGGGCTGGTGCTGGCGCTGAGCTCGCTGCTGGGCGCCCTGGCGCTGCTGCAGCTGTCGCTGCACCTGCGGGTGCCGTCCCGCTACGGGAAGCACGAGGAGCGGCTGTGCCGGCCGCGGGGCCGGCTGCCGGCGCGCTGCGCCTGGTTCCTGCAGGAGCTGCCCTCATTCCTGGTGCCCGCGCTGTTGCTGGCGCTGCGCAGCCCGCCCCGCCTCGAGCCGCTCGGCTGCCGCCTCCTGTGCTGCCTCTTCTGCTGGCACTACTTCTACAGGTACCGCCGCCGGGCGCGGCTCCCTGCCGCCTCGCCCCGGGAAACCAAACCGAGGGAAGCTGCGGGAACGGGCGCAGCCGGAGCCGGGAGGGCGGTGGGGCCGGGTCAGGTCCCGGCTGCGGCATCGCTCCCTCCCGAGTGCCGCTGTCCATCCCTGGACTCCGGCCGAAGCGTGGGAACCGGCCGGATGGGCATCTCTGCCCCTGCCCGGCCGCCCGAGAGAAGGAGCAGGTGGTGCTCGGGTGCTTGAAGCAGGGAAGAGGATGGATGCTTTGAATTTTTTACTCAAGGGGAGGGGGGAAAAAAAGAAAGAAAGAAAGAAAAAAAGAAAGGGTTTCTCTAAGCTCAAGTAAAGGTTTGGATGAAACTCATCCAAATATTATGTAAAGTTGCATAGGAAGCGCTTGTGGCGGGCAGGAGAAGCGCCGCGTGCGCGGCGCCGGGAGCAGCGGCAGCCGTGGGAATACGCGCGAGGATGGAGCGGGGGCCAGCGCGGGCATCCCAGCCCGCTCCTTGGGCTCCATTCCTCATTCTCGCTCCGCTGCCGAAGCACCAGTTTATGCTGGGGTGTTTTTTTTTTTTTTTTTTTTTTTTTTTTTTTTTTTTTTTTTTTTTTGTTGTTGTTGTTGTTGTTGTTGTTGTGTTTTCTTTTCTTTTTTTTTTTTTTTTTTTTTTTTTTTTTCTTTTCCCGTATTTTTGTTTTTAGAAACCTGGTCTTGTCAGATAACAACGAGCCCTACAACTCTAATTAATTCTGTATTTACTAATCAGGAGCTCAAAGACATACTAGAGTTTTCATCCAGTGTTGGTGATAACTTTGAAGAAACATAGCTCTACAATTGTCACCCAGTTCTGCAGTCCGTGGGACTTGGTTCTGGAGAATATCACCAGAATCCATCTTCTGCTCCATTTCCATTTTCTATGGAGTTCTTTCATGAGAAAGTTGAATTTTGGTTTTCTGTTTTTGGAAAAAGATGGCTTTTATACACAAGTGGCAAGTGCAGGTGAAAATGTTATGCCATTATTTAGTGAAGAGCAATGTAACTTCTGAGGCAAAACCTTGACTTGATTTGTCATTTTTCACCACCATTCATCTGCTTTTTTTAGTTTGCTTCATAGAAATAGAAAACATTCTTGTAATATTTTATCAGAAATTATTATTTGCTACTCAATCAAAACCAGTATACCGAAAATCCAGTTGCAGTATCTCTACAGATAATTTAGGGATAGAAACTCAAGGCTGTTGTGGAGAAATTGAAAACAGGGAATGGTTTACTGTGCTAAAACACTGTTTTAGACATGTATTTGTTATCACTCCTATTATCTTTGCTGCAGGAGCTGGAGGACACACCTATAACATATTTGGCTTCCAGAAAGCTAGATGTATTGATTATATGTTGTTATACAGAATTTAGTTTAATGCACTCTGTTATTATCAAGAATTTCTGATTGTTTGAGAAACACAACTATCAATGAATACCTCTAGACAACTGAAAGAAATGTTACCCTACCAGCATGCATACATTTATTGGCTCTGTGGCTTCTTTTCCAAATTTTCTGCTGGGCTTAGGCAAAAGCTCTGTGTTTTCATGTTTTCTTTCCTAGACAGTTCGGGGATCTTCTCATCTGTAGCTGGAATACACTTCTCTCGTAAAAGCCCTCACTTCAACCAAGTCTGTACAAAACTTTGCTTTCTAATACAGCATGTTACCCCAATATTATTCTCACAGGCTGCAGCCTCTTCTCCCACAAGCCATTCTGATATTCTGCTGAATCAATTAATATTTGAAATGTTATATTAAATATTAATACTCTACTCTTATGTAAAAGACCAGCAAAATCACAAAATATAACTTTTTCTGGGTTTTGCCTCACAATACTATAGGACAGGCAGGTTCTTTGAGGGATTCTTGGTAGAATGACCTATGGCCACATGGTTGTGTTTATACTCAAACCCTTATTGATAACATTAAAGTTTTAACAATCAGCACAGCTAATTGATATCTACAGTTTCTAGCAGGTAGGATAATTTATTGTCATAGAGAATTTTTTAGATAATATCTTAAACAGAATTTCTGCAGTTTTCTTCTTTTCTAGACTTTTTAGCTACCTACACTTTTTAGTTACTTGGACCCTCTGAAGGTTGGGTCAAATTCTTAACAATCAGTAAGTGACCCAATAGCTGTAATTTGGATTAAGCCTTTAACTAAAAGAATGGTATTTACTCAGTCCTTGGAGGAAGATGACAACAGTGGAGGAGACATCCCTGACCACTGGGCATTCACAGGTTTTGCCATCCAGAATCAGCTCCACTCTAAGCCCACCTGCAGCTCCTGGATTTTCTAGGCAGTATCCCTTGGGATATCCCTGTTCCATGCTGAGTGCCACCACATCCTGGTGACAATGCTAGTGGGCAAGCTGCCTTACTGCAGAGCTGAAAAAGGGGTAGAAAGAAGTGCACTTGCATATTTTCTGCACATGCATATTATGGCTGTTTGCCTATAAACTTATGTTGAATAAATCATATTACCAAGGGGTACTGGTGACACTGGATTAGAACGCTCCATTGCCATACAGCGTTTGAAAAGAGGTTCAGTAGTTTGACATAACAGTCAAGATCTAGTTTAACTTTTTGGTTTGTTTTTTTGGGTTTTTTTGTTTGTTTGTTTTGGGGGTTTTTTGGTGGGTTTTTTGTTTTTGTTTTTTCATTTTATTATCTTTACTTGGAATAATCTAACAACAGTTTTAAATACTTTTGTGATTAAATTTGACTGCAAGAATAATGAGTAAAGTGTTCAATCAATCAATCAATCAATCAGTAATAAAATTGCATTTACCTAATGGGTGTAGCCTACTGCATTTTCTGACTTTAAAATTTTGAAATGAATAAAGGTGTTCCACTCTTAATTATAAATGTATTTTGTTAATCCACTGTTCCTTTTACTACTCATCATCTGGTATCTGTACTTAAGCATTCCTCTATGTTGTATGAAACAGTTGCTTTGTATATTGTTGCATAATTTAGTGACTTCTTTCTCTCCACAGGGGAGCTTTTATAATTTCTAATTTTGTCTCATCTACTATAGCAAACATACATAAGGAAGGGAAGTTTTCATTAGAGGTATGCTCAGAAGGACATTATAGTCCATTATGGAGAAAAACACTTTCAAAAGACTGCTGTGCTTAGCTATTTTACCTCCCTTTATGTTCCAGCCAGCTGTGTTGTCCCAGTGGCTTCTTTTAGACCAAAGCATGTATTTCAGAGGAACTTCAAGTCTTGATCTGAAGACCCCTGGAAACAAAAAATCCATCTTTTTCTAATGGAGAAATCTAGTGTTTTCTTTGGTAGTGTTATCTTATGAATTCTTTTACCCTTATTTAAACATGTTTAAAATGTCTTGCTTAAATTTGACTGGTCTTGATTTTCTCCCAGTGGGCCTTTCTCCTTCTTTGTACCCTGTGCTAATTTAAAGCTCTCCATAGTATCCTTCAGTATTTTCTTACCATGGTATCACTTACACGGTACTTACACTGGATCATGTTTTAATTTGCTTGTTATAGAGCTGTCAAGTCCTCTGTCAGCATCAGTTTGATCCAGATAATATAGGAGCACACGATTGTATTTCTGGTGCATTAATTACTGCACATCATGTGGTATTTATACTGAATTTATGGGCTTGTGGTGGACTTATGCCAGATATAGGGGAACAGACATTACCTGATCTGACACAGAGTTAGAGTAGTGCAGACACATGATACTTCATCCAACATGAAGTTGGTCAGGATGAAATTACCTTTTCATAAATTTAGGAACAGGTTTAAGCCAGCGTAATTAACTTGTCCTGCTTTTGGACACAGTGTCAAATAGCTATAATATTTTTTTTTATTTGAACTGAGGTATCCTAAACTAGATTTATAATATCACTGAACCACAGCAGACGACCCTCAGTGCAAGATTTTTTTTTCCCCCTCTCAGTCCTCAGATAATTTCTGTGGCTTTTTTCCCCCCTCTCATTTTTTTCTATCTCCATTTTAAAATGAAGACATCAGTGTGTGATGTGTAACACAGTACCAGAGTTGTAGTAACATGTTTAACATCACTTTCCTGTTCCCCCATCCTACTCTGATGTTTACAGATTGGGAGAGCACTTTTCTGTTTGGAGTCACAAAGGGACATCCTGTGTTTCCAGGCTACTTAGAGCACTCTGGAGCTGGTGTAACACGGATTGTAACCAAGGTTACAATCTATCACTCCTTAGGAGTGGTTTTCATTTATATCACTGTATTTCTTTCATTTTAAAATAACTTTCTTATATGGGCAGTCTGCTTAGAAATGCTGTCCTGCCCACATTAATATTCACTGGCTGTCTAGAATTTGTGCCATGAGCTGGCTTAATCAGCGGCAATTTTGTATTTATTGTCGGCTTCTTAAGGAATATGCTGGAGTGTTGAAAGGACCACCCAAACCCTGTTCTGGAAACTGGGTTAAGACTGGTGGTGCCTCATGGACCAGGACTTTGGAGGACCTCTCTGCTTGCCCACAGGAGTGCTGTGAGCAGTTCTGGCAGGTGCTGAGCCCCGTCTAGCCCACTGCTGGCAGAGAAAGGAGGTGGTGACCAGTACCCAGATCACCTGGGCTGGCTGCTGGCCACAGAGCCGGCCCTCCCCCAGTGCTGCCCAGAACTGAGATTTTCTGTCTGAGAGGATTCAAGGGGAGGTGGATGGAGTCAGGAGACCTCCCCTCCATCCTGCCTTGTCCAGTGGTGAGCAGTGCCAGCAGCACGCTTTCTGCCTTCCTCTGCCACCGCTAGGCAGCAGCCTCTCTCTTTGTGGCTTTCAGGAAGGGACAAGGCAGGATGCTGCTGCTGCTGCTGGTACTGCTGAAGGAAGGAGAAGGAAGGGAGGAATCCCAGCCCCAGCCTCTTTGGCTGCTCTCCTTAGTTAGACAGCTCTTTGTGTCTCAACGTGAACTTTATTAGCACAACGTGGCGTGAATTTCATCAAATTCAAATCCTCTCTGGTGCTAAAGATAGCGTTCTCAAAATCTGAGTTACTTGGAATCTGATAAAAACCGAAATTTGAGTTATCACGTCTGTTTTCAGCAGCGTCTTCACTTTCCTGGGGTAGGTTCTGTGATGGTAGGGGACTCCAAAAGTGGTGGGGTGGGAAGGCAGAGAAAAGGAAGAAGAAAGTGAGAAAAGAAATGACTGCCAAGTCTGCCATCTGTATATGCAGTCTCGGTGGAAAGCTGGTCATGAGCTGGAAATGATGAGTGGTGTAAGACGTGCATACAGGAGCACTTCTTGTGCTAAATGACTGACAAAGTATTTTACTTTGAGATGTAGTTTGTAATACAGCCTTTCCTGCTGAAGGGACTGTGCTGGGAATGTCAATGGAAATTATTGGGTGGCAAGGAGAAACCTGTTTGCTGCCTTTCCATTTTGCAGTCCAGCTTAAAAAAAACAAAGGTGGGAAACAACATGAGGTAATGAGAGGAAGCCTTTGCAATCCAATTTCTCTCCAATACATCTTAATTCCAATTCTTGATTCCAATACCTCTTAATGCATTTCTCTTGCCAGTGAGGAAGACAGAGTGGTGAGGGAGCAGAGGAGATGTGTGCAATGGCAGCAGGAAAGGCCTTTTCCCGCTGACCTACAAAGATAGTCCTCAAGGCAGAGGTGTTAAAGACAAGGTGCTGCACTTGCCCCTTCTGTGCTGCCCTTAATAGCTGGGGGACAAGCAATTTAGAGAGACATTTCAGTTTCAAACACCACCTAGAATTACATTTACTTATTTGTTTTCTTCTCTTGCAGCTTTGTTTTCAGTCAAGTCAAATCTTTGTTTTCTATTTTACTCTGTTAATATGTTAACAAACCAAGCTGCTGTTTTCATTTCTGAAGTGCACTGACGTGAATCTGAAAGACATTAAGTAAGGCTGCTCTTTGAGACTCAGCTGGATCCCCAGACTCCTCTGGTTGGAGGTGACCAGTTTGGTGCACCTCTAGCTGGTTTTCTAGAAATTGATGTAATTCTAAAAAGATCAGGGAATGCAGAATTTTGCGGCAAGACAATGAGAAATGAGTTTTTAACACTTCTTTTGGCCAGTCCCTCTCTCTGGAACTGAAGTGGGGGGAGGAAGATAAAGGTTCTTGCTCTCCCCTGGCTCTGCAGAATGCAGATCCTGCCTGTACTGCCTGGTTAGTCAGGCAGGTGCTATGTTTACTTAGACACACCTGGACTGGCCCTTTTTTCCTTTGTGATCAGTAAGAAAAGCAGCTCAAGCCTCCAGAGAAATGCAGATGGATGGAGGTTCCAAATGACTAAGTAGTTTGTAAATTAATTTGCTCATAATTTTTAGAGGTATTCTGTATTAGTTCATTCAGGGATTTAGCTGTTTTTTGAAACATGAAGTGGATAAACAGAAATTAGATCAAGTTTGAAGGATATTTATATATTTAAGTGATACTCTCCTTGCTAGTAGTGAATATAACAAGACCAGATAATAAGCACCAGGTCAAATAGATCCAATTCAGAGATTATTTTTTCCCCCCACAGAAATAGTTATTTTATCCTTTGGTCTTAAAAAGTTACCACTACTAAGTGTCAATAACTAAAGACATTTTAATTGTTGGCCCCTTGAGAACTCTATAATTAGTCTCCCAATACAAAATCTGCAGGTGTTTGAAAATTAACAAACCCTGTTCTCTTTTCCTTCACCTTGATGCTTTGGAATAGACCCTGACCAGATTCCTTTTGGCCTTCACCAGCTACACGGTAGCACATTTGCATCCTCTCTCCTGCTGTTTGGCCTTGGCAGTAATTCTAGATCTGTCAGCAATATCCCTAACAGAGGCTGGCCATTTGCTCTGCCTCTTCTGTGTATTCCGTGCTCCCCAGTCATTCAGTGCATTACAGTGATGCTAATATATAATTTCTTCTCTTCTGTGAAAATACTAGATTCATTACTATTTTTGTCCAAATCCCTCAAATTAATGTATTAATAGCCAACAAAAGTGTCTCTTCATATGCTTTGCCTCAGACTTGTAAAATGTTCATGTTCCCAGTGCTGGTGTGGAGTTTTGCTTCCTTTCAGTCTTCTCTAGCAGTATGAATTACTTTCCTAATCCTGCTCTCAAAATAGAGTACTATCTGATTGAGTTCCTAGCAATTAGCACAAATAATCCTATCTATATACTCCTTTCCCAATGGAAAGTGGGCTAACATTAAAGAAACCTATCTTTTTTGCCCAGCCCAAATTGTGCTCATGTGATTTTTACCTTTTGTCTCTTGGTCTGGAAGATTTTCTGCAGAGGTAACTTAAGGCTTTTCTTTTTCTTCACTTCTTTTCAAGACAACATGCCTCTTAGGAGTATCTTTATATCTGATGCTAATTCACTTGTGCTATTTTGTTATTACCAGGCAGCTTTAAATGCACTAAAGGAGTATTCATGCCTGCTCTGAGACCTCACTGTAGCTATTAATCACAAAATGACTGTCCAAACTGCAGTCCTAGGGCAGACACCTGAGTCCCAGCCACCAGGACCTCACCAAGGCACGAGAAGGTTCCTCTGATCTCACCTGTGTAAAGTTGGAGGCAATCAAGGAAGTTAAAGCACTTGCCATCCTGTGAGCTTAAATCCTTATAGGATGATAACATTCTGAGCTCCAAACTCCACTGGGTTTTGGTAAGACTGGCAAGGATGTAAAGGTCTGGATTTGCATTGCCACATTCCTGGTGTTGATATCAGAAAAGCAGAGTTATAAAGGGTTATACTGAGACAGAGACAGAAAAAAAAATAAATTATATACAGGAGTTTCTGTAAATTGTTTACTTGAAAATAGTAATACTTTTACCAAAGAAGAAAATGATTTGTTTTAATCATGAGGTGTCTGTAGTATTCCCTTATTGGGGAATTTATTTGGCTATTCTTTTAAGTAAGAAATAAAAACCAAGAGAAAAGTTTTAAGGTCCATTCCATACGCCCAGTGGGAAATTTGTGATGGATATTGCTCCTTCAAGATCCACAAATCAGATTTTTTTGATTTCTTATCATAGCAGAGGCAGCCATTGTGGAGGAGATAGGACTTTTATACTAAGCCAATAAATGTTGTTTGACAAAAGGACAGACATTAATAGCCCCTTTGCATACCCAAAAGCTTGTATAATTAGGTAATCTGCCAGGTTTATGGGGCTCCATTAAGAAAAACAAAATTGTGAAATAACCTCCCAGTAGTATGATTATAAATCAGTGTCCATCCCAGACATTGCATATTTCCCTTGGTGTAAGTTATATTCTTGGTATCTCCTTCAAAATTAATTTTGGTCAAGAAGGGTTATGATAAAGAAATACTTTCAAACTTAAATTAAGAGACAATTCTTAAGTTATACACATCCAAGTGTCCTTCTCTGTCCAGAAACCGATTTAAATGTGGCAGATGAATTGATCAGTAGGGTGATCCTTACTGAATGTGGTCAAATAATTAAATTCATATACATCTACACCCATTTAAACGTAAGAGCTGTGTTACTCTGCTGACCAGTCAGCTGGCATTCTAATTATTTTTGCAACATCTCACTGTTAAACAATAGCAATGGGATTACTTTGTTATAAAGCCCAACAAAACAAAACTAATTAAAACTGAGTTAAAATATTCCATGTAGGGAAATGGGAAAAGGCAACTCATTTGAAGAAAAACAGTGTATTTTTCTACAGGTCCATACTTATTTTAAGAACCAGCTAAATTCTGCCTACCTGTGAACTTTTGAAGCACCAGTTTCTACTGTCTTAATACCTAAAGATGAGCAGAAAGTTTCACCATTCCTAGGAAGGTGTATCCAAATGTGACCTTCAACAACAATGAAAAAAGGTCCTGTTTGAAGGAAGCTGAGTTTGACCTCCTTCCTAACTACCCTTTATAAACACAGAATGGAGCAGCAACACCCACAGTCAGCTTTAGCCAGGTGTAAGATACCATTTTGCTAGAGTTTCTCAAATTAATCCAACACCTGCCATGTTGGGAGACTGCCTCCCAGAAATGGTTCTGGAAAATGTCACCTTAGCAAGGCTGTCTTCAAAGAGATGTGTTATCTGCTAGAGAAAGAGGGTTTGCCTAGGGGAGATGCTAAGGAATAGATCAGTTCCCAGGCAAGATTTGCTGAAGCAGATCCTGAGGCAGGGTGATGATCTGCAGCTCTTTGATGTGCTGGTAAAGATGGGCTGGGTGACTTTCCTACAAATCCAAGTCTCCGTGATCTAGGTAGTCATGCCATCATTCAGGGTGGCCTGGAAGGCTACAGAGAGCTCTGAAAATGTCAGCTGGGCTACCCGAAGAAGTATGGTCACGTTGGCATGGTCTCCTGCTAGAGATGCACATGCAAATACCTCCAGACAGTGTGGTCCTGAGCAAACCTTCCAGTGACTCCTGTCACACATCTGGGGTAGGACAATGCATGGACCTCTATTAAACTTCTGCTGCTCCTGAGAACAGGAGAGGAAGAGATGTTGAAAATGACAGAGAGGAAAAAAAAACACTTACATTACGCTGTTGAGGGTTTTTTTGTCTGTTTGCTTCTCTTTAGAACCTTTTTATAAAAAAAAAGAAATATTAAAGCATTCACATTTTAAAACTTGGCCCAGATTAAGGTTGCTAAAGTGAGACATGTCTCTGGCTCTTCCTAGGGAAAGCAATTTCAGCTTGGCAGAGCTGTCTGAGAGGTGCATTTGTATTTGTGCAAACATAAAGGTCGTCAGCTAACATTTTGAGAGTCTGTTCCCCTGGTTCATCTGAGGCTATGAGCAGGACCACAGCACGCGAGCCTGCAATCCAGCCAAGTATGCTCTAGGCTGGCACTGTAGGGGCAGAGCAAGACTTTTCTGGCTGCTAGGATAATCAACAGGGAAGAAGTGGTCTCCTAGCTGGAGTACTGGCAACATGAATTAGGAAAAAATACAACCTGTCTTGAATGCAGAGAAATAAAAACCACTGTGAGGTTTACAGTCAGGGCTACAATGTGGGAAGAGGTAGAAAGGTCAGGTGAGAGAGCATAGGAAGGGACAATTAGGACAGTTAAAAACAGCTAGGGCATTAATGGGGCAGGAGTGAGAAGAAATGGGATGGAAAAGGTCATAATGTGAGAGGGCAATACCCAAGTATCAAGAGATGATACCGACATTGTGTTGAGTGATTCACTCAGCAGCTTTCAGTGTTAGGAAATCTTTGGACATATTTTGTGAGAAAACAGAGACAAATTGTGGCTCAGAATCAGGCCATAGCAGTTTTTCCTCAGGGAAAAAACAGGCTTCTAAGTCCTCTGGTTATTTTAATGTAAGCACAAACTCAGGATCTGACCTGGTCATTTCAAATTTTGTTCCCCTCTATGTGTATGTACTGCCATGAGATCATAGAGGTTCAGTATGTTGGCTGGATATAATCTGACCGAGTTTTGATGTTGAATAAGAATAGGTTACCAATTGCCTGTCTCCTTTGGTAATTTCTTAGGCCCACATGGACAATTTATGGAAAATAATGACACTTTATCTGGTAAGTGCAGTTGTAAGAGCACAGGTCTGTGCATCATTGGATTTTGTGCCAGTTTTCATGCAAATGCATCCTCCAGTTCTGGTCACGGTCTCAGCCTCTGTGAACTCTTAGAACTCTCTGCCCCAGTGGAGCAGGGAACTTTTTGAAGTGCACAGCATAGTGTCTGATCAAGTTACTCTGGCATGTATTTCACACTTTTGGCAGACTCCCACAGTTTAGCAATAGGAACAAAGTGATCTGTTTTCATAAATATCAAGCGATTATTTCTGAAGAAGAAAAGAGGGAGATATCTTTGGCTGGCTAAGACTTTGACCCACTATTGCTTAGGTAAAACAACAAATATTCTCATAACCTCGAAGTACTGTTGCCCTTTAGATGCTATCAAGTAGTAGAGATAATCATGAAGCACTGTGAGATGTGCACATTTGTCATCACCACAATCCATCTAGTCAAGTTGAACTTTAATTCCCATACAAGTAGTCCTGTCCTCTAATCCCCATGAAAGTACAAATCTAGACCAAGTTTAATTAGGGTTTCAATTGTGATAGCAGGCCTGATGCTGAGTCCATCAGAGCCTCTCTCTGACCAAAATAACACTATGTTCCCATTCCCAGCCAGTTCCTGGCCACATACAGTCCTCAAATTTTCTTCTGACTCCTGGTGGACATTTGATTAACAATTGCTGCTTATTGAGATTCCTAGTATGTTCCAATACTTCGCTGTCTTTCCCTAATATCTTAGCTGCATTTTCTATTCACCTGTTCAGGCCTGTTGGTTCTTACTGTGTTCCCAGTAGAAAGGAGAATGCTTGACTCCTTTCCTCTTTGCAGGAGCTTTTTTATACAGTTGCAGATTGTTATGATGTCTTCTGGTTTTCTCTTAGTTATTTTAAAGAGCCGTGAGTCCTTCAGTCTTTCTTCATGTCACACTTCCTAGACCACAGTTGTTTTTCTTTGGGCTGCTTCCACTTTGTCTCTTACAGAGAGCTGGGCAGAGCATCATTTAAGTTCCTACTAGCACCATGCAAAGGGGAAACATGACCTCAGGTGTCTCCAACAACACATTTTTAACATTTGCCTTTTTCACAATAGCCAGACATCATTGGCTCATGCTCAGTTTGCCACCTACCAGTATGCCCTCTCCTATCCAGCCCATTTTTCAGCTTGTCTTTTACATTTGGTCTTTGTTAAGTGTAGTATTTTGCCATTGTCTTTATTGAATTAAATCAACGGTTTTAAAACTATCAAACACGTATTTCAAGACTATTCTAAATTCTGGCCTTCATTCTTGGTGTGCTCAGCATCTCTCAAAGCTGTGTCAGCCACAAACATTGCAAATATTTTTTTTCCCCAGAAGCATAATATTAATGAAAAAACTCCTCAGTAGTACCAGAAAAGTCTTTTGCAGAACTTCCCTCAAAACATCTTTCTAGTTAGATAGTAAACAATTGTTAACTATTCCTTGATATTATTTTTCTATCAGTTTTGCAGCCACTTAACATACTCTAAACCAGGAAACTCCAAGTTACTTGTAAGGTTGCCATGTGAGAAGTGTAAAAAATCTAAGGTCAAGACACAGGACATAGTCTGCTCCTATAATATATCCAATTTATGTCAATTCCTTCACTCAACAAACCTATTCCATGAAAATAGGGCTAACTGAGTATCGAAATGAGTCTTGTCTCCTGCTGTTACAGATATACAGGACTCTGAGTCAAAGAGGCTGTTACAAGTATTACTGCTTAGACAAGAAGTCGACCAGGCTGCACATTCTGCACTCCACTAACTCGGCTGTCCAGTGTCTGAGGACAAACTGAGAGTTTGTAGGGGATGGTACTGATCTCAGCAGGGATCTGTACAGGGCACACATTCCCTTTGCTCTATTCGCTCCACTTTACCCACTCTGGCTATGAAAGGGAAAAGTACTTTTTAAAAAAACCCTCATCTTTCCAATGAATATGCCCAATTTGACAAGGGATACTGAGAAAGGTATTAATATCTGGTTCATCTGGCTCATTTCAGTTGCCTTTGGTTAAGGGCAGTCAATCAATTCTTCCCTTTGTTTAGTTCAGCTCTCATTCTGATGTCCTTTCCACAATACAAACAAAAATGTAGAAAATAAGTGGCTGGGTAATAGCAAATGAAAATATAATAATATTTTAAATTAAAAATATTTGAAACCTATTTGGTGTTTATACCAAAATTGAAGCATTTAAGAAACAAATATGCTGGTATAAATGGATACTGAGTGTAATTTGCTGATGGATTGGGACTTGCTGAAGCAGCTTGATAGTGCACCAAACCCAGAAATTCTGTTCTTGGTGTCCCTTTAGAAAATGCATATTAATTGAAGTACAGTGCTTTGATCCTATATTGGCAAAACCAGCACAAAACTTTTCATGATTCAATGCTTTTTTGCCAGAGGAATTCTCCTTTGTTGGTTCTGTCTGGATGCTGGTAGTCACTGGGAGATACCAGATTTTCTAGTGGTATTTTCAGAAATAATGGAAGAAACCCAAGAGGAGTAATGAAGTAATTTATAAACAAAATTGCAAAATACTTTTGAAACCTGGCCCCTGTTGCAGTGATTTTAGAAGAGCAAAAATTTTTGCCTTGGAGTCAAGCCTACACAATTCTTCTCTACTAATTAAAACCAAATACCCTTTTTAAGGTCTTATTCCTTTCCTTTTTCTTATTTTGTTTTCCAACCCCTTATATTTTATTAAATATAGTACATGTAATAATATCTGTATGGAATGTGAAGAGATCTAAGCTTTATCCGTAAACTGTATTTATCCTTCTTACTTTGCTGAATGCACAGCATGCCTACAATTTATGTCAATCAATGAGGCATTACTAACTACTTCTAGATGGTCACAATGACTAATTCAGGTGTTTATAATGTTCAAACTGAGTGTTATATAGCTCAGATCCCTTAAATTTATCCAAGGTTAAATGCACCATGGTTTTTTTTCTTCAGTGATTGACAATGCTGCAGAAGGATAATTTTTAGCCTTTCCTATCAGATACACATGCTTTTGAAAATATTTTTTCCTATAACCCCCTTTACTCAAAGGCAGTTGTAAGAAACTAAGCTTTTCTGACCTGTCACTAAGGTTTCAACCTGAAGTCTGTTTTTATCTCTGTGGCCACAGGTCAAGGGCAGTTGCTGATTCCTTTGACTGTTCTGCAAGTGCTGTCACCCATGGTGTCAGCCTTCCTGGCACAGCAAGTACCACTCTGGAGCTTTACTCATAAATGTTGGTGTTAAGCAACTGCTGAGCTATTCTAGGGAGTTTATCATCTTTGAGATGTGCAGTTTGTATAAAATGTTAGATGAGTCATGAGACATTATGAAACCCTGAAGGTGTCACGCTGGTTTAGAGCAGAGGTCCTTCACAGTCAGCACTCTGTCTTGGCAGAAGCCAGTGTCAGATCATGTAAATGATGGTCAATTGTCCTCAGCAGCTGCTGCCTTCTGCCTCTCTTCAGTGGAAAGTAATTTATCCCCTGAAATACAAAAATTAATAATAATTCCAAATCTTTGTCTTCTCTTTATCAAAGAACCTGCCTTTGTCTGTTATTTCTGATTACCCCCCTTCTCCTAGTCCTGTGTAGCTCTTTACTTCAGTGTTTTTTCCATAATACATTTAACAGAAATTTCATGCATTCAAACTAACTTCCTTTCAGTATCACGACAACTGTTGGTCACAGCTATTCAGCTCTCCAAATAAATTATTTTCTAGTATTGTGTTTTACTTTTTATCTCAAGTAAGTTCATTCTTATTAATCTTCAGTACCAGTTCAGCAGCCCCCATGGTTCAGTCTGGCAGTCTCTTACAAGTCTCTTCTCGTTCTGCCACTGAATCCCACTGCTTTTCTGGTGTCTTTGCATCAAATCAGTGCTGCTCTCTTTCCCTTTGCCTTTCTTCTCAAGAATTCCTTGAAACCCAGTTATGGTGCCATGTGTCTCAGGATTTCCCTGGATCAGATGTGTGCCTCTATCTCTTGCCCAAGAAAGATGAGTCTGCTCCTGCCAGAAGTTTTCATCCAGCCCTGGACCTGATACTAAGAGAACACAAAGAAAGACTGTCCCTACAAACAGGCTTCAGGTTGGATGAATCTTGGAAATGAGCTACAAACATCCAAAGGATAGTAGATTGAGCCAATTTTTTAGATAGAATCCTCAGAAATGAGCCTGATATGGCAGGTTTAGTATTGTTTTATACAGCTGTATCATAAGATTTTCAATCACATATCTATCTTTCTTATTCCTTAAATTATAGACATCAAAATTTGTCCAAAGATATCTTTGGAGGAACATGGAAGTAGGGTATTTTGCATGTGGAAAAGTATTGCTGCCTTGGGAAGGGGAGCTCATTCCAACTTTGTTTTTGTCACCTCTGGATAAATAAATCTGCATGAATAAAATAAAATGAAAAGAAAATTATTGAAATAAAAAGGTAATTCTCTTGCTCCCCTCACTGACTCTGTTCAATGATTTAAGATGAGGTTACAAACTGGGCCACAATCCAGGAAGTGATTACAGTTTTCTGATCGTTTCACATTGTCTCAGCAATGCAGAAATGAGGAACATTCCTGCCTCAGTCAGGAAATGTGCCCTGCAGCTGGGATCACCCATTGGCACTCACAGCCCCTGCACACCCTTTGCACCGGCGGGCTCCTCAAGCAGCTCTGGCTGCTCAGCTCCTGAATTTATGGCTTCCTGAATTTATGGCTTACATCAGGAGGTGGGATATAGCTGCAATACAGGAGATGAAGATGCTGGCTGTCCTGCACCTGCAGTGGGTATTGCCAGAGGCTTAATGGGCAGTCCATGATTCCTGCCTGCTGGCATTGCTGGTGTGTCACCTGGGTATAGCCCAGATTTTGTTCCTGAGTCTGTGACAGCATGTCTCACTGTGCAGACCCTAACAGAAGGGAAATGGTCCACCCTGCATAGTACAAATAGCTGCAAATAACCTACTTTTTATCTGAATATTCCTGGCTGATGACGTTCTCAGACTGTTGCAGAATAAATGGGGAAGGTTAAAGCATCTCAGGGTAGGATGTTTGAGGAGAGGAATATGAATAGGTGAGGAATATGACAGGTGAGGAGTTTCTACTTGCATTGTGATGCTGGGGCATCTGCAGATATCATGATGAAGGACGGTTAAAATGCTTAATTTCACTTTTGAAAGTATTTTGGAGTATTTTGTTTTACTTACCCTTTATACTGATAGCAAATTAGCTGCTGTTCGGAACTGAACACTTACCCACTACATTTGTTTAAACCCAGTCTTGGATAACTGAAAAGTTTTTAATTAGCCACAGGAAAATTAGGTGCCAGATTATCCTAGTGTGGACTTGACAGTTTTCTCCTATAAATATTCGATGAGAATTAGTGTAACACAACTCAAAATCAGTAAAAGTTTAAAATTACCTCAGAGTGCATTTAACCTACAAATAACCTACAGAATGGGGCTCAGAAAGTATGTGCAGACTAATCAACAGCAGGTGTCTTTGGGACATCTAATTTGACATCCATAACTCTCCAGAATAATTAGAGGCTCTGTGTAAGGCATCACAGCCACCCCAAATAGAAGTTCATCATGTTTGTGAACAACTTGAGCCTTTGTCCGAGTGACCAGGTATGCCAAGGGTGCCAGCAGCTCCCTAGTAATGTGATTCCAGTGACAACCTATGGTGTTAATTGTTGGTGCAAATTGAACTGGTCTGTGTAATCTCCCCAGGTTTGGACACCAATCTTGTCAATCGGTGCACAAGACAGATCAAAAGTAAATCTGTGGTTTGACAGCAGGCCAATCCCTTCACATCTGACTCGTCTGTAGTTAGTGTAACACAAAGCACAGGGGTTTTCTCATCACCTGAGATACAAGTATTTGTACAAATGAGAAAATTAAAACAGCCCCACAAGGAAGGAGGTGCAGCAGAGTCTAGAGAGCTGTCTTCTACTGAGATAGGTCTTCGTTTGAGAAGGCAACCAGTAGAGAGGTGAGAGCTGCAGGCAGCCCCTCAACAAGGAGTTTTCAGGGAGTGAGAAAAGGGACTGCAACATGGGCTGCTGATGGAGCAGGGTGTCTCACCTACTGCACGACCCCTGCAGCAACTGTGCAACACCCCCCTGAGTGCAGAGTGCTTTTCAGTGTCAGCTCAGGGTGCACATGAGCTGGGAGGGCTCTGAGGGCATCACCCTCATGGGAGGGCTTGGCCTGAGCCACCAGCCCTCCTCACCTTTTGTATGTCAGGGTGGGACGAGCAAGGAACCAGAGTGTGCCCAGCCCAGACCGTGGGGGGGGGTTCTCAGGCACCCTTTGGCACCTTGGTTCATCCTCACCAGGGATTCCCCCACGGTCCAAGGAGAACCAAAAAATCCCTGCAAAGACTCAGAGCATTCCTGGCCAGGAGAAGTCCATAACTCTCTTCTGGAAGCTGGCCAGGGTGAGAAGGGATGGGCCAGGACATTCAGACCATGCCCCAGCATGCTGGGCTGGGACAAGCTGGGTTTTGGCCAGCACCTGCTGTCAAGGAGAAGGGCACCACATCAGCCCTGCCCACCTTGCAATCCTTCTGCTTCCTGAAGTCCTTTGTTCATCCTGGTTAGACCCAGGAGAGGGCCTGGTGGCAGATGGGCAGACACAGCAGGAGGCTGGTGGCCACAGGCCTGGAGGGAGCCAGGTGTCCCCCATTCTCAGCACCCTTGACCCAGTTGCCCCAGGTGTAAAACGCCTTGAGCTTCCAGAGTGACAAATGAGCTATTACTGCCTGACATACTGCATCTAGGGCCTGGAGAAGAGAAGACATAGCAGGAGCATAAACATCTCTGACTGACAAGCTATCTACTCTTAGTGGATTATGGTAACATTTGTGAAAAGATTTCCACCTCCCAGAGAAAGAAAAGCAAATTATTCTTTCCCTTGGTTAAGGTGACAATCTCTGGAGTTTTCAAGAAGCTGGACTAATACCTTTAAGATGAAATTTGATGCAATGTGAAATTATTTTCTCTTCAAAACCTGTTCTTTTGGAAAATAAATGATGGGGAAGAAAATGAATAATTCATTATTCATTCATTTAAAAAGAAGCTGTTGGCAATGGTTTAGTCAGATGCAGTGTCTTTGGCTGGTAAAGATAATAAAGGAGTAATGAATTAGTCATCAATACTGCACTGAAAGTAAAAGGTCAAATTTGTCATTGGACTAAAACCAAAAGGCCAGATTTGTTCTGCTATTCTAAAATAATAGTGGTCTTAAGGCCACTGTTTTGCAGTGTGATTTTCACACTGCAAAATAGTTCCAGCAGTGCTTCAGACTCCTCCATGGAATATTCAGACCTATTGAATGCCCCTGCTTTATCTCTGCTGCTTTTCCAAATCTCACCAGGAGTAGTTTGTGTACCCTCAACTAGCCATGTAGTACAATCTGATACAGAGAATTGAATCTGGCCTCTGGTTTTACAGACACACAGATATTTCCTTGGGGAATTTGTTCCACAGCAAAGATTATTGGATGAAATCCTGACTGGGATTGTCTAAATTGCTATGAGGCAGGATTACATCAATGCCAGGATTTTACTACCTCAACAACTAAACAAAGCTGGTGCCTCCTGGCTCCCCTGCCATTGTACTTTTACTTTGCATGCAGATTCCTTCTGTCCTGTGGCCTCCTGTTACTGCAGGAAAAGTCACCTTTCAAGGGCCTATAACCTTTATCCTGCAGCAGCAGCACCAGGAAGCAGCTGGAAATGATCAGTTTTTCTGGGACTTGAGAAATTTCTGTTTGTGTCAGCTGTAAAAACTGAGTCTTAAACCTGACTGGTTTTGGCAAAGGATAAAGCAGTGCCAGTCCTACTTGAATCTGCTGCATAAATTCACGTCCTAAGCTCATTTTGTGTGGTTTACATCATACCCTTTTCTATACAATTTGCTGTCTTCAAGCCTGCATCTGCAAGTTTCACACTTTTTGTCATAACTGTTCAGGTCCAATTTGTCAATATGACTTCAACAGCAGATCAGAATGCTAAAGCTGGCCTCTCCTACTCGTAGCTCCAGCATCACATTCCCAAAGGGCAAAACCAGTGATTATTGGTACCATTAATCCAAAAAGCATTCCTTTCCATTCTGTAACAAATATGACAAATGTGATACCACTATCTGAAGAATATTTTCCATTCCTCTTACATTTCTCTTTCTTTAAAAATATGTAGCACTTCTGCATCACAGCTGCCTTAATTGCTGGAAATCTGTCTTACCTTGCTTTCGAAAGCAGTGAATACATTAACATGTTGCTGCTTGTACTCTGCTTACTCACTTCCAGACATAGTATGACTTAATCGAGATTTATAATATTATGACATTTTATGCCTCAGCTTGCTTAAATTGACACTGGCAACACGGGATGTGAATTACTTATCAGCAATGCTTACATAATGGTATGATGAGCACCATCCAAAGCCCAAGAGGGCAAAAGAAAGAAATTAAGAGTATAGATTTTACCATTTACAGAACTTAACTGGCCAGGTAAGAAAATACTTACTAAAAAGGAATTTGACTTCTTTGTTTCACTCTCACAAGGACGATATGGATTGTCCAAAGTGTCAAGGGGAATACTCCCACCTGAAGCAAACATATCTATAAATTAAAACTGTACAAGCACCGATTATTTGCTCACACAGATGTTAATGCTACTGTTAGTATAGCTGCTGTCTAAGAAAGCCCTAGGTGCTGTAGCTGCATGGAAATCTTGGTGTTCAGCATATTAAACTTAGAGCTGTAGCTCTTCTTATTTTAAACAAAAGCTTGAAAGCATGGAGGGGAGGCAGGGACTGGAGTCAAAGCAGCTCCCCAGGCAGGCAAAAGCAGTGCTCTGCCTCTATGTGCCTATGTGCCTCGAAGTGTCTGAGCAGAGAAGGGCAGAGCTGCTGTGTGTTAGAGATGCTTGGGAATCTCTTTCTGAGCGAGGTGGGAGAGGCTGGGAAAGGAGATTACTTCTTAGGCTGTACACTGCAGGGAGTGAGAGAGCCAGAGGGGTCTCAACGCTGCCTTCAGCCCCATCTGCCACCATGGGTTAAAGCCCTCAGGGATCAGTCTTGTAGTGGGATCAGGAATGCCTTCTCCATAACAAAGCTCCTCCAGGATGCTCCCTGGCATAGTGATCCTCGTTTGGAGAATCAGTATTCAATGGGTACTGCCATTCACAAACATCAGTGATGTCTGAACATCACTGTCCCTATGTCCCTCCACGGCAATCAATCTTCCCTTGGCCCACTGGAGCATTAAATCAAGTCTTCAAATGAAAATGCTGTTTGTGGGCACGAATTCCTCATTTTCACCAACAAGCACAGAGAAAGGCACAGAGACATTCTCAAAGCATCAGTAAATCTGCGTGAGCTTTCTAACTTCCCACCTTATGTGCAGTCCTGAAGGACCAGGAAAAGATGCGCATCTGTAGGATTTCATGGTCCCATTGATTGCAGATCTTACATTGTTGCAATTATTTTCAATTTTTTTGTCTTTATTGACCTATTTTCTACTTTGTGCTTTGTTCAAGTGTTTTTCCCCACAGCAGAGAAATTGCAAATACAATGTTATCATGAGCAATGTGCTGACTTTTTTTTCTTATCTACCTTAGGACATTTATTTACCCTTTCTTCACTAGAGGCAGACCTTTCCCACTGCAATTGCTTTTCTTTGGCATGTTATTCTGTATCTATAATGGCTTCCTCCAGGGGTACTACCTGATTTACTGCGCTGAATATCCAAACGATTGGTGCACCGACATCAGATTTACATCAGGTAATTACAGCTGCAGGATTCCCAAGATCTAATCTCCTAGCAATTTGTAAGCATTTTGAATTATGTCCTAATCTTCATTGAACATGTGAATCAAACCTGTTGTGATGGAAATCAGCATAAGACCTGCCTGCTGGCCCAGATAAAACGAGCAAATGTGCAGTAACTTTTTTTTTTTTTCTGCTAGGCAGCCACCTTTGAAGGTATATGATGTTATGTGTTAGTCTCAAATCTCGAGCCTTGTTTTCTTGACACCACTCCAGAGCCTCCTGCTGCTATGGGCCATGGAGAGGCAGCCTCAGGCCCTAGGTGCACGGGGGTGTGCCCTTGCTCAGCCAGAAGTGTGCACCCAGCAGTGGCTGTGTGTGAGCACAAGCTGTGGCTTTCTCCTCCCTGCCAGGGAGCTTTGCACTCGATGCAGCTATTCTAAATGAGAGAGAAAAGGAGGGCAAAACCCCAGCATGAATGAGGCTTTAGGGACAAAGAGCTCTTTTTTCTCGTGTAAGGCACAGGGGAAGATTAGAGATCAGGCACAGTCTGGTTGTATGTTAATACAATTCCTTTATATTCTGTGACTTAATAGCCTAGCTGGATTTCACCCTGCAAAATCCCTCAGAGAATAACTGAACAAGAGCAGTTAGATGGCATTACAGATTTGGTACTGTGCAGAGAGTGTTTTTTAAATGTAAACATAGAAATGAGGATTTTGAGAAACATAGAGGTCTGAGGAAATGTTTTGGATACAAGCACAAACTAACCAAGGTACTCTCTGTACTCTGCTTCAAACCATGGATGCAAGTTCAGTCTTTTCAGACAGCCTCACATATTAAAAATTCTGGACATTGTTTAGTAAGACGTCCAATACCCAACACAGAAAACACCAAATCACTTAAATTGAATGATAGATAAAACATATATTTAATATGGAAATAAAAAAAAGAAAAAAGAAAATCAGCATTAGCAGTACTTGAAATATTAAAGAAAAAATAAACAGTATATGTTCTTCCTCTACAGACCTTTACCAATTTTTTGCTGCTACTGGAAGTTTTGAGGTTTTATCAGCATTTAGTCTTTTAGACATACATTATAGTGCACACACTATTTATTTTATTGCTTTCTAGTCATTGTCAGAGGTGGTTTTCTCAGTGTCCAATGTGTCATGAAATGCAGGGCATGTCACCTGCAGACTTTCTCAATCAAATGCCTCTGGTTTTTCAGTTAAATGGAATCTGGTCAGTGGATCACTCTGGCCAGATCATGCCAGCATCCTTCAGCAAGTACTTGCTTTCCATCCATGCCCATAGCTCTGTCCAGGCAGCCTCACTGGCACTGGGCTGAGAGGTGCTGAGATGCAGGTTTCTTTCCCAGCTCCAGTGATGTGCTGGATAAGTCTGTGTCTCTGTACTGTTCTTTCCTCAGCAGTAAAAGGAGGATATTGGTACTTATCTACATCTCAGTGCTTTCTCTGCTGCTGTGGCTGGCTATCATCAGCTGTGGTGTGCATGGGGTACTTTGTGTGCCTTAACTATTCAATAAATAGTGATTATGGTCACACGGGAAGTTCAGCTGAAGGTGCTCTGTGTCACCAGTCACCTGTGCTTCTCCTGTTCAGTAGCCTTCTTGGTAGCAATGCATCTTGTGACTTGAAAAATAATCCACCCACCTCACATCGTGACCCCTATGTGTCTGCTGCAAAGATAAACCTCACACATGAGCTTGAGTGAGGATATCTAGACAGAGCTCTCTTTCTAATCCATTTCTCACTGGTTTCTTAGGCCTCCTCTTATTTCTGCTGGGAATGGGAATCAACATTCACAGTGATCTCCTGCTGCGCCAGCTGAGGAAACCCGGGGAAGTCACTTACAAGATTCCTCAAGGTATATTCTTATTCCCTGCTTCCTTGAAGGAAGAAGAGGAGCAGAATAAATAATGTTTTCTGACTGAATCCACAGGACAGTGACAGTAATGGCAGAGAAGCTGGTCTTGCACAGGTACTTGGTTCAGGTGCCCCCCTAAGCTGCAGGGGCTGGTGTGAGCTGGCTGCAGACAGTCCCAGGGAAGCAGCAAAAGCATCTGGAAAACACGAATTGTGAGGAGAGATTTTAAGAAATTGGCGGGTAATTCTGAGAAGATTGAAGTGGGACACAGGAAGAGTATTTTTACTTTGCAAAAGGCAGCTGCAGAGAAGGAAATAGTCTTCTCCATGCCAGAAAGAAGTAGTAGTGGACTTCTTACTGTGCAAAAGGTTGATTCAAAGTGTAAACCTTAGGGGAGAATAATAACACCAAGGATGCAAGGTGCTGAATTGCCTTTCCAGGAAATGTCTAGCTCTGTAGAACAATATGGATGGGTATCCAAGAATTTCTTTGACTTGGTATTGACTCCTTCTGCTGGCTTGTTATGGATGGTGATATGTCTCTCCCAGTTTCCCACCTGCAGTATTTACCTGCCTCTTGTAAATGTTGTGAAAAACTGAGATCCAGATGTATTCCCCAAAGGTAGTGAAGTTGCAAAATATTTTTAGGGCATAAAAAGAATTGACTAATGATAATTATTATAATTTATAATAATGGTCTTTCTTAAGTTATTTTCCAAATGAAAATAAATGGTTGTGAAATTGCTGGGAACATCTGAGTCAGAATCCCCCTTGGCTCCTGTATTTATACAAGAATTTCAAGCAATATCCCCCTTTGGCATGGCTCCACTGGATTCATTTAGGTTACTGCTGTAGGCTCAATAAGAAAGGGTACATATTCTGCCGCTTTTTGTGAAAGAACCTTCCATGTGCAGGAGATGACTAAAAAATTAAATATTTTGTCTGTTGCTGCAGGAGGACTGTTCACCTACGTTTCTGGAGCCAACTACTTTGGAGAAATTGTGGAATGGTTTGGTTTTGCTATTGCAACCTGGTCCCTACCAGCCTTCGCCTTTGCCTTTTTCACTCTTTGCTGCATTGGTCCACGTGCTTATCACCATCACAGGTATCAAACTGTTCCTTGCCATATGCTGCTATTTCCTCTTGGAATGCAGTTTGCAAAATGCCAGGGAGGACCAGAGCCAGGATTTGGGATAAACCTGAAATGTAATGCCACGTACAGGAGGTGTTTGTGTAAGGCAGGCAGTCAGCTGGAGCCCCTGTCAAGTGGGCTTGGCCTGACAGAGATTTAATCCATGAGCTGCATCACTGCTTCCACCCTGCTACAGCCTCTTTTTACTGAGCCTCATAAGCGTGAGCCTTTCCTAAGATCGCTCTTGCAACCTCTGCAGCCCTTTGGAGTAGATATGCTCTGAATTCCTAAAATTTCTACTTTAGGCCTGTTAGAACACTAGCAGTATTATCAGTTAATTAAATAACCAGGTGTAAATAGTTTCTGAACTGCTCTTTTGCAGAGTAACACACAGAGATAACAAAGAAAGGCAGCTTGGAGCAGTTTTAAGGTTCCTCAGCTGATCTGTATTGAAACTGTGCAGTTTCCCTCTATGTATGCAGGTTCACTGTCTTGCTTATTTTCTTTCAGGTACTATCTCAAGACATTTACGGACTATCCAAAATCAAGGAAAGCCTTGATTCCTTTTGTTTTTTAATGATTGAAATATGGACTCCTTGTTTTGTTTTTGTAGGACTTTTTTTTCAAGTCCTAGTTTTAATGCTAGGTCTGACTATAATTAATTGTATAGACGATAACCCAGGATTGTAACAGAAAAGAAGGTCATTTGGAATGGAAGTTCTTGTTTTAGTTAGAGGGGAAATTGCAGATAGTTGTGGGCAAAAGGACAACCAAAAAACCATATTTGCTTTTCAGTGCGGTTCTATGATTGGGAAAATAAATATGTAACTGCATTGACATCAGAAAAAAAAACATTGGCTAAATGTTGTTGCAGAAAAGTAGAAAGTAAGCCCATTACTTTGGAGACAGTCTTAAGCAGCCATTCCAATTTATAGCATTTCTGGAACTGCTTCTTCCTGCCTCCATGCTGTAGCACGTGTGCCCTCACTCTGCTGGCAGTGCCCTGTGTGTTCCCACACTTTAAACCAGAGAGGGGGTCTCAAAAAATTACTCATCTAAACAAATTTTTCATCTAAAAGCCATCTTAACTCCCAGAAACACAATGTAACAGGAGGGAACTTGTGCTGGTACAGGGCTGTGCCATGGCACAGAGGTGAGGCCAGGTACATGGAGATGAAAGCTGGCACTCACAATGTCTGTGTTCCTTCCTTAACCATGGCTTTACGCACTGTCAGATGATTAATCTTCAGCCATCAGAGGTTGTTTCTTTTAAATGTACTTTGTTATAGCAATTCCAGCTCCATTAGAATTTATTTTCTCTTGCAAATTCAGAACTTTTTTTCCAAATAAAAAATTTTCCACTCAAAACCACCCAGTTGTTGTTCATAAAAAGATTTGAAATGGTGATATATGACAAAAATTACAACAAATAAAAAGCTCTGTGTTGAAGAAAATGTTCTCTGACACTGGCAGTACATTTTGTCTACAGAGAACATTTTCAGATACTCTTATTAGGAAATGATGCAGAGGTATTATTGAATTTTTACAAAAAGACAGAATGCCTCTTCCTGATTTCAGGGTAGTTAGGAATTTTCCAAAAAATGTCATTAACCTCAGTAGGAAGAGATGTCCCCTTGGATGCTAATAGTTTTAGTTACCCTTTAGAGCATAAAATCCTGCTAATAATTATGCTGAGTAGCTGAAAAGAAAAAGATCAGACCACACACATGAAACATACTGCCTGCTGTTGGAGTAACCTGATTGATTGTATGCAATTTCCTCCAAAACACAATAAAATTTACGTGAAACACAGAGCTGTGTTGGCATATAATTTACTGTTTGCAGAAACAAGTCTCTGTGACGTTGCTTACCAAGGTCTGCTCACACCAGCTTCCTCCTTCTGGACAAACCCTCCCTTCTTTGGTTATGTTATAAATCACCTTCACTACCACAGAACAGAGCAGCCAGCTGAGGCTGGGTGCCACTGTACTGTCCCTCTACAGCCCACAGGACAGCCATGTGTAGGCAAAGGTAAGGAAGGAAGAAAATCAGATGCAAGCAAAACTGTTGTTGCATGGGAGGTGAGTTTCTACATTAGCACCACAATCGTGTTTTCCTTTGGTTACCTTATTTAAAGCAAGGCTGGAGGCAAAGAGGATACCAAGCTGGAGAGTATGACCCATTCCCCAGGAGTGGATGTTGAGTGTGAGCAGCAGCCATGTACCCCAGAGCTCCTTCCCTCAGCATATCCTTCTTGATGATTCCTCCTTGCAATTTTTCCCTCCAAAGCCTCACAAGTGCAAAGAGAGCAAATAGAGCATGAGTGCCAGCGTTCCTAGCTGCTGTCTTCTCCATCTATTTCTGGGCTGGGGAAGAGCAGGGGCCATGTTCTGCCTCACCCTTTTGACCAGAACAGGATTTGTGCAGACTTCTCTGTCCCTCCCACCCATCCCTCACATCCAAACAGGATGATTTCCTGCATTTATTTTGTCTTGCTTGATATGTGCACCAGATGTCATTGCCACTGTCAGTCCCAGATACCCGTGCATGGAGCTGGGGGTCAGAGTGGGAGAACTGGTGCTGGCCCAAGGTAGGAAATACCTGCCTGCAGGCTGGAGGGAGCCCCAGCCCCAGTCCTGTGGCATTTTTGAATGGCAGGAGCAAGACATATGCTTTAAAGCCCCTATAAGCAATGATTTTAGTTACTTGTCATGGAGAGGTGGCACAGGTTCTCCCCATATGGAGATCCTCTGTGGGATCCAGGGCAGCCTACCTCCTGAGAAATTTCTTTCATCATCCCTTACTTTTATAAGGAAAAATATATTCCCCTTTTCTGTGGGAGAAAAAATGCAGCAGACATTTTCATATTCTTCTGCTCAAGCCTCTGGAAGTTATGTACATATATGATTTCAGAGCTGACTGTAGAATATTTTGCAAAGCAGCACTTCTCTGTCTTTCTTTGCAATGTTCTTTTGTTCTGCCAAAACCCAACAGATGTGTCCTCTACTGGTAAGCATTTTAAATAACAGCTCGTTCTTTTCTCCCCCTTTTGCAATACTATTTTTCTGTTTGGTTTCCTTCCATCATTCACATCATAGTCTTCATTAATCTTCGAGGAACATTTATGTTTGGGTGCTGTTTGCCTGGAAAGAGCCTCTGTCAGAACAGCTCTTAGTGCTGCTGCTCTGACAGAAAGACCTCTCTTACACAGAGCTGATAACCCAGCCTTCATCCCTGCTGTCAGTCTGCTGGGAAAATGAATCCTTTATTCCTAGGACTCTTGTTAATTTAATTATTTTTGTACCAAGTGGGGTTTTTTTCAAAAGCTGACTTCCTGCAAACATGCACTATGCTGCTGTGGTAATACACAAATGGTTTAATCATGCATCCGACAGTTTCTGCTGCAGAACATGTTCTCTGCTTCTAAGAGATCAGACAGACCACTCAAAAACTCCAGAATTTAGATATCTAATCTCTTCTGACAACCAAACCCAGAATTAAATGCTGTTCACTGTGAGGCAAAGTGGAGAACAATGGCACTTGCCAGCTCTCATTCCCATCTCAGTGTGCCACACACACTTCAGCCTTTGCCTGGCTTTAGACCATGCTTCAGATCAGAGGTCACTCAAGACAATAGAATGTAGGGCACTCATAGTTGTTGTTTTAAAGTACATATTTTATGTAATATATTTTACACAAAAGGCAAAGCACCCCCAGTTTTGGCCCCTGAGTGATTGTCTTCAGGACAAGCACCTATCTGAGAGCTGCACTCCTGCTCCCTTTACTCTCCTGGAGTAGAGCCTCTTATGCTTGGACAGAAGCTCTGAATATGTCAGAAATATCAAGCCATGGTGTACCCTGGTATCACAACTACTGAGGAATTCTCCCTGGGCAGGCAGAATGCTCAAATGGCTTAGGCTCAAGAATATCAGTTTTGTACTGTTCACCGTGTCACTGATTGACTGACGAATTCCATCCAGTGACTCACCACTTCAGGGGTCTTTCCCTTTCCCTTTCCCTTTCCCTTTCCCTTTCCCTTTCCCTTTCCCTTTCCCTTTCCCTTTCCCTTTCCCTTTCCCTTTCCCTTTCCCATCTCTATCCCTTTCCCTTTCCTTTCTCTTCCCTTCCCCCTTATGAACCCACTGAACTTTATGAACCTTATCTGCTGACAGCAGAGGGTTTGTCTGCTTGTATTTGATTTGCTTGTCCAATTAACAAAATCCTTTTTAATGCAAATCTCCACAGGGTCTCATTTAAATCCAAGCATACCTCTGGCAGCCTCATGTCCTCTCATCTGCCACCTCTGAGTCCTCCTCAACTGGTCTAATTTCTCAGAGTAGGCATTCCTAGACATGTCTCCTGTCTAACTTGAACACCACTGTCCCTGTGTAATGTGATCGAGGAAACACAAATGCCCAATACCAATTCAGAGCCAGGGCTGCCAGCTCCTCACGAGCAGTACCATCCTCTGTGAGTCAAGCTATTCAGAGCCACTGAGCTGCTTGGGAACATGCCATTATTCACCTCAAAAAGAGGTAGCAAGTTTGATCTCTGCAGGAGCAAAGTTGAGGGGCAGACATCAAGAAGTGCCTAATAGCAGCACCTGGAAATGTAAAGGAAGATAGCTGGATCTGGTTCTAGTCTATGTTACCACAAGTTACTGCTGCCTTTCCAACAAACCTACCTTCAGTGCTCTGAGCCTGAAAGGTAAAAGAAAAAGACACAGTTTTGGGAAGTTCATTATCACAGAATTACAGAGTGGTTTGGTTTGGAAGGGACCTTAAAGATCATACAATTCCAACCCCCTGGCCATGGGCAGGGACACCTTCCACTAGACCAGGCTGCTCCTGGTCTAACTTACTATGCAAAGTTAGTTCCTTTGCATGCTTAGAGAGGAGACTGATCTTAAACTGATTCAGTGTTTGGAATAAACCCACCAGCATGCTTTTCAGGTAGGTGTTGTAGTCTGCCCCCTCCAGCAGAGTCAGTGGAGATGTTAGCTCCTCCAGGCACTAATTTACAACACCCAAACAGGAGATAAGGATGCTAGAATTACATCCCAGTAAGCCCACAGTCCTTCATTCAATGGCATTTGAGTTGCATGTGATCAGGTGGGAAACAGCTGTGTCTGGGTCCTCTGACCAGCAGTGTCATTCCCAGAACTGGAGTTATCCTATTTGAACACCTCTCATATCAGCTCCAGCATCACAGGCAGGTTGCATTCCAGTTTACTTGCCTACTTTTTCCAAGTTTGCCATGTAAGATTATACATAATATTGTCTCGGCCATGCTTCCCTACTATACATAAGACACCATGTCTGTTCAGGCTGAATATCCTCCTGCTCTGCAGTGTTTCTGCCATGAGGAAAGGCCCTTCACTGTACGTGGATATGTTGCATTTCTATGCTAGGTGGCTGCAGAGGGGTTAATTTCAACGAGTTCACAGCAGTCTTGCAGAGCCTGAGCTGAAATCTGTGTGGAGTCAGTTTGTTCTGCCAGAGTGGTGAGAGGGGAAACAGCTCCATGAGCCTCCTGTGTCCCATTCTGTGCCCACCAGACCTTGGGAGCTGGTCATGGGCTCCCTGTGCCCACAGGGCACTGGGTATCACACCTATGAAGGGACACCCAGCTTTCTGGCAACCTTGGGAGAGTCCTCCACTGCATCCCCATCTTCATCTTTCTCATCCTCAATCCTCCCTAACAGAGGGCTGCCACAGCTGGGGATGTTACCCCAGAGCCAAGCCCTCCTCACCCAGCACAGCCAGGTACATTTGTGCAGCCCTGAGTGAATCGGTTTTCTGTCATGGAAACTCCTCAAACAAGTCCCATCGCCCCAACAAGAGAGCAGCTCACAGACGACTTGGGAATCACTCTGTGCCAAAATAGGATCTCTGCCATTTGACCAGAAAATCTGTGTTTCAGATCTCTGCAGGAGCAGAAACCCTGTTCTTTCACCAATTAGAAACTTGGAAGGCATTCAAATAGAGGAAAGCAAGAAAATTATGTTCACGGTGGATGTTGTAGAGATGGGGAAGCTGGCTCTGGCACGCATACAGGCAATTTTAAAATACCAGTAAATAGCACTCTTGGGACAAAAAGCTGGAATTAAAGTACATTTACATCAGTGGAGTCCACTGATCTAAATCCTCTCTTCCCTCTGCTGGTAATTTATAACTGGTAGTAAATAGGAAAATGTGTATTTCAGCACTGAATATATTAATCCTGCCTTCTGCACAGTGGGGTGAAACGTTATCCCTGCACATCCTGGCAGGCTTGTACAGGGAGAAATATCTCTGGGGATGGTAACTGAGCTATGCCAGGTAGTCCTCTAACATGTGACATAACTTTGGCTTCACAGCCAGCAAGCCAGAGCCTGAGCCCAAAGGATTACAAGCATCTACAGATAAAGTCATTAACAGAAAACTCACAGAATGGAGCTGGACACTCTAGAGCTGTGCTGATAACATTGGCTGAACTCAGGTTTGGCTACTGGCACTTTGCAGCACATCGAACAGTGAAAATCTCCCTGACTTCAGCAAATATCTGGTTTCACATGTGTTTTCTCTGTTCAGATGCACTAATGGCCTGTAGCCAGTGATTTTCAGCTCTGTTTCTACCCAGCATGTGTTAACCCTGGCAATTCAGGCAAGCATTTTTTTCATAAAACAATATTGCAGTTTTCCCTCATTTCTGCTGAGATGCTTTTTCACAGGCATTTTGGAATTTCTTCTCTTCCTAGGTCTTGGATCTTAAACATTTCCTACAAGGAGGAGTAGGATAGACTAAGTTTGTATACCTCTGCCTTCCCTTTCTTTTCCAGTCTGGTTTAGCTACTAGCTCAAATAGAAACTGCCATTCCTGCAGCCCAGCTGAGAGCATCTATCTTTCTGGCAGGACAGAGGCCAACCCAAACAGCTCTCCCTCAGTGTCCCACGATGACAAAACCTTGCACCATTTGATTAACTTATTGTCTGCTTTGGGCTTTTTTTTTGTTTATATGCCATGAAGAATCTCCTTGAAGAGTTTCCTCTCCTTCAGTCCCCCTCCAAGTTTTCTGAAGTCTTCTGAACCCTGTGGTGTGCTGTTTGGGTCTGTGCCAGCAAGTTCAGGGTCACCATTTAGACTCCACCTGAATTGGCAGTCTCTGAGCCATGTCTTGGCACTCTGGGGTTTATGCCCTTCATCTCTTACTTTTCCTCTTGTCCATCTCCTAGGCAAGGAGATGCAAGATGCCAGCCTGTACCCTGCGTAATTTCACTATGCACCTATCCAACATGAAGCCTCAACTCTCAGGTGGAAAACAGAAGCCAGTAGAGGAAACAAAATGGAGTTTCCTGATCTAAAAGCAAATGAAGTTGGAAGAGACTAGAAGAGTGCTAAATTTCTATCCTTCAGCAGGTCATGGAGGAGGTGAACACAGAGGCAATTCCTTGTACTCCCTGAGAGGGATAAAAGGGTCAGGTGTGGGACAAGGGCAGGGAGTCCATGGCAGGGCTGGCTTGCTTAGGAGGTCAGCCCAAGTCAGATGAGGAGCTCTATAAAGGGTTAATTCAATAACAGTAAGAAATGGGAAGGCTGTTGGCTGGGAAGGTCACTGGGAACTTTGAGGATTAAGTTCAGGATGGCATAAAGGCATCAGTGGGGTCAATGATCTCTGCCCAGACTAGTCATTCCCAGTCTTAGCACTTCAGGCTAAGGATGAAGGAGCATCTCTACCATCAGCTCTGATGAGTATCAGTGGACTGGTCTGCATGTTCAGGGTGCCCTGAGCATGGTGTTATGTTCTCTGAAGTGGGGTTATGCTAGTGGTTGATGCTGTGCTATGAGGCCCCTGGGACTCTCTGTTGACCAGGGCTCTGTTTAGACCCAGAGTATCTCTGACTTATCCAGACCAGATGAATAGTCCTGGCTAGAAAGGCTACTAATAAGTTTACTAATTGGGCTTCCTTTATTAGAAAGGTGGATCCTAAGGCTGCTTCAAATGTACCCATTCGTGCAACGTTCTTCTAATCCAGACATCAGCTGGTTATATCCAAATAATTGTTTCCATTAATTTGACACCAATACTCAGTAAAACTGACCCACAGCTTCTGGTTGAGCCCTTGCTTTGCAGGGCAGCTGCATAGCACCATCTCCTCAGTTTTTCTGTGAGCACATATCATTTGAGGTCTACTGACATGGTGTTGCTTTTGCTGCTCAGAGGACATGATGAGCTCTTGCCAGCCCCAGCCATTCCTGCTCCCCTGGTTGAAACAGTGACTGGGAACTGAGTGAACTGGAATTTGAGTAAATGATAGGAATGGGCTTATTTATGCCAGATGTCTTGGGCAATTAGAATGTTACAGAGAGGAAAAGATCTTAACCACAGCAGTGGGTCTGCCTGGGCATCCCCCAGGAGGTCAGGGAGTGCGTGATGGTTTCTGACAAGAACACCGTGCCTCCTTCACCCAGCACAATTTTGTTTGGAGTTTTCTATTGTGCTTTAACTGTGAGAGGAGGAACAGCCAAGGAGGGATGACTCACAGCCGTGCTGGAGGCAAGGCAATGACTCAGAGGTGGAGCTGGCTTGCAGTCCAGCTGCAGCCTTACATCACAGGGCAGTGCTGGGGCTGGAGAGGCTCCCAGCACACTCTCCCTACTAGCAACCCTGACAAAAGAAGCAATGACTTCTTCTTGGCATCTTTTAGCACATTCTCTGCCAAAAATTGCCCCATATGTTCACCTGCTTCCATCTGACTCAATCTTCTCTGAACACTAGTAACCAGGCTTAGTCCCAGGATTGCAGGAGAGGTCTCAACCTGTATGTGATAGGCAATAAAGCCTACTGCAAATGCCTGGCCTGATGCCTCTGACAAATGTATTTACTACCTTGGTTTACATCTGTATCACACTGGGGACTCATCATAGCCCTGGGGTTGATTAATGCACCACAGTGCCCAGCCATGACACCTCCTCAAAGCATCTCTGTGTGACTTGGAAGGACCTCCTAGCGAAGCTTCATCTAGCCTGGAGAACTGCTCAGCTTTAGCAGATGATCCTTACAAAAAGCAGCTTGTTAGCACTGCCCAGCTGGATCTGTTGTAGGGAAGGTGTTGCGAGAGGCAGGTGGATGCTCGCTCTCATGAAGTGGATGCTATGCACTCCCCATCCTGCTGTCTGAGAAAGTCCTTCAGTATGAAGACATATTGCCCAGCTGCTGTCAGGGGAAATGGCAGAAAGGGCCAAGAAGGGTATGCAAAAGAGCTCAAAGAGTAAAGCAGACTCCTTCCCCAGGAAAAGAATCTGCACGCCCAAGATGGCACATGGATTTATTCACATTTTATTTATTATTATTCTCAACTTCCTTGAGTTGACAAAGGTAACAGAAGCAATGATAGATTATGTCATGTGGAAATGGCCAAAAAAAGGTGTTTTGGGCCTGCTGGTCTTCAAGGAGCAAGGAGTGAAGAGGGCAGGTGGCTGGAGGAGCAGCTCACCCATAGCACTGCCTGAGCTGGGCTGGGCACTGCATGTCACCTGCTCCTGATGTCAGGCCCAAACCTCTTCGGTTCATTGTCTTTTATTTTTCTTCACTGGAAGGATTTCTCAATCACAGCAAAGTGTGTTTTGGTGGTATTTTTGTCCCTTGGTCTGAGGACATGTTGACAATCTCACTTCCTACCAACTGCAACACTGCAATTGCTTCATGCAGAATGTTGTCACATTACTAGCTTTTCAGACAGTGCATTTCAAGTTTTTAACCTCTCATTCAAATGATTTCATGAAAATGCTACGATAATTTTACTGCTATAGCCATAAACATTAGATGCTGTGCAAGTTTCTGTCCAAATAGCCTAAAACCCCATTTATTTCAATAAAATTACAATCAATGATTTGAATCTTTTCATTTAAGAATGTGTTCCCACATGAAGGAAATTAACTATTTTCAGATAAAATCACTTATTGCCAGCAAATTACTATTATTTTGACTTGCACTAACAGTTGCTAATAATGCAAGATGGGGAGGGAGAGGAACATGTGTCTGTACCAGCTGTTATCTCACTCTTATACAAAAAGCATGAACAAATTGCTGGCAGTAATCACAAAAGGATTTTCTTTCTTCCTTTTCAAGCACAACAGCTGTTGCCTCCACCAAGTGTAATGTTTGCCCTATTGATGCTCATCCCATACAGAGTTTCATAACAGACCAAAGAAAAATAACTCCCCAAAATGGTAACAGCTGTGCAATGAATCCAACTTGTTTGCTATGGTTGGCACTCAAATAAGAAAAAAAAAGCCAAAACCAAACTGGCCACATGAAGATGGAATGACCCTATGCCCAGACCTGTCCTGTATGAAGAAGGGCAGTAGCAGCAGAAATTATCACCCTGGTCTGCTGGTGGGGCACTGCCTCAGATTTTCCCACAAGTCATTTTCTGTTGCTATATCAACAACTACAATCCTTGTCCCTCTGGGCAGCAAGTCTCTCTCCTGATAGAAACTTTGTTTTCGCATTTCACACTGGGCCACGAGAAAGCGCCAGCCTTGTGACAATAAAGTGGCACAGCCGGGCTCCTTACCTGAGCTGATGAAGTAGATGGAAACACATCATTTTGGGCGTGTACACTGCTTTTCCTTATAATTGTGTGGCGTCATGCCCACCAGAACAATTTTCACAGGGGAGTCTCTGCCAAGGCAGCCTGGGTACTACAACAACCAGCAACCCATATAGTGCTAGCTTTGCAGGGCAGCTAAACTTTTGTTGAGCAAACTCAGTCCCTATTAATATATATCATGGAAAGGAAAAATCACCTTCTCAGTACAGGTAACCCCTGGGTTCTGAATTTTCTCTCTCTCTCCTTTCTTCTTTTTGGCACCCAAGCTGCTCACCTACTGTCATCAACATCACTTCTGATTTCCCTCCATTGGCTGTGATGTTTTAGCACCATACATAGCCTGCACAATTCCTTGTTTCTCTTCCTTTCATTCTGAGACCTCACCTTTGTCCCTCTATCTGTCTCACCAGTACATTGCACTGCATTCTAGTACTGTCCAAAAAAGTTTCAGGTTGAGGTGAAATAACTTAGGCTAATTCACTGCAAAATAGTCTTAAAAGAGATGCACTAGTATTGAGAATTTGGAATCCTCTCTTCAAAATCCAGCAGGTTAACCACAAGAGAGCATACATAACTCTAAGTGCATGCTCAGGGATCCAGTGTATCAATCTCCAGGGTAATGTTTCTTCAGTTACAGCAGTACTTTTTTTTTCTGGCAGAACTCATGGGCAACATGGTCAAAAGCAAATTCTAGATCAAATACTCCATCACAGTCTGATGCTTTTGATTAATAAATCAAAAAGTGAAGAACAGCTAAAATCTATAACATATGCAAAGAGCCAAAATAATTTGTGATACCTTGGGACAAACCTCATTCATTCAGAAGGGCAGTGGGCTGGAGAGGAGGATCTTCACTGCCACGATTTACTTTCAGCTGAAGTGAGAAGTACTCAGCTAGCATGCAAACTGTAGCAGCATAATTTGTCATTCTAGCAGAAGTCGTGATTTGGATTTGGAAATGACTAGGTAAAATCCAGTGATTTGTTCTTATGCAGAAAGAGATGGGAACACCGAATCTGCTTCTTAAAGCTTGAAAAATCTGTGCATTTTTATTCTCCAAAGCCAAGGCCAAGTCACAGAAATTATTTTGGGGTAAAATTATCTGATGTGATCAGGGGCACATGTGCACTAGAGGTCAATGGTGCCATTTGACCCTTCAGTAGGTCCTTGTCTGCTGTTAGCTTTACAAAATTCAGGAAAGGTGATGTTCATCATCCAGCATGAGCAGCTGCTGCTGGAGCTGTTCCTTGGCTGAAGTGCTGGTCAGCCAGGGGCCAGCAGCTCCTCCAAAGTATATTTAATTTTGTGGTGTAAGTTTTTGAGCATATTTCTTAAGAGGTGGTAGCCACTGGTATGAATAAATACACAGATCCACCTGCTAGCCAGTTTGAAGAAGGTCTACTCAGATGCCAGGAACTGGGATAGCTGGTTAACATTTTTGGCTCAGCTTTTGATCTGTTGCATGAATTTTGGCAAGGCATTTCTCACTGTGGCTGCTTCCCTTCCAGTTCGTCAAGGTGCAAGCACTTTGTGTGACAGGATAAATGTAGTCTTGTCTTTATATGAAACCTAATGAGATGGGACTCTGATCTCAGCCAGTGCCCTTAGATCAAAGTTGTTGAATTTAGATTTTTTTAGTTAGGCACATCTGAAGACAAAACAAAGCAAGACTTGGGAGCCTGTTTGCCAGCAGCAGATCCAGGGGCCAGAGTGAGAGTGCAAGGAAATCTGAACTCTCCTCTCATAGGATGAGTTACAAAGCAAAACCAGGCAAAAGCTGTTCTCAGTGGGATCCTCAGTCAGAGTCCTGTCACTGCCTGGCATTGTAATATCAATAATATTAAGTGAATTCAGCTTGCTCACAATCAGTTTTGGATCACACAGCTGTTGAGGTGTCTGGCAAGCTACATGCACTGGCTTCCTTCCTCTGGAGACCCCTGGCAGCTTTTAAATGTCCAAACCTTTTCCAAATCCTATGAAATTCTTCATGGGAGGAAGGTAGACACCATGCAGCTTCCTGGCACCAGTGTGTGCCAGGCATGGTGCTGCAGCATGCAGTGGTGGTACCCAGGAGGAGGAGCTGGCCCCGTGGGAAGCACTGATGCCAGGGAAGAGGCACCTTGCCCTATGTCCTTATTCAGCTGTTGAAATAATTTCTACATTCATCCATTGTTTGAGGCTCAGCATCAAGAAAATATATTGCATCTTTGTCATCATTTTTTCAGAGAACTCCATGTTTTTCCCATGGGCTGATGTTGGACGCCATACAATCTGCAGCAGAAATGTTTGCTAGCAGATGGGAGAAAATAATAAATATACCTTCATCATTAAAAGGAAATGTTTTCCTACAATCATCAAGCAACATAAGTTGGCAAACATACTCATCTTAAATGCTCGTTGTAAGGCATCACCATCCATTTATTTCCTGAAAGCTGCACTGTCTTGTGTAATTAACATGGTACAAGCTGCTGGTGTAGTTTCTAGTGGAAGCGGGGGAAACAATCCAGCTGATCTTTGCCTAGGGTGATGTGTTTCAACAGAGTTGGTGCTACACAGAAGCTGTGTGTCTCTGGAAGGAAAAAGATATCTGCCCAGAAAGCCCCTTGGAGCCCCAAGCAAAGAAGCCAAGTCTCATACAGGTCAGGTAGTACCAATTCTGGAGCTGTCCCAGCCACGCCAGGGACATGAGCCCAACACAAACCAACCCAGGCATTGCAGGCAGGGGCTGTTAGGCAGGAGGGAAAACCGGGAGGACTACCCTCCACAGGCTCCCTTGAAGCCTGGCTGGGCACTGCCCTATGCCTGAGGCTGCCAGGGAGAACCTCAAGCTGGTGCCACTCAATTTCCATTATACCACTTCCAGAAAAATATTTTTTAGCTTTCAAGTGGTGGAGTAGAGGAAGCTAAAAGGACTATTTATTCACAGTAATTCTTTGTGTTAGCAGTTAATGAGCAGATTCAGCAGGCTGAATGATGTCTCCTCTAAATTGCTCAAACCAGAGGTCACAGTGGCTCTTTCAAGGGCACTGGTTTTATGTTAGCTGTCTCTGTTTGTAGAGGATGGATCACCTTAATTTTTCAGTTCTGGTGGGTCACAAACCCAACAAAGCTCTGATCACTTTGTGCAAGGCACCAAGCACGCACTGACAAATGAGATGTCTTAGCACTTCTCAGGAGGTGATCAGCATCTGGCAAAATAAAAGGCTGCGGGGCTGAGCTATCCAGACAGCCTACACAACAATAAATTACACATTGAAGTTGCTGTGCTGGCAAATGTATTAGTCACCCACACTCAGCAGTGCTTCTTGCACAGCTGGGCACATTGACATTAAACCTTACCTGCACTGGGAAATGACTCTTTCTCTCAAATATTTTCAAGAGCCAGTCTGTTGGAGATGGTTTGAGGAAATACAGATATCCTCAGCTCTCCTGCACAGGGCCATGAGCAATTTCTATAATTTGCTTTCTTTGCTTATAAAGGAGCTGCTGGGTACTGTGTGCTTTGCAAAAATATGTCCTTGACAGTCATTTCAACATATAGGACCACATTCCTTATGAAAAGAAGCTAGTCTGATTTTTTTTTCCAGGTTGCATTTTCCAGCATTTGAGGTTTGGCTACATAAGTTTGGATTTGATTGCCTCCAAGTTGTCTAGTTGACTGGATTTGATTGTCTCCAAGTTTTCTAGTTAACACCTATTAGTACTTTGCCCTGAGGTCACACATGTAGAGGTTAATCACCAAAGAAAATGTCGAATTCCAATAATGTCATAGTGATCCCCAGCTCAGCTTGTGTTGAATTAGAGCATTCCAAATTTGAGCATTATATAAACCACCTTACTCAGGCAGTATTTGCACAGTGATAATGAACTCAGCAGAGCAGTTTTGGGGCAAGTGGAAGTGGAGTGTTTTTATTTTAGACCTCAGAAAGCATCTGCAGGTTAACTTGCAGCACCTCAGCATAGCAACCCATTTCTTCAGTTCAGTGCTCTGTTACTGCATCAGTTGAGTTCAAAATACCCCCACACCAGAAATCACAGGGAAACTATATTTCCAAGTTAGATTTTAGGATCTTCTTCTTTCAACTATTTTGTTATTTTCCAAATGTGCAAGCTCATTATTCCTTTATTTCAATATGAAGAGTAATGGGGATTTGTCAGAGCTGGAATAGAGGCCAGAGAAGCAATGAATAAATTATCTTTTTTATTTTGTGGGAAAAGCTTGATTTTGGATGACTGATCATTGGGATTTACCAACAAAATCATAGGTATAAAAGCTCAAATAGTACAGCTAATTTAGTCAGACTGCAAATATGCTATGCAGGAAATTGTGCTCCTTTCCTGTGTAAAGGAGTGTTGTTTGTTTATGCCATCGGGCATAAACTCCATGTATCTCAAGACATGCAATGCAGCCCGGGTGCTCCAGAATATGAAGGTCCTTCCCTGTTGGCTGGTGGTGCTCTCATTGTGTGATCTTCATACTGCATGAGGAGAAATATCAGTTATCAAAAAGGCTGGGCAAGTGAAACACTGCTGGTGAACTTGGGAAATTCTTGTGTGGTCAGCTAACAAAATGACTGAGAAGAAAGAAACTTCCTGCTCTGAATTAGCTGGTGTAAGGCATGTCCTCATCAGCTCTGCTTACCCTTGGTTTGCTTTGATATGTTGGTTATTTTAGATAAAATTGAAGCAACCATCTACCTTTACCTGCACAAACCTAAAAATAAACATAAATGGAGGGAGAAGCAAATGCAGGCCATGGACTTCCCTATAAAGAACTGCAGTTCAGAGACTCCTGTGTCTGGGGAGTTTTTTTGCCTTTCATTTCATGATCAGCATGGATAATTGGAAGGTTTTAGCGCAGTCTAACAAGCACAACACAAGGGAGAAGCTCGCTTTATGGAGATTTAATGGGCTACACACTAAACAAGGTGTGTAACCACAGCCACTTCCCAACTCCTAGTGCACAATTATCCCTGCCAGCCACAGGCAGCTACCTAAAAGTGAAGCAACCTTTCCTGGCCACTTGTCTAGGTTCCCCCTAATTTTAAAGGGAGAACCAGGCACTCCAGAGAGTCTGACCTATCCAGGTGTATCTCCTACAAAGGGACAAACAAGGTCTGCTGAAGTACATTCTCTTTTCCCTCCAAAAAGAGCTAGATGGCTCCTTTAATTTATTGGCAGTGGTGCTGTAGCTGGGGCAGGGTAAGGTACAGGGCACTGAAGGGCTGTAAGCAAGGGAAATCTGGCTTAGAGATCAGTCAGCACAGTTGGAGAAAACCAGTCCATAGGTGCACTTAAAGTCGATACCTGTCTTTCATACAGCCGAAGTCAGATGGGATAAATCCTATAGTAACAACCAGTTTGTTTCTAGAAGAAATAATCTCCCTTGAAGATAGATCTGCATTCCTTCTCAGCCTTGCTATTGACAGAACCATATTAATTTCAGATTAACATGAAGGTTATTGCATTCTGCAGAAAACCATTGACTTTAGGGGTGAAAGAAAGGCTTATGTGGGCAATGTAAAATATCTGAAATCCCTAATTTCCTCACTTTTGACAGCTTTGTGCAGATTTTAATAAACGACATGATGTTCATAAATTATGAAATTAAAAGCCTGAACAGCATTAGTTAAGCTACTAATATTACTCAGAGGTTCCTACCTGCCTGAAGCCAGACCTTGCAATGTTTGTCTTCTCTCTGCTGCTCATTTAGGGACACATGTACACAAACTAAGTGTTTGAGAAAGGACAGGTCTTCCCAGTGTCACAGATCACACCAAATCCACTAGCCACAGAACTTCCCCAGGTGCTACAAACAGCAGAAGGATAACAGAGGACCAGAACAAGAAAACTCTTTCCTGTTCCTATATGATTTAAAGGAAGAGAAGCTGTTTTTTTCCATCTGCAAGAGGAAGATAACCAGGCTTCAGATTACCACAATGGAAAGAGGCCCAAAACCAACAATAAAACATAAGAAAAAACAATTTCCAAACTTAGTAATACATAATGCTGTAATGCATAAAATGCACCTGGGAATAGCTCTGACAACCAAGCTGCAACATTTTCTACAGGAGAAACGGAGATGTGATAATACTCAGTATGCTGCTCAATAATGCAGTTTTCAAGCTCTCCTAAGGTCCCTCTTTTTCTCTTTAAATTGAAATGCAGACATTTCTCTCCCTCTTTTTTTTTTTTTTTTCTTTTTGCGACTATATGACTCTTCTGCAACTGCAGTTTCAACCCAACCACCACTTAATTTCCTCTTTCTCTGGGAAATTCCAGAGTGCCTCTCTTCATATCAAATTATTGCTGCTTTAGTGGAGAATAGAAGAGATCCTGTTATATTATGTTCGGTTCATTAAGTTTCTAATTACTATGATTTTGATATTGAAAAGCTCTAATTAATTCTTTTAATGCACAATATTATTAAAACCCTATAATTGATTTAATACAGTTTTAAAGGAAAAAATAGTAAATACTTATTCCCAATGAAATATATAGTAGAATAAAAGGATGAGAATGCTTAAATATTACTTAAGAGTAAAAGATGTATAGAAATAATTGCTAGTATCTCATAACCAGACATTCTGAGTTCAGAAAATTAAATTAAGATCAGACTTTTAAACCTCACAAAAATCTCAGGTGGAACAAATCCATCAGCTGAAACAATTCACAGTGAAGCATCTCAAAAAGCCCAAACACCTGTCTTTTGTGTCTGAGTCTTTTTATATTTGGCTTTAAGACACCACATACATTTTCAAAATAGATTCCTTCTATGTAATTACTGAAAGGCAGTATTTAATGCTTGTTTTTAAACTTGTACCCTTGTAATTTGGATAAGTATAACCACACTGCTGAGCATCCTGTCTCTATAAACAATCCTGTGCTTGAAAATAATCATTACACCACTGTAGCATCTTCTTCTTCGTTTCACCTTTACATCCCTGATACATGACAACGCTTCATTTTAACACAGGGCTTTGTTTATCTCAAACAATGCCTACTTTTGGTACAACTTACTGAAAATGTCAGACCACGAGCACCAAGAAGTGTCTGTAGAGGATGCTACTGTATCCTCTTCACAAGATTTGAAAAAAAATATTATCAAGCATGCAACACCTTCCATTTTAACTTTTTGAGGCAGAATCACAGATACTCAAATGCAACACAAAGGCAAAAGGGGATGCCAACTGGATACACCGAAGCAACAGCAACACCACAGTGCTGGGGCAACACAAAGCAGCAGAGTGCTTGTGGGTCTCACCCATCATTACATACTGACTTATCGACCTGGAAGAAAGGCTGTGCTGCCCAGGACGC